>NC_092875.1:135995355-136320355 GCF_028372415.1 Notamacropus eugenii | reverse complement strand
ACAATCAGGATAACACAAGATTTAGCAGCTTCTACATTAAAGAATTGGAGGGCTTGTAATATGATCCTTCAGGGGCAAAGGAGCTAGGATTAAAACAAACAATCACCTACACAGCAGAACTGAGTGCAATCCATTAGGGGTGAAATTGAAGTTAAATGAGTAATTTAATGCATTCTTGAGAAAAGACCAGAGCTAAATAGAAAAATTGACTTGTAAATATAAGACTCAAGAGCAGCATGAAAAGGTAAACAGGAAAAAGAGGCCATAAGGGACTATTAAAGCTAAACTGTTTACATTCCTACATGGAAAGATGGTATTTTTGTGGCAGAGCCAAGATGGTGGAGTAGAAGAATGGATGTACTCTAGCTCTCCCTTCATATCCCTTAGCATACCTGTAAAAAGTGACTCTAAACAAATTCTAGAGCAGCAGAAGCAACAAAATGACAGAGTGAGACAGATTTCCAGCCCAAGACAGCCTGGAAGGCCTAGAGGAAAGGTTTATTGCACTGGGTTCAGAGAGAACGGCATCTCAGTGTGGACAGGACTGAAGCAGGCTTCAGGGGGCTGAATCATGAGTAGCTACAGTGGTTTCCAGATTTCTCAACCCATAAATGTCAAAGACAGCTTCAAAGGTCACTTAAGAAAGCTATTTCACCTGAGTGAAAAGCGAGCATTGCTGCACCTCAGCCCCAGCCCCAGGGCAGCAACAGCATCCACTTTTGGAGCACTGGGGGAATTAAACAGCTGATCTGGGTCTCAGTCCCAGGTGGTAGGCCTGGGGTGAAGAGGAATGCTGGTGCAGTGGAGCTGATGGTGGCTGTGGAGAGAGAATCTTACCCATAGTTCCAGGTGAGAAAAGAGTGTTCACAGACAGAATGCAGGCCAGGAGAGGAGTAAACACCTCTCCCTTGATTGTGCCACTTTGGAAGAACTGAGAACTTACAGGCCTCTACAGCTATTTCAAAGAACAGCTGCACAAAATTTCTGAAGCCTAGGGAAGTATACCCTCCACTTGTCAAAGAACTCCAAAGCCAAGTAACTGGCTGGAAAATGCCCAAAACAGAGGAAAAAATAAAACCATTGAAGGTTACTTTCTTTGTAAAAAGATATTTTCTTCTATCCTTTCAGATGAGGACAAACAAAGCAAACAATCAGAAGAAAACAGCAAGGTCAATGCCACTATATCCAAAGTCTCCAAAAAAAAAGCAGGCAGTGGTCTCAGGCCATTGAAGAGCTCAAAAAAACTTTTGAAAGTCAAGTAAGAGAGGTGGAGGAAAAACTGGGAAGAGAAATGAGAGCAATACAAGAAAATCATGAAAAGCAAGTCAACAGCTTGGTAAATGAGACCCCCCCCCTCAAAAAAAATGCTAAAGAAAATAACACAAATGGCAAAAGAGGTACAAAAAGTCAATGAGGAGAAGAATATTTTAAAAAGCAGAATGGCCCAAATGGAAAAGGAGGTTCAAAAGCTCACTGAAAAAAGTAGACAGTTCTTTAAAAATTATAATGGAGCAGACGGAAGCTTATGAATTTATGAGAAATTAAGAAATTATGAAACAAAATCAAAAGAATGAAAAAAATAGAAGACAATATGAAATATCTCACTGGAGAAACAAGTGACCTAGAAAATAGATCCAGGAGAGATAATTTTAAAACTATTTGTCTACCTGAAAACCACAATAAAAAATGAGCCCATACATCATCTTGTAAGAAATTATCAAAGAAAACTGCCCTGGTATTCTAGAAACAGAAGGTAAAAAAGAAATGGAAAGAATTCACTGATCACCTCTTGAAAGAGATGCCAAAAGGAAAACTCTTAGGAATATTGTAGCCAAATTGCAGAGTTCTCAGATCAAGGAGAAAATATTATAAGCAGCCAGAAAGTAACAATTCAATTATTGTGGAAATACAATCAGGATAACACATTATTTAGCAATAAGGAATGAAGGGCTTGGAATATGATATTCCAGAATTCAAAAGAGATAGGATTAAAACCAAGAATCATCTACCCAGCAAAACTGAGTGTAATTTTTCAGAGAAAAAAAGTGGAATTTCAATGAAAGAGAGGATTTCCAAGTATTCTTGTTGAAAACACCAGAGTTGAATAGAAAATTTGGCTTTCAAATATAAGAATCAAGAGAAACGTGAAAAGGTGAACAGAAAAGAGAAGTCTTAAGGAACTCATTAAAGTTAAACTGTTTACATTCTTACATGGAAAGATGTTATTTGTAATTATTTGTAATTCATGAGAACTTTTTTCAGTATGAGGGTGGTTAGAGGCAATGCACACACACACACATAAGGAAAAGTATATATTATATATGTGTAGATATGTATATTTCATAAGTGTATGTGTGACAGAGGGAACAGTTTGAGCTGAATATGAAGGTAGAATACCTAAAAAATAAAATTTACTGTTGAGTGGAATGTACTAGGAGTAAGAGAAAGGGAGAGCTAGAATGTAGCAAATCTTCTCACATAAAAGAGGCAAGAAAGAGATTTTTATAATAGAGGGGAAGATGGAGGAGATGAAGGGAAATAAGTGAGCCTTACTCTCATGGGATTTGGCTTAAGAAGGGAATAAAGTACTCAACTGAATATGGAAATCTCTTTTACTCTGCAGGAAGGCTGGGGGGAAGTGAAGAGGAGAAGGAAGATAATAGAAAGGATAACAAAGTTGCTAAAGGGTTAATCAGAAGGAAACACTATTGTGGGAGGACATGTCAAGGGAGAGAATGGAATATATGGGAGGCAGGATAGGACAGAGGGAAATGTGGTTAGTGTTTTGCATGGTTATATATGTGTGACTATGTTGTATTGCTTGTTTTCTCAATGAGGGTGAGTGGGGAGGAAGGGAGAGGATATGGAAATCAAAGCTTTAATAATGGATGTTAAAAACTGTTTTAGCATGCAATTGGAAAATAAGATGTTCAGGTAATTGGGTATAAAAATCTATTTTGCCCTACAGGCAAATAGAGGGGAGGGGAAAGGAAGAAGGGGGAAGAATAGAAGGGAGCACAGAATGGAAGAAGGGTAGATGGTGTGTGTGCTGCCTTGAGGTGGGGGAGTGGGGAGGACATGGGGAGAAAATTTTGAATTCAAATTCTTGTGGAAGATACACACACACACACACACATACGTATATGGAGACATAGAGGCAGAGACTGAAAGGGAAACAGAGAGAGAGAAAGAGAGAGAGTGAGGATATCTAAACAGTAAAATTAGAAGGTGAGAGACGAATATACTGGGAGAAGGAGAAAGAGGGAGGTATAATGGGGTAAATTTTCTAACATAAAAGAGGCAAGAAAATCCTTTACAATGGAGTTGAGGAGGGGAGAGATGAGAGGGAATGAGTGAACCTTACTATCACCAGAGCTGGCTTAAGGAGGGAATAACATATACACTCAGTTGGGTATGGAAATTTATCTTACCTTACAGGAAAATAGTGAGGAAGGGGATAGGGGTAGGGGATATGATAGAAGGGAGGGAAGATTGGGGGAAGATGTAATCAGAAGCAAATCCTTTTGAGAAAGAATAGAGTAAAAGGAAGTAATAGAATAAACAGAGTGCCAAATAGGATGGAAGGAAATATATACTTAGTCTTTCACAATGTGACTATCATGGAAATGTTTTACATGACTATACATGTATAACTTATTTTGAATTTCTTGCCTTCTTATTGAGGGTGGGTGAGGAGGGAGGAAGAGAAGGCATTTGGAACTCAAAGTTTGAAAAAATGAATGTTAAAGATTGCTTTTACATGTAACGGGGAAATAAGATGTACAGGCAATTGAGTATAGAATAAATCTTACCCTATGGGAAAATGGAAGGGGACCGAGATAAGACAAGGGGATAAATAATAGAGGAGAGGGCAGATTGAGGGAGGGGATAGTCAGAAGCAAACATTTTTGAGGAGAGAAAAGTGTAAAAGGAAAGAGAGAACAAATGGGGGGAGGGAGAATAAGATGGAGGGAAATACAGTTAGCAATAGTAACTGTGAAAAAAAAATTGAAGCAAATTTCTCTGATAAGGGCCTCATTTCTCAAATATATAGAGAACTGAGTCAAACATAAAAAATAAGAGCCATTCCCCAACTGATCATTTGATATGATCAGTTTTCAGATGAAGTAATCAAAGCTTTCTATAGCCACATGAAAACATGAAAAAAAAATATTCTAGTTCACAATTGATTGGAAAAATGCAAGTGAAAACAATTCTGAGCCACTACTTCATACCTATTAGATTAGATAAAAGGACAGAAATGGTAAATAACAAGTGCTGGAGTGATGTGGGAAAATGAGGTATTAATGTACTGTTGTCAGAGTTGTGAATTGATTAAATTATTCTATTGAGTAATTTGGAACTATGCTCAGAGGGCTATAAAAACATGCATATCATTTGACATAGCAATACCATGACAAAATCTATTTCCCAAAACAACTAAAAAACAAAAAGGAAAAGAACCTACATATACAAGAATATTTGCAAGAGTTCTTTTCTGGGGGTAAAGAATTAGAAACTGAGAGGATTAACATCAGTTGGGGAATGGCTGAATAAGTTGTAATATTTAATTATGATGGAGTACTATTGTATTCTAGGAAATGATGAGCAAGATACTCTCAGAGAAACCTAGAAAGACTCATGTAGGATTATGCAAAGTGAAATGTACTTAGTAAAAAGTAACAGCAATATTGTAAGATGATCAGTTGTGAATGACTTAACTATTCTCAGCAATCAGACAATCCATGACAACTCTGACAGACTTAGGATGAAAAATGCTATCATCCCCAGGTAAAGAACTGAAAGTGCCTGAAAACCAATTGAAGAAACTTTTGTTTTCTTTTGTTTTCTTTTTTTTTTTTCACTTTATTTTTCTTGAGGGTTTTTTGTCTGTATTTTCTTTTATAACACTACTACTACTGTTATGGATATATTTTGTCTTATTATGTGTAGATAACCTATATGGAAATGCTTGCCTTTTCAATGGGGTGAGGGGGAGAGATAGGAAGGGAGATAAGTTGGAACTCAAAGTTTTAAAAACAAATGTTAAAAATAGTTTTTGCATTATAACTGGAGAAAAATTAAATAATATTTTTTAAAAAAAGAATTCAGGGGAGGGGGCAGAGCCAAGATGGCAGAGTAGAAATATATATATATACTCTAGCACTTCCCCCACACCCCACAAAATACCTGTAAAAAGGACTCTCAACAAAGTCTAGAGCAGCAGAAGCCACAGAACAACAGAACAAAGGAGGTTTCCAGCCAAAGGTAACCCAGAAGGCAGACAGGAAAGGTCTATCTCACAGGACACTGAGCAGCACTGGGAAGAAGAGGACCTGAACAGACCTCCTGAAAGAGCTCCTAGGAGGGAGGGTCCCATACCTCAACCCACAAGCAACCAAGAAAACGATAAAGGTCAGTGGGGGAAGGCTTTCCCAGCTGGACAAGAGGGACCTGGGTTTCCTTAGCAATAGCTCCAGGAGATGGCAGAGGCTGAGGTAGCTACTGAGGCCAGGAAGCAACCTGGGCCCATTGTTCAGGCAGCTCAGCTTAAAGCCTCTAAGGGTAGGGAGCAGCTGATCTGAACCTCAGCCCTGAGTGATGCCCCACCCCCACCCAAAGCCCAGGGGAACCCAGCAGCTGAGTCTAATCTCTTGACAAAGAATTAAGAAGTCAAGTAACTAGCTGGGAAAATGCTCAAAAAAAGAAAAAAAAACTTAAGACCATAGAAGGTTACTTTCTTGGTGAACCGGTGTCTCCTCCCATGCTTTCTGATGAGGAAGAACAAGGTTTACTGTCACAGGAAGTTAAGACCTCTGCCTCCAGGGCCTCCAAAGTGAACTTAAACTGGAAACAGGCAATGGAAGAGCTCGAAAACAAGTTAGCAGCTTGCTAAAGGAAAAACAAAAAATGCTGAGGAAAATAACATCTTTAAAAAGAGGCTAACTCAATTGGAAAAAGAGGTCCAAAAAGTCAATGAGGAGAAGGAGGCATTAAAAAGCAGAATTAGTCAAATGGAGGAGAAGATTCAAACACTCACTGAACAAAATAGTTCTCTGAAAGAGAGAATTGAGTTCAGGGAAATGAATAACTATGAGATAAACCAAGCAGTTAAAAAGAAACAATTTGAGTATTATGGAAATACAATCAGGATAACACAGGATCTGACAGCTTCAACATTAAGGGATCGAAGGGCTTGGAATGGGATATTCTAGAATTCAAAGGAACTGGGATTGAAACCAAGAATCACCTACCCAGCAAAACTGAGTATAACATTTCAAGGGAAAAAATGGTCATTCAAAAAATAAGGGGCGATAGGGTAGGATAGAGATATATAATATAGTTAGTATTACACAACATGATTATTATGGAAGTCTTCCACAAAACGACATTTATTTAGTCTGTATTGAATTGCTTGCCTTCTCACTGGGGATGGGTAGGGAGAGAGGGAGGGAAGGAAGGTGGAATTGAAAGTATTAGAAACGAATGTTGAGAATTATTATTGCATATAACCAGGAAATAAGAAACACAGATAATGGGGTATAGAAATTTACCTTGCCCTACAAGAAAAGAGAGAAGATGTGGATAAGGGAAGGGTGGAGTATGATAGAAGGGAGGGCTCACTGAGGGAAGGGGTAAGCAGAATGCAAGGAATTAGGGGATTGGGGGAGCAGAGAGATAGCGAGAAAAATTGGACTTGTTACAAAGTGATATAAAAGCAATTAGTATTAAAATGATTGATTTTATTACTGAGACTAAATCAGAGACATCTTTAGATTGGGGAAATAAATTTTTGTCTAAATCTAGAGTCATGTAACCAGATAAAATTTGGCATTGATGGAAAAGTTACAGTTTTAATGGTAAATTTGATTTTATGATTGCTATTTAATCAGGCACTAGAACATGTATAGAAAGGCATGTAAGCCACTTAAGATGCCTCAAAAGATATTTCTTAGCTAATGTGAAATTATAGTCGTATACGGAACCTGGTCTTTGGAACTTGCTATTTTAAGATGCTGTGGGACTATTAAGTGACTGTTTTTCTGAGTCTAACTCCAGGTATGGATAGCAAGAAAGGTGATCTGAGTCCCCAATCCATGATGCCAGTAAGCTTGTGAGATGCTGCTAGGAACTGAAAGGTGATCTCATGGAAAGGGTGGGAGAGTGGTTGTTCAGTCTGGGCTGAGGTAGGATTCTCCTGACTCAATTTTCCCATTGACATCTGGCAGACTCTAAGCCTCACAGAATGCAAGTTGATAATCTACTCCTGCTGTGAACTGACATGAAGTTGGGGAGATATTTTTATCCCTGCAGTGTACCTACTCTTAGTGGCAATTTCCTATAGTCTAAAGGTTTGTAAGCTTAATACCAGATCAATTAAATTATAGATTGTTGGTAAGGGGACATCCAAGGTCAAGTCTAAAATTAAGCTTAATAGCTTAGGACTGTAGACCAACAACAATAAGTTAGGATACTCTAATTCTTAGTAGTAGTGTGGAGACAATTCGGTCAAGGGCTTATGAAGTTAGCATACATAGTTATTATTTGTGTCTCAGTTGGATGTTAAAAAAATTCATTTCTGGTCTATATTGTAAATGCTTTAAAAGAAATGTCACCTGCCCAAAGGTTGGAATTGTTTTATGTGGTAGGAACTGTGTTAAAAATGAAAAATGAAACATTTCAGTGACAAAAATAAAGAATTCAAGGGAATGGAAGTCAAGACAACAGATTTAAAAAAAAGAAGTATATTGGACCTAATCCCTTCAAATAGTCTGACAGAAAAAAAATGTACCATACTGAATCCTAATTATAAGATCTAAGGAGAAATCATAGTGAGCCATTTTTCCAGCCCAACTCAGAATAAGGAAACTGATAGAGAAGTCAGTGGACACTGGAGACAGTCCAGACAAGATTGTGCCTCATAGAACATTTTACAGCACAGAGAGAGGCTATGTACCAGGGCAAAAAGAGGTTCCAGGTCTAATACAGAATAACCTAGAGCTGTGTAGGATGCAGGGATCATTGCTGAGAGTGCTTATGTTCACTGCCAGTACTGCGACATAGAACAAAGGCTTATTAAGGAGGAGAACTGCACCTGGGAATGGCTTTTCAAAGTGATGAGCAATCACTGACTTTAGGCTGTGTCTCAAGTAAGGACTGCATTTCAAAGCAAGCAGTAGCTGTATGACTCTGACTCCAGGAGTTGAAAGGGTCCCAGGTCGAACATCTAATCCATGCTAAAGCCTTAAAAAGGAAAACTCAGGGCAGAGACTCCCATACCAAAAGATTACAGATATGTCTTTCATTACAAACCAACAATTTTTCATCTGAATGATAGTGACTGAGTCCAGTAATGATTCATTGAAGCTCTACACAAAGGCAAATCCACAGACCTGTTCCTTAAATCAAAACCCTAAATCAGAAACTTGAAGAGTTCAGTCTAGGAAGGCAGTAATCAGACTTTGGGAGCTAGAAGTTTGTAAGTTTTGTATTTTTTTTTTTAGCTTTGCTATGCTAAGCTGACCCTGGAATAACACAATACTCAATGTCCCAAGAAAGCAATAGGAGGGCTAACCTAGATATTTCCTCTAGAAGTACATAGAGTCTATACCTACCAGCAAGTCTAAAGTCAGGAAGTAGGCCAGAAGAATGAAGAAACAGAAAAATAATCCCATCTCTAAAAAATATATCCTTGTGACAGAGATGCTTAAGATACAAACCTAGAAGAAGAAAAAATGACTCAAAAATATCTGCAAGCAAAATGTTATTAAAGAAAAAGAAAGCTTAGTAATAAATCAAAGTGATGGAAGAAACGAAGCAATAGTTTCATTTTTAAAATAAATGAAATAAAAGCACTAAAGGAAACAATGAAAAAGAAATGAAAACTGGAAGAATCTGAAAGGAAATTCACAGAGTAGCAGAAGCAGTACAAAATATTTCTCCTGTAAGTAACTCCCTAAAAATTATAGTGGAACAAAAAGAAGGCAATGACTCTATGAAACAACAATGGACACACACATATGTATGGATGGATATATATGTATATATGTAAGTATATGTATATATAGTTTAAGAAACTCAAAATGCAAGAAAATATAATGTATTCCATAGCAAAAAAAGTGATTTTGAAAGCAGATCAAGGAGAAATTATTTATTGTTTACATAACTAAAACCATGACCAAAGTGTGGGAAAAACAACTATATATCATATTTCAAGAAATCACAGTCAATTGCCCAGATCTCTTAGAAATGGAGATAAAAATGAAGACATAACTCACTAGTCATATCCTTAAAGTAATATCAAAATGAAAACTCTGGAGCTAAAGCCAAGAACATCCAGGTAAATGAGTAGACAAAAAGAATCCTCATACTCTGGTGCACACATGATTTAGCACCTACCACCATCAAGGAGCAGAGATCCTGAAATATCATATTCCAGGAGGAAAAGAATATAGATTTACACCTGAGAATAACCTATACAGAGAAATATGTATAAGCCAAAGGGGATAAATGAAATAGAGGACTTCTAAGCTATTCTAATTAAAAAAGAGTTATATACAGACTTTCAAGTACAAACAGAGGATTCAAGAGAAACATAGGTAAATATAAATAAACTCTCATAAGGGACTAAGCAAAGATAAACTACTTACATGCTATTGTGGGAAAAGATAGTGATATATATATATATATATATATATATATATATATATATATATGTATCATCATTAGCATTCAACAATGAGTCTTGTTAGACAAAAAGTCTGAGAACAGTTATGCCTCGGTAATTTTAAAATAAAAAGGGAAAGGAAGGGGAAATGGAATACTCTAGAGGAAGGAAAAAGATTATAGAAAATTATCTTATACAAATGAGGTGTGCAACTAGAAGTCTATACAAACATATTACCTGTACTGATTGCTAGTCTGAGTGATTGAGAGGATGATGGTTCACTTGATATTAATAGAAAAGCTGTGAAGGGGGAATGCCTGGCCAGGAAAGATAAGTTTATTTTAGAACATGTTAAGCTATATCAAAGGTCACTTTTTAAATTACTCTGTTTTCATTTAGTTAATCTGCTGGTTGTATTCATGCCTTCAGATACAGAAATTGCTTTCTAAAATTCCAATCTAAGTAAATCCATCTCCTTTCCAAAATACATTGTGATATCAGTATTATCTTTAGTCATACTCTGGAGTTTTTATTTTGAAGATGTTCAATGACCTCATATTCTTCAACCTTTCTGTCTTTGAATTTTAGCAATCCCTTAGTTTTATTCTCCTTTGGGGATGAAGTAATTTCTTATCATTGTCTGTGGTGTTTTGTTTTATGTTGACTTGATGCTGGTAGTACAAATGATAAAACAAGCCATATGAAGTGTTTGCCAGTAACTGGTAAATTCTGTGTCCATTTTCTTATTAATAAAGGTGAACAATCAAGGCATTCACAGCTTCAGTCTATGTTGTGCACAATTATGCTTTGCCAGTTTTACTGGTTAGTTTAATCTGCACAGAAGCATTTCAGGAGGAAAGAGTATTGGTATTTTTGATGTTTTCAAGGGCTTTTTACCTTATTGTTAACAGAAAAATAAAGGAGCAATTAGCTCCATTTTTTGACCACAGCTTCTTTGTGTACCTCTACTGTCCTTCATATGAAACTGTTCTTCCCAGTGATTTGGAGTAACAACCTGGATCCCTTTGTCACCCCATCTATTTCTTTTACTCAAGAGCAGTCGCATAATATTGGCTTGCTTGTTATTCTAACTGATATCACCATAACCTAATACATTAGTGTTTTAGGGTTCCTGTCAGTCCTTCAAAGCTGCAGTAATCATCTCAGGACACACCAGGTTCCCACTATACATTACTCTGACTAGCATTCTATTTTAGTACCCCAAATCACTAAATCACCATTGTCTTTGAACAGATGATGGGTTCAACTTTGATGAGTTTATTACTTTTGTCATCTCATTCTCATTCATATATATATTTGCAATTTGCATGACCCTTTCAGTAACTAAAATAGAAGGTATCTGCTTTACAGCATAAATAGCAATTAACTATACTGGAGATTTATTATATTGTAATATAGATTACTTATAAATGCAATCTTTATTATTAAAAAAAATTTTAACCTTTTTTGATTATTTACAATTTTCAAAATTATTCACAGAACTGAATGTATGTGTACAGGTCAGCAAAGAGTGCTCATTTTGAATACAGTAAATACTTTATGGGTTTCAAAGGACCATTTGCCACTACAAGTTTACATTTATCATGATGTTTTTAAAAAATCATAAAATATTTTAATGTGAGCCTACATTTCTTCCATTTTCCTAAACAAAAAAGCATTTGATAATTATTTGAAATTAAGGAAGAACTACAGTTACTAGAGAAAAGAATTCTATTTTTTTTGAAGTTTCACTATCCACAAAAAATCGTGAAGCTGTAGAGGTGGCTGGGGGGGGGGGGAAGGGAGAAAGAAAGAGAGAAAGAGAGAGAGAGAGAGAGGTCACTTAGCACAGTGCCTGGCACATAATGAGCAGTTCATAAACAAATATTCCCTTCCTCCTTAACCCCCAATATCTCAATGCTTATTCTCAACTTTATTTTTGTAAAGTATGAGTATGTGTGGGTAACATGCCTGAATATTAATAGCCTCAGTGGATTGTCCGTATTCCAACTACATAACTGTCTTGTCAGTTCCTACATTGGCTTAAGTGAGCATAATTGAAAAATGAAATGCTTATATCCATTCCATTCTTCTAGAGCTCTGTGACAGTATTTGTTAACAATCCCATGAGATGTCTTCTCATATTGTGTTATGGTATTTCTTCAAGTAATTCCTAAAAGATATCGAAGTAAGTTGTTCTATAATAAGCACACCCATTTTGTCTAGATGTTCAATGTATCTATAAATCTCCCTCTGGGACTTATAATAATTTCAATGCAAACTTCTGCCTTAGTGGCAGAAATCAGAAGAAAACACAAAGAGATTACTAATATCTTCTAGATATTCATTAAAAGTATTTTGGATCCCAGTTTTCTTGACTCAGAGCTCCAGCCAATACATAGTAAATATTGATAAATGCATCCTTATATTTTTCCAAGGCTTTAGTACAATAAGACAAATATATTTCAACACTGTGTTTATCTTCATCTATCTGTACAAATTTGAGTTCATACGTTCTTATGATCCATAGCTCCCTATAAAATTTTTGACCAACATAAAAGTCTTCAAAAGTGGTATATCACCACACTGGAAAGTACACATTGAGATATGGGCACAGGATAGCAAGAGCCAAGGATGAATATTCTCTGCATATAAGGTTGATCCATTTGTTTTTGAGCCTGGGCAATACAACACCCACAGTAAGTATATCCTACATGGGGAAAATAATAGCTCTAGAAAGTCTTTTTGTTAACTGTGTTTGTGAAAGATAACCTATTAGTTGTACATTCAGTTGCAGATTTGAGAAAGTGTGTATTAACTCCATGTATGAATGGTTTTCAGGTGACCATTAGGTTGGACATCTTAAAGCCTACTCACAGATGATGCATGAGGTGATAGTTACAGAGTTGGGCTATGTTGGGAGATGCTACCTTAAGAAAGGCTCAGGGAGGGGGCAAGGCACAAGCCCTTCTAGAAAAAGGAGGATGAGAAGTTGACCTTGGTAGAGTGGTTGATGACTGGATGGGTACTCCATAAATGCTTCTTGAATTCAAATTAATTTCTCTTAGAAAAAGTGAAATGTTAGCACAAGGATACATTCACTCTAATGACTTCTACATTTATGTGACAATGAATTAGAGATTGAAATTATTTTTTAATTTCACTTACTTGATTAATGAAAATGTACCTATTGCTAGCCTCCAAAAGAAGGCACCTAAAATTAATATAAAATGTTAATGACTGCATATACAGTAATCAATGAAAATGACCCAACTTCATCATCTATCTCAGGGATGTAAACTGAGTATAGGTATGTCACCACTATAAATGTTCAGATGTATTTGTGGAATGAAAAACCACACAAGCTAATTATATTATTTGACATTTACTTTTATGAATTCTTTAGACTTTGTTAGCATTTAAAATATTTACTGTATCATGCACATGTGCCTTTTATGCAGTTTTAGTTCTTTAAAATCCAATAATTTTGAATTAATATTTATAAAGTGCTTAGCACAATGCTTGGTACATATTAAGTTATTAATAAATACTTGTTCCCTTCCACCTAAAATTGACCTAGTGAAGTCCAACATCTCTCATATTCTAATGAATCAGTCCTTTCATATTTGAGCAACTTTACCTCAAAATATTATTTTATGTTCAACCAAGGATAATATTTCATCAATATAGATCTTGTTCAATCAAAAGAAATAAAATCTCCCTCCATAATAAATGGTCTTTGAGAGCTGTGGTGGCTAAAAAAACATCATTGCTGGGTAGCCAACTAAAATCAAATAATGAGAATTTCACAGGGTGTTGTTGTAAGAAACTTCAGTGGTGATCTAGTCCATCCTCTATCTGAAAAATAATCCTCTCTGAATTTATATCTGATTAATGATCTTTTCTTAAAAGACTCTAATGAAGTAGAACCCATTACATATAGGAGAACCTCCATGCTACTCTTAGATTGCTCTAATTTTTAGGAAATGTTTTTTGACATCAAATTTAAATTTCCCCCTTTGCAACTTCTACCCATCAAACCTGGTTCTGCTCTCTGGTGCCCAGTAGTGTAAAGCTAGCTGATTTTCAACATTTTTGCCTTTCCAATGCTATGATCACTTCAAGCTTTCTCTTCTCCAAACTAAAGATCCCTAGTTTCTTCAGATGATACCCATATGTAATGAAGCTGAGAAAAACTGCCAAACATTTCATAGCTTTTCAGCATTCTTCCTGGGTCTTCATTACTTGAGACCTGGCACTCTATACAATGTGCCACAAAACTACCTGGGAATGCATTCAGGAAATCCTTAGTTTAAATTCAGCCTCAGATACTTAATAACTTCATGACCATGGTTTAGTCTTTGAACTTATATTTGCCTCAGTTTCCTCAACTATGAAATGAAGATAAGAACATCTGTATTACAGAGATGTTGTGAGGATCAAAAGAGTTAATATTTAAAAAAAAAATCTTAGCACAGTGCCTGGTACAGAGTAAATTCTATGTAAATACTTATTCCTTTCCTCTCCCTTCCACCAATTTTGTCACTGACATATTTCTCAGGAAATCTAAGTTTCCACAGTAGCAGAGGTTCTCCTCTTTGTCAGTCTGGTGAAATCCAAGAACATCTACGAATAACATTTTTAAAAACATGAGCTAAAATACATAGGTTTACAAAGGAAATTATCATGTTCAATTTAGTTGTCATTTTTAAAAATCATGGACTCATATTAAGTACCCTTGATTTTGACAAACTCTGGAAATAGTTTCTGAGAAACAAAATTGCATTTTAAACGTTTTTGTTTATATATTTATTTACTTTAAGAGGATTGAATCGCTTTGTTTATTGTTGTTCAGCTGTTTTTCTGTCATGTCTGACTCTTTGTGACCCACTTTGGGATTCTCTTGGCAAAGATACTGGATTGTTTTGTTATTTCCTTCTCCAGTTCATTTTACATATGAGGAAACTGAGGCAAACAGGGTTCAGTGACTTGCCCAGGGTCATGCAGCTAGTATCTGAAACCAATCAGTTTCTACTCAATGCAAATAGGCCCTGTTTGTCCCCAAACCATAACACTGACTTTAAATAATTATATTTTTTAAAATATATCATTTATAGGTAGTTTTTTTTTTTATTCAGTCATCTGTTTTTCATTTTTTTTCTCTTTATGTATAAGAAGACAGAATTATAATTGATAGAGAGATCACTAAAAGGTTCAGGTGATTCAGATAAATGTTTTTCAAATACAAAATATCCAGTAACATATATCCTAGATGGTTTCTGGTGACATATAACCATTGTTTTGTCACTACTCCTTCAAAACCAAAATCTTTTCACTTTGCCTTTCTCTGAACAATAACAAGAAAATCCAGATAATCCATATGTAGTAGCTGGGAAGGAGCACACTCAGGCAGGATGAACTCATGAAATAGAAGATATGTCCCTAGTTAGAAATCTCATAAATGTTGCTCCATTAGTAAAAAAGACAGAAATACAGATGGATATCCACAATTGACTTTCATCAAGGGTGGGGAGCATTGTAAAACTAGAGGAGAAGATCTATGAGGTTGAAGATACTAAATCTAGTCTAGTTGCTTCACCCTCAGCCTAGCATGTGTAGCTTTCTGGAGACATCCTGAAGTGTTCATATTAATTTATTGAATATCAATTTTTATTTATTCTATAATGGAAAGCATTTTTTTCTTAGCTCTGAGCATGGCACTTCCCCTATTTTTCTTTGCTTACTACTCAGAAAGGTCACAGTATGATTGAAATAGTCTGAAATGCATAGTGGATAATGATTTGGCATTAGCATGTTATGTCTATATAACCACTTTGAAAAGTGTTTTTTTTTTCCCTTCTAATTCTCTAATAGTTATTTCACTCAAAAAGTGAATTAATTGTCTAGCTGTCATTAAGCATACCAGACCCACAATTGCCCACATCTTTCAATGACCTTCACTCGACTCAACTTTACCCTCAAGTATTTATTCTATACCTCTTCTCCTTTTCCATATTTCAACTTCTAGAAAATATTGTTTCTAATCTTTGCCTTAAGTTTCTCACTTTTCACTTTCTTCCACTTTCTCACTTTACACTTATTTCTTAACCCTTTGTAATCTCTTTTTCCCCATACCACTAAATACTAGTCTCTCTAAGAATACCACTGATCTTATTGCTAAATATGGTCATTTTTTTCTTGGCCCATATCCTTCTTCATCTCTTCTCAATGTTGGACACTATTAAGCACCCCTTGTTTTGAAAAGATGAGTTTTTATAATGGTATGCTGTTGTGACTCTCTTCCTATCTGTCAGATCAATCTCCCTTACTCTTGTTTACAGAATTATGATTCATAGTGCGTCCTACAGTCATGGTTATATGCCAAGACTTCTTCCTTGACTTTCTCCCTCCTCTTTACTCTCTCTGTGATATTGCCAACTTTCATGGAGTCAGCTGTCAATTTTTCGCATATTACTTCCATATTTTCACTCCACCATATCATTCTCCTTCATACCACTCCTTCTTAACTATCTAATAGATATCTCCACTTGAATGTATCATAGGCAAACTCAACATATCCAAAACATACCTTAGTACATTTCCCCCTTGAAGCATCTCTCTTCCTAGCTTGCCTGTTTCTGTTGAGAATATTACCATCATAGGGGCAGAGCCAAGATGGCAGAGTAAAAGTACTGACTTGCCAGATTTCTGCCCTTAGGCTCAGTCAAATACCCACAAAAATACCTAAACAAATTCTGGAGCTGGAGAACCCACAGAATGATGGTGTGAAGCAAATCTCCAGCCCAAGACAGCCTGGAAGATCAATGGGAAGAGAAGGGAGCAGAGAGCAGTTCAGTGTGGGCTACTCTGGCACAGAGGGGACCTGAGCAGACCTCATGGGAACTAAATCTCTGGCCCCTGTGGCAGTTTCCAGACTTCACAACCCCCAAACATCCAGGGCAAATTGGAAGGTAAGTGGAAAAACCTGTGTTACCTGTGTGAGATAGTAGAGTGGTCCAACCCTAGTCCCAGGGTGGTAGAGGTGAATGTTGAAAATTAAAATTAATAAATAATTTTAAAAAAAAAAGAATACTACCATCACTCAAGTTACCCAGTTTCACCTACTTGATTTTTCATTGTCATTCACCCCTTATTACTAATTAGTTGTCATGGTTTTCTCCGTATCTCTACATTTCTCATATCTGTTGCTTGATCTGTATTCGTATCACAAGCATCATAAAATAGCTCCTTCTCTGAAGCACTGCAATAATTTCCTAATTGTTCAACTTGCATTTATACAATCTTGTATATATCTTCCATATTAGTATCAAATTGATATTCTTAAATTCAAGTCCAAACACATTGCTCCCAAATCCAAGATTCTTCATAGGCTTCCCATTGACTTTATGATGAAATATAATACCCTTTCTTAGACATTTAAAGCCTTTCTCAGGAGGACTCCAGCCCATTTTCCCACACTAATTACATATTAGTACACTTAGCACAATGCCTGACCTATAGTCGGGACTTATTGTTTATTGACTGTTATTGGCATTATTCCCTCTTACACATTACTTTCCAGCTAACCTGGTCTTTTTACTGTTCCTTTTTAATGGCATCCCACCTCTCCTATCTATGCCTTGATTTTATCTGTCTCTAGAACTTAAGAATGCATTTCCTCCTAAACTGTGCCTCTTAGAGTCCTTTGTTTCCTTTTAGATGCTGTTAAGCTATAACCTTCTTCTGCATGAGCCCTTTCTTGTTCCTGCTTCTCTTGATTCTTAGTACCTTTCCCTAAGAAATTGCTTTGTACCTATTTCATATACTTATTTTCATATTTATCTTCCTCACTAATAATGAGCTAACATTTATAAAGTACTTTTAATAGCTGAAAATTATCTCATTTGATCCTTGCAACAGCCCTGTGAGGTAGGTTCTAGTAGGATCACTTTTTCATAAATGAGGTAACTGTGTATGAAAGACGTTAAGTGACTTCCAGAGCCACAGTTATTAAAAGACCAAAGCAGTATTTGGTCCTAGTGCTCTCCTGACTTCAAGTCTAGCACTCTCTGTAGTATAACACCTCACTGGTCTATGAACAACTGATACTGAATCCAACTCCAGGCAAATTTAAAATGTTTTAAGCTCAATATCACAGACCAGAGTGTGCAATTTGCTTATAGAATCTTCAAGAATTCAGGATCACCACCATATCATAATGAGAAATCAGAAGAACCTTAATGGATGTTGATTGTCCCTTCCTCTTTACCTCTTATTACAGTTCTGAATATGCAGTGGATGAAGAACAAAGCCTGGAATCAGGAAGATCTAAGATCTGATTTCAGACACTTACTAACTGTGAGAGGCTGAAAAACACTTAAAACTGTTTGCCTCAGTTTCCTACTCTGTTAAAATGAATTAGAGAAGGAAATTGCAAACTACTTCATTATCTTTGCTAAGAAAACCCTGAAGGAGCTCATGAAAGGTTTGTCATGACTGGGAAGATTGAACAATTAAAAAAACAATATTTAATAATGATTTAATTGTGTGAAAATATTGTAAGCTTCTTGAATGTAGAGACAATTGAATTCTTATTTTTGTATTCATTATGTCTGACACAATGCTGGACATATAGTAAGTACTTGATTAATGAGTCGCTTATTTTAGGAACTAGGAAAATATTATCTATGGAAGTTATTTGTCCAAATTCAGACTACTCTGCTTAGAGGCAGAGCAGAGACTGCTACAACTTCCCCTGACTGATTGTTCATTCAAAGTTCTTTTAAAATTAATTAAGGCCCATTACATCTATTTGGAACTGGACTTTCCCTTTGGGCTATTTATAAAAGCTGAATTTATGAAATTATTGCTAACTTTCCCACTATGCAATTTCCATTATATTTAGAATTGATTCATAATGGTCAGGAATATTCAGCAGTTGATGTTTCATTTGTTTTGCCATCTACGCAACATCCAAATCACCTGAATAAAATTGAAAGATTGAGATAAATATCTAGATACTGGGAAACATATAACTACATGGACACTTTTTTTCCCTTTTTCATTTTCCTCTGGATATTTGACATCAGCTAGACATAACCATTGATAAGGATTAAACATACAGTAGAGATCTCCAGCTGTCAAAAAAAATTGCTTCCAAATCTCATGCTATTCTCAGAGTTCAAAATATTGCATTGCAAAGAGAAGACCATGCTGTTTTCCTAATCCTTGCTGAACTGTGGATAATGCAGGTGATTCTATATGGCCTTTTATCTAGAATATTGCTCTTTCCTCAGACATTTTAGCTATGGATTTTTTACCCTTGGAGTCCAATGAATTGCCTGTTTCTGATTTTCTCTACTAACAAAATATTGTTTGTGCACAAAAGTAGTGATTTCCTCCACTGAAAGGAAGCTGATTCAACATCTCCCAGTATCAAATAAAAATCCACCTACTAGACTGTTTTCCCCACTCTCCTGTATTTTGCTCTAAACTGACTTAACCACACTTCAAAAGACTTTCCATGGTTCCTCTACTTATTACATCATATTTTATAATTCTTTTAAAAATATTCTTGTTTCTACCTAACATAACAATTGAACTAAAAATAAATTGAACTTGGGAGCTTTATCAGATATATTAGAGCTAATTCTTTCTCCTCTGGGATAGTATGCTTTTTCATGGGAAGAATAAAATATCCTTGGTTTTACTTGGTTGCCTTATCATTATTGTGTGCTTAGCACACAAATGAATCATTTTGTTGCCCTTATTTCTAAATGTGCCCCTACATCTTTTCTAAGAATTATATTTTTGTGATAATGGGTTATAAATGGTGTTTGGTAGACCCCTTTTGAACACTTCTGGTGGTTTTAATTATACCTCATTCTCAAATAATCATAGCAAGAAAAATAAGTTCCAACCAAGTCCCCAAGGGTAGTGGCCTTGTCTTTCTCTTCTTTTCTATGCCCTGTGGTATTTAATGCAGCATTAATCCCATTGTAGTTACCCATGTGTTATTACTGAATGATGCTGATCATGTTTTAATAATTCCATAGTGTCTGAAATTTTAATTTCATTCAGTATTGTTAAATGTAAAATAATATGCTATTTTACATCTTAAATCTGCTTCCTAAATTAATATAATTTTCTATTTGGACAGTAAAATTCCAATAGAACGCTGATAGAAGAAGCCACCAGGTATAATGGAAAGAGAGATGGTTTTAGAGGAGTCTGGAAGATATGAGTTCAAATCTGTCCCTGGATCATATATGATGATTAACCCTGGACAAGTCACTTAATCCCTTAGTGACCCCAGACAACTTTCTAAAATTATATTTTATGAAGCACTTATAGTTTGGCATTTGAAGAAGCAGTTTCTTCATATGGAATTTCCCATATGAATGAATGAAATCATAGATTTGAGTCAGCCCCCTGCCCCTCACAAACCTGGTATATATTATGATAATATATTGAACCATCTGCCATCATTTCATATTCACATAAGAATACAAATATAGCTTTGGCCCCTCCTAATTCTGCTTCACTCCCCCCATGCCCAGCCTGTTTATCTTTCTCCAGACCTGCCTAGCTATATGCTAGATATGTAGCTGAGGAAGTGGAAGGAATTTCATCATATTTGACATGAATTGAAGGATATTCATGTTTAAATAGATCCTATTGTTAATCTTTCTATAATGTAGAGAATCACCCCCCTAGTTTATTTTTGTGGAATGTAAGTTTTTATAGAATAAATTTATCAAACTTGCTGCACAATATTACTACCAAAACATGTTGTTAGGGATATAACCCAGCATGTGAGATGGAAATTATCTTGCTACCTCAAAGCCAGAAACATGACAAGTTCAACAGCTAAGTATTATTGAACATAATAGCTTCCACTTTTGTATATGGCTTTCAGATTTTGGAGTCAGAGAGAAAGGGAAGGGTGGGCTCTTTTGGCCCTTTATTCTTTGCTTCCAAGATTCGTTGGTGGAGGATTCTTCATATCAAAGAAGAAATGACCTTTTTTCTAATAGTGCCCACTCATTTTGTTGCTTTATTTTGAGTCGAATACTTGTGATGTAAGAATATCAAGTATTGATTTTGTATTCTATATTTAATTCCGTTCTGCAATTGATTTCATTCTGAAACTGCCAAAGCCATGATTCTTTGTCTTTCAGAAGTCTAGAAGCAGAGATTTCCTCTCTGAGTTAAGCTTAAAATTCAGTTACCTATAAATCACCTTAACTCAAAGAAACACATTATTACTATACAAGTTTACATATCCACATGCACATAAGGGCAATTTGTTATATTACTAAAAAGCCTTACAAGATGCAGGTGGATGACAAGAAGGAGCAGATGTACTCTATCAATCAACCTTTTCTGACAGTAGGAAGAAGGGGTATTGATAGTCTCAAATGACCAGTTAATCATATCGTTTTTGTTGCCTATGATACCTCAGATTGTTCCCTGCCCTTTATTATCTTGTACTTCACAAAACTATATGAAGATTAGTAGGCCCTATCTCATGCTTTTTTGATTGACTGAGGATGTGAGAGGCCTGCTGTTTTTGATATTTACTTGCCTTGGGTTCCGGGAGCCAAGATGGCAGAGTGATCAGTAATTGCTATCTCCCTCCCCTTGTTGACCTTGATGAGGCCAGAGAATATCTCCCCTGGAAAAACCCTGAAACAGTGAGAGCAGCAGAAGGTGTTAACACACCCTTAGCCCATGAGGCTAGAAAGATCACTAAGGAGGGTTCCACTTGCTGTGGCTGACAGGGATCAGTGCAGGATCAGAGCTGTCCCAGACAGCCCCACATCAACGAACTGGGAGAAGATCCTGAGCCCCAGGGAGGTGAAGCCAGCAACTTCCAACACCAGAACCCCAGACCTACCTCAGCACTCCAGGGGAATCAGGAAGATTCTAGTGCAGACAACTGAGCTTACCTATGCTCTAGCTGAGCAGAAGAGACCTCTGGCTTCCAGAATACCCCTCCCCCACACTTAATGAGCTAGTTCCAGAGTAATGGCAGGGAAACCCAAATATAACTCACCTGGCCTCTGCTTTCCAAAACCAGCCAGCTCAGCACCAGTAGCATTTTAGCTTCTAGCTAAAAGAACCAGAGGTCACAACACACAAAGCCTCAAGTTTTATGCACAAGAACTGTGGGGCAGAGCTCTCTGTGCTACAGACACAGAGATCTACTTTACAAACTAGGAAAAGTGTTATTATCATGGGTAAGAAGTAAAGCCGAAAAGAAAAGACCATAGAATCTTTCTATGGGGACAAGGACCAAAATAAAAATACCAAAGAGGTCAGTATTGAGACTGTGCTCCAATCTGAAACTTCACAAGGGAATATGAACTGGTCTGAAGCAAAAAGAGCCTTCTTGGAAGAGCTCAGGAAGGATTTTCAAACCCAGATTAGAGAAATAGAAGAAAAACTGACCAATGACTTTAAAAATATGAAAAAAAGAAATCAGAAGAATTTAAAAGGACAATTGGACAAATAGAAAAGGAAGTACAAAACCTAACTGGTTTCTTGAAAAGAACAACTGGACAGATGGAAAAGGAGATGTAAAAGTTAACTGAAAAAAACAATTTGATAAAAAATAGAATTGGGCAAGTAGAACCTAATGAATCTACGAGACATCAAGAATCAGTCAAACACAATCTAAAGAATGAAAAGATAGAAGAAAAGGTAGTTACTTGCCTTACCAATAAATTGAACATTCTTAGAACTTTTTACCTCAATTTACCTTAATTTCAATTGATGCTGATATGAAGTTGTACCTGAGATTTTTACCTTTCTAGCAGCTAGATAGTGCAGTGACTAGAATGGTGGGTCTGGAGTTTGGAAGATTTCTCCTTATGAATTCAAATATGGCCTCAGGCACATATAAGCTATGTGACCCTGGGAAAATCACTTAACCCTGTTTGCCTCAGCTTCCTCATCTGTGTGTAAAATGAGCTAGAGAAGGAAATGGCAAACCACTCCAGTATCTTTACCAAGAAAATCTCCAAAGGCACATGACTAAAAATGACTTAAAAATCAGTAATCACATGTTTGTTTGAGTTTGCGTCAGTCTTCAGACCTATACAAATGTAGGAGTTTCTTTGTTCCCTAAATCTTAGCTGTTGAAATTCTCATATTTCTGGCTTTGAGGTAGTGAGATCATTTCCATCTCTCATGATCCTAGGCAGAAGAACTTCTCTTTTGAATCAATTTGAATCTATCAAGTGAATTAACTAGAAGTAAAAAGGTAATTTACGTATTTTGTGTGCTAGAAGTCTATCTATCCCATTTATGAAGTACTCATGAAATTCTCCTTAGGTATTTTGTAGCTTCTGAGTTCCTAGGAGATTCTGGAAGCTGCCTTTTCTCAGGTAAATTTTATCTTTAATAGTTTTTAAAAATCCAATGAAGAGGTTGCTGCCAGTCACTGATGTTCCAGAGATACTTTTACTCATCACAGATGGGTTGTCACCAAGGCTTGTGATAGTTTGAGGCTCACAAGTTCTTCCTCCTATGAAAAGAGGTAAAAGATAGAAGACCAAGACTGTCTTCCCTCTTCCTTCCCTTCAGTGATTCATTCTTGGACTTTTTTGCAACATTAAATAGCCAGCACTTCACCACTACCAATTTAAAAGCCAAGAAATGAACTACTATGCTGCATTCATCCAAGGAACATAGGGCATTACCAACCTGACCCTTCAACCAGATTAAATACGTTTCCTATGTAGGATCACCTGACTTAATCTGACTTCCACTCCTTACAATTTGATGACAAACTTTTGAATATCTTTCGCTTCATTTTTTTTCAATGAATGTTTAGTGAATGCCTACTATGTGCCAGGCACTGAGTCCTAAGATGTTAAGGGCTAGTGTAAAAAAAATACAAAAGGCAATAAGCTAAAGCCCCCTTTTTAATGCATTTGATTGATTACTTGATTCAGAAGAGATATTCTTACTATTATCAAGGTATAGATCAGGAGTTCTTAACCTAGGGTTCATTAACTTTTTAAAAAATTACTAAGCATTTTAATATAAATTAATTTGTAATCATGTTTGCCTTACTTTACTCATACAAAAACATTATTCTGAAAAGAGACCCATGGGTTTCATCATACTGCCAAATGGGTCCATAATACAAAAATATATAAAGAGCCCTTGGCACTGAACAATTTATTGGTTACGTTAATTGCGGTGAGGATAATTGATTGATTATTCAAATGAGCTCCACCCTTATAGAAATATTTAAATTTTAATTGTTTGAATAATAGAAACCAAAAAAAGGACATTTATTTAGAGATCTACATTGGATATCAATATTAAGCAATTATTAAAAAATCTAATCAGTTCTTTATTTCATATTAAACAGAAAATCGAACAAATGTTTATCCTTCCTTAAGAAGTCATTGTGTTTGCTCACTGCAGATTATTTCAGATGAAATATTATCCAAATCACAATCCTTATTCAAAAAATGAGTCTATCTAGGCTTTTTTTCTGAACATATTAGCATCTAAATGCTAATCTATAACACTAGAAATCATACAATGGCTCATTAAGTTCCTTAATAATTTTCTATATAATATTCTTTCATTTTTTTGTCAATCAACTGTATTGATGAGAAGCCCAATACAATTTAAGAGACCACTAATTTTCAAATACTATTCTAGTCTATTAGAAGTCAAATTGTTTCCAAAAGAGAGGAGCTTGCAAATTATTCAGTGTCTTTCAAATCACTCTACTACAAGGAATTTAATCAATATCCTGGGAGGAAAATGTGTGAATAATATATTTAGTTGTAATACAAATTATGCCCTACTTCCACTTGATTCCATGACTGAGAACATCAGCTGAAAATGTGGTGAAATGAAATTGCATGCTTTCCTGTGAAGCTGTGCTCCCGTAATTTCAGAGCCAGTATCATTCAGACCTTGCATTTCCCCATAATATTTTTCATTAAAATAACATGATAAAAGCAATGAGGAGTGCAGAGCTGCCATTCATTGTAAAACCACACTGAGCAAATGCATTTTAGCCATTGTTACAGTTATGTTATGAATCACTACATAAGCCAAGAGGAACTGAGTGATGGTGGGACTTAGTTTAAGAAATATTCTGGGGAATAAGATTGAAAAGACAACAGAAAAGTATAATTATGTGTGTGGTATGATTTCTTTTAAATATTGTTTCAAAATTATCACTCTTATATTCCATGTCTAGGAAGGAAATATAGCCCTTCAGCCACTCTTCTTCCCATTCCATCACCCCTGTAATCTTGAACTGATTGATATAAGGATGATGGATAGATGGATATATAGAGAGATAGAGAGATAAATAGATGTGTGTGAATATTCTCTTATATGCACATACACATATGTGTGTATATTCCTATTGCAACTCCTTAATAGCCTGGCTAAAATGCCTGACCAATTTCATTTTGAGTAAATAAGACTATAAAATATTCACAACAAGAGGTGATATTCTTTTTCATTACCAAAATATTTTTCCCTACATATACCTAGAAGGTCAAATTGGTTCCTCATAATTAAAATAATAAATATTGCCTAGAATTTATACATTGTCTTTTATCAGGGCAGCTCTAATTTTTATCATTAAACAACTAGGAAACATCCCAATAATTGATATGTTTATTCTATATTGAGAAGCTGAGGAATGGAACTTAATGTACAAAAGGAAAAGTGCTAGATTTTGAGTTAAGGGACCTGGCTTTAAACCTAAATCTGCCACTTGCAAGCTATATCATCTTTGTCAAGTAACCTAATTTCTGTAGACTTCAATTTTCTTTGTTGTGAAAGAAGGTGGTACTAGACAGCTTCTGAAGTTACTGCTAGCTCTAAGCCAATGACCTTATGTTTTTATGTTGTATATTTCAGACTAGTAATTTGAGAGACCTGATATAATGCATTTTAGGGGGGACCAAGGAAATATTTAGCCTAGTATCTTGGACAGTAAATGCACTTCCTCTCAGAAAGAAATGTGATTTTTTTTCAGTCACCTAAAACTATCATTTTTCCTGCCTTCTGCCTAGAATGCCTTCACTGACTAATCACAAGGGACACAAAAATAAAAATGAAGTGATGTCTTCCCTCAAGGGACTTAGAGTCTTTCAAGGTAGAGAAGTGCATATTTAAGCATATAAAACAGTTTCATATATATAAAGTAAATACAAAATAAATCAAGTTTATTAAAATAAAACACAAAATAAATTAAGAAAGTCAGTGGTGGTGAGGGAAGCAAAGATTTATCAACTACCACCCGTATGTCAGTATCTTGGCAAGTATTTTACAAGTATTGCCTCATTTTAACTTCACAACAATTCTGTGAGGTAAGTATAGTTGTGTGTATGTTCATCCTTTGTTGCCCAAGAAGACCATGCCATCAGAGAAATAATGACATGACTTGCACTTGACTTTGTTTTGAGTGAGGGAGGGCTGTGCAGGTCACCAGCCTCAATTCTCCTCCAGAGCCATCTGAATCCAGTGACCAGATATTCACCACTAGATATTGACTGGAGATGACCCAGGATGAGGCAATTGGGGTTAAGTGACTTGCCCAAGGTCCCACAGCTAGCGAGTGTCAAGTGTCTGAGGTGAGATTTGAACTCAGGTCTTCCTGACTCCTGCATTGGTTCTTTATCCATTGCACCACCTAGCTGACCCTGGTAAGTATAGTCATCTCAATCATAGTTGAGGAATTGAAGCATATAGAGATTAAATGATGTGTCCAGGGTTACATAACTAGTGAATGAATGAATCTGAATCCGAAATTAGGTCTTCCTGGCCCCAGGCACAGTATTTCATCCACAATGCAACTTAGCTGTTTCATGTGGAAGGTACTGCTTGAGCTAATCTTTGAAAAAAATTAGTAGATACAATAAGTTTTGGTGAAATAATCATTGGTATTTGGCCTTTGACACATTGGTTATGTGACCCTCTTCAAGTCCTTTAATCTACCCTCTCAGAGTCTTAAGCAATCTCTGATACTCTTAGAGAAAATATCTCTATATGCACTGCTAGAGGGAGTCTCTTCATTAAAGTGTTCCCTATAACAGAAAAATCATAGATCCAAGACCTAATAATTTTTAGCTGACCAGGGCTTAGTGTAAAAATCTTCTCACTCTGTGAAGAATATTTGAAAGGTAACCACAAACTTCTCTGGCAGATGTTTAAAAGAAAGTAAGGATTTTAACAACTGAACCAAGACAAATGTGACAAGTCCAAAATGTGATCGTTCACTGAATGACTGAAAGTTTACATTTGAGTAAGTAGCTTTTCTAGCTCAACATGCTTTATTCTTGTTCAGTTGTTTCAATTGTAGCCAACTTTTCACATCGTTTGGATGGAGTACTGGAGTGGTTTGCCACTTCATTCTTCATATAATTTTACAGATGAGGAAACTGAAGCAAATAGGGTTGTTACTTGACCAGGGTCACACAGTTAGGAAGAGTCTGAACTCAGGTCCTCCTGACTCCAGGTAAGGCATTCTATTGCCTAGATGCTGTATATTTACACTAGATTAAAGTCTAAAAGAATTACAAGATATAAAACTAGAGATAGAGGAGAACTTAGAAACTACTAAATCCAAACCTCTCATTTTAGAGAAGAAAATTAAGACACAGACAGGTGAATTTCCCTATCTACTATACTCATTACCTATTAGAAAGAGAAATGTAATTCCAAGAGGTACAATACAAAATTTAATCTGAAAAATGCCCACTAGTTAAGTAACTGCCCGCCTCCTAGAGACTCGAGGAAACTAACAGCAGGAATATTGTACATCTCAGAAGTGGAAATAGCACTTGTCTTCTCATGTAGAATAGAACACTATGAATTCCAGGAAGTAGTCCAGTTCATAACAGATTATCATTTCTACACATCCATGTAACGTATACCCCCACATAGGAGCACTGACCCAGGATTGCTAGGGCAGTCATATCATGGAAAGCTTACTCAATGCAGTGATCTACTCCATGCGATATTACTGGTGTTTTGTTCACAACCACATTCAAGTTGTTTAATCTGGGTCAGGCTTTCAGAGATGACATTTGGATCTTGTTATTGTTTTTGATGGAAGAGACTTTCATTGTAGACATCTACTTCCAGAAATGCTGAAAAATAGGAACAATTAGCCAGGAACTTTCTAAATGGAGGGCAGAACTAGTCCAGGTTATTATTTCTTTTTGAGAATGGATTCCCCAAATGAGGCCTGAAACAGAGCAAATTTGAGACTCCGTCTTTCACATGAACATTGGCTGGAATCCTGATGGAAAAGATTAATCATAGCTTAGAGTCCAGAGCCTTTATAGTGCTTGTCTATATGGAGTCAATGAAGTTATTCAAAATATGACATATTAGAACTCCAAATATTTTTGTTTAAAGGAGACAAGTTGGGATTATTGTCCTCTACAATAGTGGATATTCATTTGTAATAATGAAAAACCTTTGTAATCACCCACTTCAAAAAAAAAAAAAACAACAAAACAGTTCATATGTTAGGTTCCATTCCCCCAGAAATAATTAACTAGAAATATATACCTCACAAAATGAAAATATAGAAATGTAGTGATATTTATTATATTTCATAGAAATAGATAATTATTTTATTAATGATAAAAGGGCTACTTGTTTGGAATTCTTAGGAATGCTATTAGAAAAAAATATTTCATAGAAACATTTTAGAAAGGTTATGGTACATTTAAATTTTAATTTAGTGTTTATATATTTTATGGATTATATTCAGAAACCAATTATTTGACACTAACCCAGCCTGTCACATTACAGTGAGAATAATTTCTATTCCAAAATATTAAGATAATTACCCAAAACTCAAAATACCAATGTTGAGAAATATTTCTGTTGAACTGCGGAAATGTATTTGCCTGTTAGACATGCAATTATCGTTTTGGAAACTAGCAAAGAATGACAAATATATCTTGAGAAGAAGAAGAAGGAAAAGAATAAGAGGAAGGAGAAGAATATGATGATGTTGATGATGATGATGATGATGATGATGATGATGATGATGATGATGATGATGATGATGATGAAGATGAAGAAGGAGAAGGAAGAGAAGGAGTAGGAAGAGAAAAAAAAGAAAAAAATATCCCAAATAATTTTGGATGCAACTTTCTTTTTATATTGTTTCAAATCAATTGACAAGTAAATGTTATTGAAATTCTATACTCAAAACTTGCTATGCTTTTGGATTAGAAAATGAATAAGGTACAGTCCCTATATTCTTTCACTATATATTCTAGGACAAAGACTCCACTATCTTGTTGAGGTAAAGAGAGAATGGACAGATACTGAAATAAATATAACATAAAGGCAAAGTATAAATGTATATGAGACCCCAATGGGCCATGAAAATTCTAAGTGAGTGAATAATTTTACAAAAGGTATGGTAATAAAGTAAAATTACATGGAAGATGTAGAATCTGTGGATTGAACATGGGTAGATAATCAACAGGTATAGAATATTACAATCAAAGACAGAGAAAGTTAACATTTTAGAGTATATTTGTGATCCTAGTTCAATTTTGCTATATAGGCTATAGAGTTTGGTATAAAACAGTGATTAATAGTATAACAAGTTTCAGAGAAAGATCATAGTATTATTGTCTCTAAAAAAAAATTTGTTTTAATCCTAGGGGCTACATGATGGTCCTCAGGTCCAGATGGTCCCTTTTGTTTCTTTAGGGAGCTTGCTTCAGAAAAAAGTCAGGAGTATCACAATGACTCTAATAGTCTAGTTCAAAAATCTCTTAATCTTTTTAGGCAGAGGTTTGGCTCTCTTCTTTAATTAACATAGCTATCTATTTACAATTAACCCTTGGCCTTTTAGTTGCTGAGGTAAAACAAAACAAAGTTATATATTGCATGCATATATATGCATGTTTGTGTATACATATATAGAAGAATATATATCAGGATATCTATCTATATATCCCTATATATCTATCAATCAACAGAGACCAAGAGATAGAGAACACAAGAAGAGAGACAAGGCCATTATTCAAAGTGGATGGTGAAATGATAACCATAGAGAGATGGTGGAAATAACTAGCTCCTATTGTACTACTACCTTTTATTACTATTCGCAAAAAAAAGAATGGACTATATATATTCCACAGATATTTTGGTTTGAATTACAATCCAAGGTAAGTGAGAAGACATTAAGAAAGCAAATCACTCCCTTCAGTGAATGCTAATCACCTAGCCTGAATAAACTTAAAATTTCAAGACACTGAAAAACTTGGAGATCTCATTACTTTAATATTGTTGGTGATCATTGAATAATCATGGCAAAACGGAGATGAGAAAATACTGATCTGAATTTTTAAGGGAAGAAAGTAATAATAAACTATTTTTGGTGTTTGATCAAGTGATGAGACCAAGTTAATAGATGTTAAATTTTGTACTCTTCTTTCTTCTTCCCTGAGTAAATGTACCAGTATTCAGGATTACTTTCCTTCAAAGAATGTTTTGCTTGTGGCTAAACATTTGGCTCCTTCTGGAATAAGTCTTTATACAGAGTCTGAGAACATTTCTTACCTTTCCAAGAAGACAGATTTTCCCAGAGTGACATGTTCTGAAAATAGTGTGCATTGCCTGACAACAGAAATTATTAATCTGAATTATTTTTTTAAATTGATAACAGCATTTCAGTATAATTAGATTCCTTGTAACATGCATTTTAAAACAGAATTCTAAAAACAGGCTTTTAAGCTTTAATGGACTATCTGAGGGATCCATGACACCCAAAAGGTTAAGAAGCCCTACAAAGAAGAGTACCTCTCTAAGTAAGTTATATTATGGTTATTAGCAAAGGTATAGTCTGCTTATCCAAAATAATTCCCTCAGGAGAGCTCACTTTTTAGAGGTTGCAAAGCTCACCCCAGACCAAGTATTCCCTAGATTTCCCATAATTGTTGCATACATCAGTATTGATGCTTATTGACTCCTTTTGTAGAGATCACCTCTTTTGAGTAGCTCCAGCTCTGCTACTCAATTAGAATCCCCTAGGGAAGATGACAGGCAAATAATGAAGTTTTATTATGTTTTCCTAGCTTTTCTCCCTCCAATAAAAATGGCCTCTTATATACCTGGTCTCCCAAACACCAGATTAGCCACAGATATATTTTACTTTCACTCCCCTCATAACCCCACAATCCACAAAATTAACAAAAACACCATACAGCTCATAAACATAAATGGGACAAAAAAGTAATAAGTCATGTTAGACTACATTTCTTTTATGGTAGAGACACTTTAATAATCACATAATTCGCATGCATTTCAGGAAGGCATATGAAATCTCTCATGATACCATTTGAGGTCAAGATGGAAAGATATGCACTAGATACCAAATGTAGGTGATTTCAAGTCTAATTTTTAAATAGACACCAAGAGGAATAATGTCTTCATTGAGGTTCCTCACATATCTGTCCTTGACCATGTTTAGCATTTTCTCAATTACTTGGTTGAAGGCCTATTTGGAATATGTACTTGTCAAGTTTGTAGACGTCATAAAACTGAATTGCTAATATTTTGCATGGTAGAATCAGGATCCAAATGGTCTTGAGTAGATTAGAATGCTGGGCTAACTTGAATAATGTGAAATTTTAAAGTAATTAAAATAAAATCCTGTATTTGGGGTAAAAAATGAACTGATCTTGTAATTTCCAAAAAGATTATTATTCTGTTACTGGGGTAATAAATATTAACATGGAAAGAGGATAATTCAAATACACATTTATAATGTATTTATAATTTACATTTATAATTTATATATATTTATACATTTATAATATATATATGCATACACATATTATGTAAATATATGCATATGTATATATGTATGTGTGTACATACACACATATATACATATATACACATACACATATATACACATATACACACATATATGTATATATGTACACATATATTTGACTTTAGTCTAAATCATGTCATATAGCAACCTTTTTAAAAACTGTAGCTTGTTGAGATACAGCAAATGGAGGTGGGATATGATCAGTCTTATTTTGATGGAGAAGAAAAATTACATTTGCTTTGCTGCATATTATAAGCTCAATGTTCACAAATTATAAGAAACAGTTTGGGACTAAATAGAAGAAAAATCTGTAAAATAGACACTATCTAGTGATAGATGGGGGTTTCTCTGGTAAACAGTGAGGTTCACATAACTTTAATTCTTCATGCAATGTCTGGCTGAATAACTATTTTCTGAAGATGTTGAAGAGAAAATTCATGTTTCAGGTACAAATTGGACTAGATGATTCCAGCTGTCCCTTATATTCTAAGATTTCTTGGTTCTATTTTAAGTATGGGGAGTTTAAATAAACATAATCAATTTAAATTTAAAAGATTTTATTGAATAAATGATTATCACCACCCCCATTCTAATTTTTTTTTTAAGACAAGATACTCCATACCTCCATGAGATAAGAAATTATAACTCCCCAATGTGGCCCAATAATACTAGTAGTTATTTGTTTCTAGACATTTAGGTTTGTTTTCTTACATCATTGTACTTAATATTTTTCTTTAGTTTTTCAATGATCTCTATATAAATTCTTTCTCAGAAAAGAAATAACTCTTATTAATTCAATACTATATTATTTAAATGCATATTGAACAAATAAGCTAGAATCTTTAAAACATTGTTTTACATTTAAAAATATGTAAATTATTTTCCTTCATAGGAATTGGACAATCAGAAATTGGAACTATGCCCAATGAGCTGTAAAATTGTACATGCTATTTTATCCTATAATATGACAACCAGGTCAATATCCCAAAGAAAAAGAGATCAAAGAAAAAGCAGAAGCAGTATGTACAAAATATTTATAGCAGCTTTTCTGATGGATGTGATTAAATACTATTGTGCTGTAAAAACGATAAAGGGCATGATTTCAGAAAAAAGCTTGGAAATATTCATATGAATAGATGTGAAGTGAACGAACCAATAGAACAACGTAACATTGTAAAGATAATCAATTGTGAAAGAGCTGGTAACTGATCACATCAGTGATTCACCACCACTGCAAAGGATTCAAGATATAAAATGTTATTCATGTAGTGATAGAAAAATGATCATCTCAGAGTGTAAAGTGAAGCATAAGTTTATTTCCTTCTTTTTCCTTTCTTTTTTAACATGGTCATTATGGCTATATGTTTTGTATTACTTCATATGTATAATAATTATTATATTTCTTGCCTTCTCCCTGGGTGGAGGAGGGAGTGGAGAGGAAAACAACTGGGAACTTAAAACAAATAAAATTAAAAATATAAATGAAGAGGTTTCTTTTTATATAATTTTTCTCAGCATAAAACAACCAAATTATTAACTTCTTTCATTTTATCAGCGATAGATTAAACTTTTTTTCTAGACTTTATATAATATTAAAGGTCATATCTGTATAGCATTTAGCCACAAATTTCTTTAAATAGATGTGATTCATTTATGATAGAATTATAGATGAGATCATAAGGTCTAACACTTAATGTTTATTCTCCTTTTTTGTTAATATATACAGTTATAGTAGCTTTTGTACTCTACTTAACTCTTTCATGAAATGCCTTTGCTTTTTCTTTCTAAGATTTTGCTTTCTCCTCTGTAAAATAAACTAGATGACTTCTCAAGTCCCTTCCAACTCTAGATCTATGATTCAATAATCCTTCATTCTTTTCCATTTTGGTAGAATTCATGCTCTTTGAAAATCTGAAATGACTAGCATGTCACAGTTAGGCACCAAAGAAGGGCATACACTGTGGTAAGAACTATAAAAATGGATCAAATAACAATCCACAAGAAGAAACATTTTACTCCCTTCAACAGATATATAAATTCCTTCAGAGCAGGAAAAATGTGCATCTTTTCTTTGCATATTTTTTGGGATTTAACTTACTACAACTTGTTGAATGAATAGAGAGGCTGAATGAATATATTAATGGTTTAATAAATGTTTATTGAACTGACTTGTATTGAAGGTCTAAAAATCATTGTCATAGAAATATACGTCCTAATAGAATTCTAGACCAAACAATGTGGGAGGTTTTTTCCTGTTCTAGAAGGTAATCTATTTTAATCTAAACATAACTTGTTTAGTTAACAAGTCTGTTAACACAATTTCTACATATACCCATGGCAATTTTCATTGCTTTCTTATCAGGGCACTATCACTGTATATTGACTTAGATGATAAAATAATTTTCTCCTGCTTTCCCATCACAATATTCAGATGACTATCAATACTAAAGATAATAGTATCTCCAGTGAAAAGCTTTGAGAGCTTTGTCCTTTGAATATTTACTGATTTAATTTGTGTGACAAAATATTTTTTTAAATGTTTTTTGTAAAAAATAATTTTGTTTATAGAATATGAAAATGTTATAAAAGATAGTTCTTTTTTCTCTGACCATAGAGTATCATTTTACCAAAATGCATTAAAAGTGATCCAAAGAATGCATACTCAATAAAGACATAAAATTATTTTAAGTTAATAATTGTAATGTGAGATAATAATCTAGTGATGTAAATGGTAATACTCCCAGGAGAAGTAGAATCTTTCCTCACTTGCTTGTTTTCATTTCTTCTCCCAGTTAGCATCATTTATTATTTTAAGGTATACAATCAAATTTCTCCTAACTCCTGTGTCTATATTCATCTTTCCCTTCCCTCAAAATAAAAACACCTTAAATTCACTCAAAGATGATAACACAGCATATTATATTTACTTCTACGTCCATGATTAATCTTTCAGGGATGAGTAAAAAAAAAGCTATTGTATTACTGTCCCCCTTTAGTGTTCTATATTAATGGATTTTAATGAAGATTTCAGATGATGCAGACATATACAGTACAGTATAATCATTTCAGTCTTGACCTTCTTACTATAAATGAAAAGAGAAACAAAATGAGGTGTCATTTAAATGAAAAGATGACACAGGTTTTCCTTGGAGATGCAAGTAAAGGAGTTGGACAATGTTAATTTTATTGTGCCTCAAAAAGCAACAAGAAACCACTCTAGATGATGGTTGGTCACCTTAAATGTCAGTGTTCATCGACATCGTTATCATCACAGCTAGTATTTCTATATCTATTTTTATTTGCAAACAACATTGAGAATATCATCTCTTTGATCCATGCAACAACCCTGTGATATATGTGCTAATATTATCCCTGTTTTACAAATGAAGAAAATGAGATTGAGAGTAATTATGAAATGTACCTAGAGGGCCAAAGCTAATAACAGACTGAGAGAGGATTCAAACTCAAGCACTCTTGAATTCAGGTCCAACAATCTAGTTATGGTGCCATTTAACAGCCTAATCTTCACTAGCATTTGCAAAAGATAATCTCAAAAGATAATTATAATTTAAGTACTAAATATTTTGTAGTGGTTGAAGAGGGAGAGGTGTGAAACATTCAGGCATATGCTCACTGTCTTTGCAATAGTCATGGAATCAAAATTAAAAACAGATTCCCTATAAACAGTGAGGTCTTTAAATGCTGCTCTTTGCAGGTGGTGTGATGCTTATGGAAACAAGCTCTAAACAATAAGCTCCTCCTCTTAAACAAACTACTTAATCACTGAACAGAAATTGGTGCAACCACTTAATGGGGGGGAGGCAAACAAAAAAAAGGAAACAAAAAAAAATCTGTCCAGACTATTGATTACAGACCATAGAGCAGAGAGTTTTCAAAGGTATAGTACTATTACATCCTATTAGTGCTGCCTATTCTTTAATTTGAAGCAACTTTTAGATTACAGCAAACCAATTAAAGTGGAAAGGCATGGAGTATGAATACTGCTGAAGAACTGGGGCTAGAATTAAACTGGAGGAGATTACCTGGAAATGACAAGACTGAAATGAACAATAGGGAATTGATACAAGAATATTTAAAGGGATAAAAATAAAATTACTGTCACCAATTCCATATCCCTTCATCTTTTCTACAAGAATAACAAGAAAATGTTATTAAATACTCTTCTAAAATCTAGGTCAGGAGGCATTCAAAACAAATTCTTCCACCATTGCTCTTTAAACATTTTAAAATAATGAGAGTGAAATAGAATTATAAAGTGGTATAACCAACAAAATTTCACGATGAGACATTTTTCATGTCATAAGAAGAAGTCTGTGACACTGGGGTGGGGGTAGGACTAATGTGTGTGTGTGTGTGTGTGTGTGTGTGTGTGTGTGTGTGTGTGTGTGTGTGTGTGTGTGTGTGTGTGTGTGTGTGTGTGTGTGTGTGTGTGTGTGTGTGTGTATAAAACAAAGATCTGGCTTCTGATTGACTCAGAGTCATCAAGCATGAAACCCACATGACTCAGCACAGCTGTGAACCATCGGGCCTCAAAGGCGACTGAACCCTCAGGTGCTCACAATCTAGCCTGAGCCTGGAAAACAACTCCAAAGAAACAAATCCCACCCCTCTTGCTGACACAGTGCCTTGGAGGAAGTGGGTAGCAGCAGTAACAACAGTACCAGGATCTCTCACCACCCAGACAAGTAAAAGATTGGACACCTTGTGAAAATGACATGACAGCATATCTCTGTGCTATCACTGGGTTCAGAACTAGGCAAAATTTTGCAACTACCCATTACCCAGTTCTGGGTCACAGTTCCAGAGAAAAGAAGAATGCTTTAAAAAAAAGTCACAAGGGACCAAGGGACCTACCTTTGTAAGAACAAGAACTCAGACCAGGACAGCAATGACTATACCTCTCTCTGTATCACATCAACTTGGAAGCACCAAAACTCTATACAACCCCAGAGCTAGCTATTAAAATAGCAAAGCAAAAATGCCTGAATCTTGAGAGAGAGATCTCCTTTTTCTGGAGGTGAGCAGAGCCCAATTCTAATATTGAGTTAAAAGTCAAGAAAAAGGCTGGAAAAGTAAGTGAACAATAAAAAAGAATCTAATAAAAATATTTTATATTGGCAGGAAAGCTCAATACAAACTCAAAAGACAACACAAAAACATCTACAAAGAAAATTTCAAAGACAAACGTATATGGGACCCAACAAGATTTCCTAGCTAAAAGTGCTAAAGAAAGAGATTTTTAAAAGGACAGAAAAAAAGTTTAAATCAAATAAGAACAGTAAAAAATGGAAAGATATATGAGAGAAATACAAGATAATTATGAAGAAAGTATTAACAGCTTGTTAAAAGAGGCACAGAAATACTTAATAAATTAACTCCTTAAAAACAGAAAAGTCCAAATAGAAAAAGACATACGAAAACTCCCTGAAGAAATTTATATGAATGAAAAATAAAATAAAATCTAGGTCAATTATATTAACAACATTCTCCTGATCATGGCCTCCTTATGTCCGAAAGAAAGAAAGAAAGGAAGGAAGAAAAGAAAGACAAAGAAAGAAAGAAAGAAAGAAAGAAAGAAAGAAAGAAAGAAAGAAAGAAAGAAAGAAAGAAAGAAAGAAAGAAAGGAAAGACATGTTTCTCATACAATTTGTTCTTGTTGAAGCCAAACAGATTGTGTTTGAACCACCACTTATTTTTCTCAATGGTTGCAAACTATCCCTTAATATTACAGCCTAGAATTTGTGTTTCCCTTGGGATCAGAGTCAATCTCCTTCAGACTCTCTTTTTGAGAATTAAGATATTTACCCTCTTCTTATACTGTAGTACATCACCCAGTTTCCACGATCTTTCAGAGTTCGCTGACATTAGTTTAGAAATCACAATTCCTTTGCTTTTTGTTTGCAGCACCCAATGCTGTAATTCATCTGAATTAGGAGATCTGAATACTGTCAGGACAGGTTTAAACCATGTTCTTCGCTTCTCTCCTCTTCCCTTTCTATTTCAGATAACATTGACAATTATAAGTCCATTTCATAGCCACCTTTCTTCAATGTTTAAATATTCTTCATCATATGGACCTCTATTGTGTGATGATAATTTTCCTACACTTCCTCTTTCTTTCCTCCCCAGTATAATCTCCTGTTCCTCAATTTCTATTTTCTCCTAACACTGTAAAAACAGAATAAAACTACTTCAAGTCTCTCACTATGTTTTTTTCAACTGTCTGTGCGAGTGTTGAAGATATTAGGGTTCTGAGAAGATGTTTATTTCTTATTCCTCTGCTAATAAATAAGCAATTCTTCCTTTATCCTTCTCCCATTTTCTGTTCTTGTCTTTCTGTGCTACTCATCTACTAATATGGAACTCCAAACTATTCTGAATGGGCTCTATGCTGCCCTAGATGGGTGCTACTTAGGGTGCTCCCCATTATTGGTCTCTAGAGGTTGTCTACTCCTCAGATTCTGGAGCTACTCCATGTATCCTAACTCATGTACTTCAGAATTTTTTTTACAGAATTTGCATTAACTTTCTGTGCAGTTCTGACTGTATAGACAACTCCTCAGATGATTCTCCTTACTGATTTTTTAACTGGTACATTGGAAAATGTTTTTTTAATCGGTACCAATCTGCCTCCCCCCTCCCCAACTGAGAAAGATAAACAAACCCCCTGTTACAAACATTCGTAGTCAAGCCAAACAAATTTCATATTTATCAATGTCCAGATCATATATGATCCTCTGTGTGTGTATGTGTGTGTAGAGAAAGAGTACAGAGTATAGAATTATATATATATACATAGATATATATGTATGTATGTGTACATATATGTATGTGCATATACCTCTATATCATGGGTATATATTGTAAAGTTACATATATGAACATATGAATCTATAGATATGCACATATGTGTATATATATATTCTGATGATTTTTTTATGCTTTATTGCCATTTTTCTATAATCCCACAGTATATGAACATATAATCCTCATAATACTGTTTATTTGACAGTCATATTCTTTTTAAAATTATACCAGTGAAACAACTGAGCAATTTACCAACATCATGCTGTCTATACATAATAGAATTTATATAGTTTTAAGACTAATGTATCAGGGTCTAAGTTGGAAGTTCTCTTGTCCCAGTACTTTTTATCCCCATATTCCTCTGTACTATTTATCTAGGATCCTAAAACTACAATTATAAAAAATATATATTTATATTAAACTGTAGCTGCACAGAGAAAATGGACCATTTCTCTGGAACATAGATATGCCCCATGACACTGATATTTGGGGCAAGAAACATGTTTTCTCCACTGGGGATCTACTTCATCCTCAGGAGCCCATACTTCCATACTTCTTCTTCATAGTGACCAGTGTCCCTATAATTTACCTTACAGTGTACCATAAACAATAATTTCTTTACTTGGATGCCTTGAAGTTTTCATTTTTTCATGGGATTTCTTCTATGATAGGTTTTTTTCTCTATGTCACTTGCCTCCAATAGAATATCTTCAAGAGCAACATCCTCACTTCCTTCAAATGATATTGTTTCAGGTGAATTTTAAGCTGTATTCAGTTTGAGCAAGTATAATGCTCTTCACAGCGTAATTAATTCATGATTCACTCACTTAATCCACCCATAATTTGTTTTAATCCTTTCTATAAAAAACTAACTATACTGAAAGCTAAACTTTCCTTATATACTCTTATAACCAAGCTTTATTTTTTTTTTCTCCGTTTCTCTGAATTACCTACTTTGGGGGTTGTTTCCCTAAACTTTAAGCAGAAAATTCCAAGGAAAACATAGTATAGTTCAATCAAATAAAATTATGTTGATCAATTCCTTGGAAACTAGTGCTTGAGGAATCCCCCAAATGACCCAGTATGCAAAAATCTTCAATCTTCCAAAGAACTTAAGCTAATTTTGAGATTGTTTAATAAACAAAACCTGTTCCAAGGCATAATAATACTGTGCTCAGCAAGGCCCCACAGCCCCTTGCTTTCCCACAATCTATTTGCATACTCTGTCAGGCGCCATTTCCAGAATCATCACTCTTGAATGGTTTAGTTCTTCTGACTTTTCTTTTCTCCTCCTCCTTCTTTTTTGCCTTTCCCTTAAGTTAGTCACTTTAGGAAAGGTATTTACTTTGTCACTGTGCAAATTCCACCCTAGGAATAACTTTGAGAAGTGTCCCTGCTGAGGGAAAATATGAGGTAATGTCATCCAATTAACTTAAGTATTCTTGGAGAAAGGTAAGAAAAACAAAATTTTGCATAGGTAGCAGTCAACTGTTCTCTAATAAGCTTAATAATAACCCATAAGAATTGAAGAGCAGTGAACTTAATGATTGAAAAATTCTTATATCTTTATCTTATTTTTTTAGACTAAAGGGAGGAAAGGTCAATCTAAATTACTGGAAATTTGAAATGTTATAACATTTCTATACAGGAATAAAATCATATTAATTTTAGTAACTGGAACTAAGGTAAGAGCTGTCCTCAACTAACAGCCACAAAAGATGTAAATATATGTTTGTGACCTAAGGTATTTTAAAGCAAGTTATTTTAATTTTTTTCATATTATCATATATTCTGTTAGTTGAATCAGAATTAATGAGACTTTTAGAAAAGAAATACAAACAGAAATAATTGTAGTCACTTCTACTAGTCTAAAAATAATTTGACAGTACTGGTGCAATTTACATGTTACAAAATGAAATGCTTAATAATTAGCCAGTTACTATTAATTTTATACATAGTTTAGCACAAGTAATTATGATTAGTCTAAATGATGAATACTGATATTGCAGGACTAGCTAGACATCAGTTATTTTCATTGTTGAAGTTAATTTTGTTTTATAGACCTACACATCAAGCTACCATCTGAGATTATTCCTAGAACGTTAGAGTTTTGAGACATTGTGAAAATCATCTTATCTATATATCTTGAGAAAAAAATTAGTTTCTGTGAGGTTAAAAAAAACTGGAGGTCACACTAACTAGTAAGTGTCAACTAGCTATTGATTCCAAGAAACTGGAAATGAACAAAAGTAAGTATATTCACTATTACTATCTTTAAAAAACTCTAATAGACTCATAAATATAGAGGGAGAAAAGACCTCAGAGGCAATCAAAGTCAATACCATCTTTTTATATGTGAGGAGTATGAGGTCCAGAGACCTTAAAGTTCATGCCTAATATCACACAGGCTGTAAATGCTATAGCTGAAATGGAAGTCCTGGTCCTGTGTCTCTCAAATCAGAGCTTTCTCTACAATAATTGTCCTTAGTATAATATCATTGTCACAATAAAAAGTTGTGAGCACCCAAATACATATATATATGTATATATACACACACACATATGTATGTATGTATATGTGTATATGTATGTGTGCGTGTATGTATTTATATATATATATGTTTAGCCAAAAAATATTTAGTCTTCTTTCCAAAGTGGAAAAGCACTGCATCCAAGGTCAATGTGACTTTAGAATACAAGTTCACTTGAAAAGCAATACAGAGAGGGATACTGCAGGACTACTTGCAGTATCACTCCATGAAACAGTGGAAAGTAATTACAGTGGGAAAACAAAACAAACAAACCCCAGGGAGGTTGGAATGAGATCTAGTTAAATGCTGTTATATAAATGATATTTGTAGATATCTTGAAAGATGATCTTGTCTTGTGTTAAGAAGCCTCTGGCAACACGGTTACATTAGGTAAACAAGATCAGTTTAAACTATTGTATAAGATTACAGGATAGATGCTAAATATCTACAGAATGTCCATCTATTTTCTAGAGCTGCAAAAACTGGGCACAAAAGTATATGGGAAATGGAACATATATTTGTGTGTGTGTGTGTTTGTGTGTTTGTATCTGTGTGTGTTTCTACAGAGATCTACTCTCACTAAAAACACTAATGGGACCATAATGACACCACAATTGAATTCTAGCACCCAATAAGTATAACAGAAGTAAGGGAGACTAGAAAGACAATTTGGTAAAAAGTAGCCTTACTGACCAAATACTTAAAAAATAAACATGAACAGATTAAAGATACTCAAGGACATCCATTTGTTAAATATTTTTCCAGCCCATATCTCAGTGGGAATGTCTTCTCATAATTCTTTCAGGCCAAGATTGTTCTTTACATTTTTTCAACATTCACTTTCGATTTTTTTTATGGAGTTTTCCATTCACACTACTGTAGTCATTCTATAAATAATTTTGACTCTGCTTACTTCATTTTGTATCAGTTCACATAAAGCTTTTGATACTTCTCTGTATTCGTCATTTCTTTAAATATTGTAATATTCTATTATATGCATATATTATAATTTTTGGTCTTTTTCTAATTAAGGGGCATCTCCTTTATTTTCAGTTCTTAGCTGCCACAAAATGAGCTAACTACTTTTTGTGAATATTGGGTTTTCTTCTTATCTTGCCCTCTTAGGAGATATTTGCCTAGTATTAGGTTCTCTTGTCCTAAGGCTATAAACATTATAACTACTTTATTTACATAATTAAAAATTATTTTCCAAAATGCCTGTGGACTCCTGAGTTCTGTGATGGCAGATCAGTTGCCTCACCTTGCCTAGATAGGACTTGAAGGTCTTTGCCTGGGACATTCATTTATCATTCTTATGGTAAATCTCCTTGCTTCCACCCCTTCAGCTCAATTCACTAAACCTAAGCTTCATCCTAACAAAGCTTTCACAGCCACTTTTTAGGTTCCAACTGACTCACTGTTCATGGTGAGGGAGTCACATTGTTCCTTTTTCTGCATTGTCACTTCTGAGTTATTACTCTCCCATCATAACCCAGAAACATCATGCCCTTTGAAATTCATTCAGTCCACATTTGTCATTCAATCAAGATTAATGTAGTGGGTATACACCAACCTTCAGAATATTTTCCTTTCTTTAATAAAACTAGTGATTTGTTTAGGGTTTTTCTCTCCCCCTTAATTTCTGACTTTATTCTAACAGACATGAACATATATATTGATATTCTATCTAAACACACTAACTTCCCATTTCTTCAACTTATATCTCCCAGTACTTCTTCTTCTGCCCTCCTTCAGCTACACACAGAGATGATCATAACCTCAATCTCACCATCACACATGTCCCATTTCCATGTTTATGAGCTCTGAAATATCTTTATTATAATCTATTGTCATTTCCCTTCTACTCTGCTTTATAGTTCCTAAGCATCTTCTTCATCTTCATTGTGATCTACAATCTCTCCACCCCTCAGTCCTTTCCTGGGTCATTCATTACTTCTATATTTTCTATATGCTTTTTTCTTTTCTATTTTAACTCTTTAATAAACCAGTTCAACTCCACACCCTATCATTCATCTTGCCCTGCCCAGCCTCAAACTTTCTTAGTTTTCCTTAGCCGTATCTACTCCTTTTGTTCCCATTTATGTGGCACTGAGCAAAACTGGAAAAATTAAAAAGAAATCCATGTTGTCTTGGTCCACTATAAATTTCTTATGTAATCTCAACTGATCCCTCACAAACAAAGGCAATCCTTTTATAATTACCTAATCAATTAATTTCACTTTTCTAAACCTTATCTTTCTTGAAAATTATTTTGCCCTTTCAGCTGAGAATTTTTCCTCATATTTCATGGTAAATATTGAAACCCATTGACCAAGAGCTTCTACCTAAAAACATGCCTTTGTCTTCCACATCTTCAGTAAACCCTCAATTGATTTGTCCATTCTGATAAGACATTATGCTAAACATCTGTATTGTGACTAACCTCTTTGGAAAGACCTAATTCTCTTCACTCTCTTAACTCTCCACAGCCTGGCTGTCAATGCCATCACCTGAAAAGGGTTTCTCAACAGTTACCAATGACCTCTTGCTTGACAAATCCAACAGACTTTTCTCATACATCGCTGTGAAAGAAGCATACTCTGCTTCTTTGTGATTTTTTAAAAAGTATAAAAGCTTACTATTTAACTCATGTATTTAATTGGAATTTTTTGTGAAATACAGTATAAGATATGAACCTAAGTCTATAATAATGTTTAAACAACATGCCACAATTTCTATATGAATTCCAGAAATTTTGGCATGTTGTTTCATCACTATCATTTTTTCACATGATTACTAATTAATTTATTTGGACTTTGACACACCCATTATTCATTATTTGACTTTGAAAACTGTATTTGAGTCTGTGTCTTTTGTATAATCCTCAAACCCTTATCTTTTTTTTTTGATTATGGTGTTAAAGGATATATTTACCATTTCTCCATTTTTTACATGTATTTGCAGTATTGCTGTGACCTAGTATGTGATCAATTTTTAAAAAGTCCTTTAAGATACTACAAAATAGTTATATCTTTGTACTTCCAGTTGCATCATAATTATTTTAGCTCTATTTTCGCCAACAATTTATTACACTAGATTTCTCTTCTGTTTATCTTTACGAATTGCTTTCAAAAATAGTTACACAGTTCACAACAACAGAAGAATGCACAAGTACATGTACCTCCCCACAACCCCTCCAACACTGATTATTTCCATCTTTTGTCGATTTGCAGATTGTGAGATAAACTCTCAGGATGGTTTTGATTCTCATTTCTCTTATTATTCATTATTTGGTACATTATTTCTGAACTTGCTAATAGTTTACAATTCTTTTTTGAGAATTGATTGTTCATAATCTTTCAGGACTTATATATTGATAATTGGTTGGTTCTTGGTTGTATGAACATATATGTATGTATAAATATGCATATGTGCATGTATATACATACACATGCATACATAGAAATACCAAATGCAGATATATACATACTCATGTATACATGCATATAAATATATGCATATATACATACTCATGTATACATGCATATAAATATATGCACAGGGACCTATATGTATAGTCACATTTAGATATCTATTTACATGTGTACACGCTTATTGTGGAATTATTTATATACTTTTTGTATGTAAATGTGTTTTGTGAAAAGGCATGTGTGTTTATATGTATAAAAGTAGATGTGTATGAATGTGCATATATATATATATATATATCAATCCTGTTATGTATTTTGGATCCTTTATCAGAGAAATTTGATGCAAGGTTGTTTTTACTTTTCCACTTCTTATCCTAGGGATATTATATTTATTTCTGCAGAAGTTTATAGTATAATGTAACCAAAGTTACCTCTTTTTTTCTTGTGGAATTATCTCTAGTACTTATTTAGTTAATAATTTATCTCTTGCTAATACCTCTGAAAATAAATTCACACATCCAATTAGAATATACTTTTGAATATACTAAATGATATTAGTCTTAAATCAAATATATGACAAACTATTTTCCAGATTTCCCAGGAGTTTTTGTTTAATAGGGAATTACTTTCTAAACTTCATGTTTTCTGGTTTATTAAAAACTGGTTCATTGACTTTCAGTGTTTCTGATATTCCCTTGTCTAATCTTTTCCATTGATGTTTTTCAATATTTTAACAATATCAGATGGTGTGATGATTTCTGCTTTATGATATACCTTGAAGTCTGGTAGTGTTATTCTCCTTTTTTCCATATCTTTTTTTCATTATTTCCTTCAAAATTTTAGATATTTTATTTTCCATTTAATTTTATTACTTCACCAAATTCTATAAAGTACCATACTAATAAAATGAATAGTATAACATAAAGGTGTAAATTATTAGAGAACTATTATTTTCATTACACTGTTATAGACCAAACATAAGTACTAAATAGTCCACGTATGTAAGATGTTTGTTATTTAATTTTTAATAATATTTTATTTTCTTAAAAACATGTAAAAACTGTTTAATATTAATTTTTTTAAAAGATTGAGTTCCAGATTCTCTCTCTCTCTCACTCTCTGTCTCTCTGTCTGTCTATCTCTGTCTCTGTCTCTGTCACTCTTTCTTTCTCTCTGTCTCTGTCGCTTTGTCTCTCTCTGTCTCTCTCTTTCTCTGTCTCTGTATCTCTCTCTCTCTCTCTCTCTCTCTCTCTCTCTCTCTCTCTCTCTCTTTTCTCTCTCTCTCTCTCCTGTTTAGGTTCAGTTTTCCAGGGTACTGCATCTTGGTTGCATCTGTAACTCTTTTGCACTTTGGAAAATGCTGTCCCATTCTGGTCCTGTAGTTTCTAATGGGTATACAATAGTCTTGTTTTATTAATAATTTTCTTTCCATTTGCTTCTCTTTTTCCAGACTTATCTACCTATATATGTTTATGTTATTTCTATTGATATAATATGAGCTTTTTCAGTTTAGGAGATGCTTAGTATTTTCCTCAGCACCCAGAACAACGACTGGCAGAGGCATATAATGTACTTAAAGATTCTCATTAAATGAATGAATGAACAAATGAATAGCAGTTTTAAATTTATCATTGGCTTGTTATTATATCATTGGTTTGTTAGCTATATACTTCAGTTTGTATTTGAGGAATGACCCTCGCCACAGCAAGAAATAAAGTGATTGAAATAGGATATTTAAGAAGCTCGATAGTACTGCACCTCAAAACGTTTTGCATTTCACATTTGTTTTGTAAATACAGGGTGTCCCAAAACTCTTAGCACAGTTTTAAGCTTCAAAATTTTAGACCTAATATCTTAAAACTTCACTAGAAGTTCTGAGAGACAGTATATAGTACCAAAAGTGCTATATTTCCAGCACTTAAATTTTAAATAATAACTTTCAAAGATAAAAGAAGCATATTAAGTTATGGCATAAAATAAATTTCGTATAAATTTACTAAAATTCAGATTGCAAGAAATACATAAGAAAAAAATCAATATAAAGAAAAATTGACCTCTCATTTGCGGACCTAGAATAAATGTGGAATAACTGGATTCATATTATTTAAGGGATTTTTTTCCCACCCAGTCAACCTAATGATCAGTTTCTGAACAAGCAATTGAAATGGATGGGCAGTTTGTACAATCATTCATTAAGATATCTAAAAATATCACTTTTCAACCTAATGTTTTCCAAAATATAGATGTAATCTAAGTTAAAAGGACAGTGAGTGAGAACTTACATTCTAGAAAGTAACATACAAAATTAAGAAGTAAGAAACATAAAGGACAACTACTGAATCACTGAACACAAGGATGATGGGAGAAAAACAAACATCTGAAGATACCAATTTGTACATAGGTGAATTTGTTAGAAAATAGTTATTTTGATTGATGGGGCACCTCTATAATTTATACCGACTTGTAAGGAAACTGTAGTCGTGTGTGTGTGTGTGTGTGTGTGTTTCTATTACCCAACATTTATAGAGGGTTTAATTCCACAGCAGCAAAGACTTGGCAGAAAGAAAACAATACATCTTTTGTAAAAGGATACACACACATACACACATACACACACACACACAAAGCAGTTTCCAATAGTAATTCTAGAGGAATTCAGTTCAGTAATTTAATGAAAAGTTCACGGGAATTATATATATATATGTATATATATATATGTGTGTATATATATATATATATATATATATATATATATATATATATATACATATGTATATAATTTTTAATCTTAAATCATGGAATTGGAAAAAGCCTCACAAATGATCTGAGGGGAAAAAAACACTTATTGATGGATAAGGGAATTGAAATTCAGAGAGGTTTTCCAAAATCACAGTGAAATAGAGGGAATAATTTTCTTAAGATCACACAACACAGTTGTATATTCCTAAAAACCAAGAATCTCAATTCTGAGGGCAATTTGCCTTCACAATCTGGTTCACAATTACTTTTTCATCCTTCTTATATTTATTTTTCCTTTATTTCATTCCATGGTCCTGCCAAACATTCTATTTCTTATATGTCACACTCTTGTCTTCTTTCTCATACCTTTGTACTGGATGTTCCCCAAACCTTAAATGTGTTCTTATTTTGTTTTTAACCCTTAGAATCCTTTATTTCCTTCAGAACTTTTCAAGTGATGTCTATATTACTCCTTTTCTGAGTTTTGTCAGATTAACCAGAAATATTTACCTAGTATTAATATTATGTATTACAGGGTATCCTGGAAGGGATCCCTCTAAAACTGTTAAAGCTCAAAACTGCACTAAGACTTTTGAGACATCCTGTAATTTGTATATCTCTATTTATGTACATTTTTTTTCTGAACTCTGGAGGAGAAGTGAGGCTGGTGACCTTGTACAGCCCTCACTCACTCAAAACATAGTCAAGTGCAAATCATGTCATCATTTTTCTGATGTCATGGTCTTCCTTTCAAAAACAAAGGATGAACACAACCTTATGAGTAGACTCAGCTCCTCCGCTCCTGTCTGTCTCCCCCTCCCCTTCCTTCTCCAAAAGAAGACAAATTTGGATGGCCAAAAGATGCCCAGCTGACAGGTTTTACTGTCTAGTCTTCCCTTTCCTTCCCTTCCCTTCCCTTCCCTTCCCTTCCCTTCCCTTCCCTTCCCTTCCCTTCCCTTCCCTTTCCTTCCCTTCCCTTCCGTTCCTTTCCCTTCCCTTCCCTTCCCCAGGCCTATTCAATGAATGAGTGTTACCTCACCCTAAGTGAGTACCTGCATAGACCTTGGCCTAAAGGGGTCAAGGTCTCCCAGTGCATCTTGGGTCATCTCCAGTCATCCTGAAGATTATCAGGTCACTGGATTCAGATGACTCTGGAGGAGAAATGAGGCTCTTGACCTTGCACAGCCCTTCCTCACTTAAAACAATGTCAAGTGCAAGTCATATCATCATTTCTCTGATGGCATGGTCTTCTTCGGCAACAAAGCACAAACACAACATCTTTTTCCTCTTCTGTACATATAAACTCCTTAAGAGAAGAGACTGTTTCTTATTTGTCTTTGTATTCTCTGTAGTTAGTGCAGTGTCTAGAATAATATGTACTTAATAAATGCTTGTTAATTGCTTTCTTAATTTATGCCACAGCACCTACCTGATAGGAAATCCCAAGTTGATGACCAGGATGGTCTTAGACAAACATTTAAAGTGGATGAATTTTACTTCTATAGGTCACTCCACCTCAGCTGTATTTTCAGAATGCTTTTTCTTTCCCACATGGAACGTGTCCTGGGGTTTTCATGTTACCTTGCCTGAGAATTAGAGAAAGCATGAAAACTACATTCAAACATTTGGAGATCTTTTGTACGGATAATGAATTAGACTTTTTGGGGGGCAGGTGGGAGTGGTCACATTCCACCAGTTCTTAGGAGTGCACAACTTAGACTAGAGCAATGAAAAAAAATGTGGAAAGGGATATTTAGACTTGAGGTAAAGAGACACTTTTCTATTATTCAAGTATTTTCTACTTCTCTAAATCCTTTCCCATAACAAAACTTGTCTTCTCCCAGAGCTCTGAACATTTACCCAGCTACACAACCTGTATGCTAGTGAGATAATACAGACAAATATGTTATTGCCCTCCTCCCAGAAATACTTGACCTTATCTAAAGGCATAAATGTACTGTAACTAATTTGGGCACCTTAGCAAACTGAGGAGATAGTTTCAGATATATGAATGCTGTTACTCCTTCAAATCATACTGCATGGTAATTTTTCTATTCTACCTACTCTTAGAAAGAAATTACATGATAACTCTCCACTTTTTTGCCACTACTTGGATCTGTTTTGCTACTAGTGCTCTATAGCATTATTAATTTGTACTTCAATACTGTTAGGAAGTTGCATGCTCAGTCATCCTTGATAATATTTTAATTATTATCCAACATTTCATTAATTTCTTGATGCTTGCAATTGAGAATGGGATAGGAGAGCAGTAGATTTTACAATAAGAATTTATAGAAAGATCTTAGAGGAAGTTGAGTATAATTAGTATAGGTTGAGTAGATTTCTTTTATATGTAGTTCTACTTAACTTACCCAGATGGATTATTTGAGGGTATGTATATAATAATTTCCCTCAAGACTACACCTATTAAAACTCACTCTTATGATCAGATATAACAGTGCTATACTGCACATTCCAAAATCACCTAAGATGAAGGGACCCATGTGGTGCCAGAAATCTTCTTCAAGAATACCTGTGTTCTCCTACTATGTAGGCAGAAGCAAACTCTTTCCATTGGCTATATGCTTGGAATGCATAGATTGGATTTGGTTATAGGATGTCTCTGAACCTAGGGAACTAAGTAATTTCAATATCAGGGGTTATTATCTAGTAGGAGATAATTGATGGAAAGATTTATGAAACTCAGCTATAAATCTCTAAGAACTAAAAATTATGTTTCATAATAAAGTCATTTTAAAATGTCATTCTTATTAACTCTATTAGTCTTTCCAATCAAAGTTCTGTAAACCCAGTTTGCCTATGAGATCTGACCCTCATATACCTTTCTCACTGGAAAGCAGTGAAATCACCTTTAGATTTTTTTAAGGCATAAGCCAGGCATTAAAATGATGGATGGGCTGACAAATTGAGCCTGGGACAGGGGAAGGTTTTGAGTGTCAAACTGAACTTATTTGGATTCAAAAATAGTGGAACATGGAAATGAATCATACAGGAGTAATTATTCATCAAGAAGTCTATTTTCTAGGGGCTTTTTCCTACAAAATGCCTCAGACTGTCTGTGTGTGCAGTCATATTCATACTTAATCATAAAGTCAAAGTTATGTAACATGTGAAATGAGTGATTTCTTCCAATGGGGTTTCCACCTAACATGTAGGTGTGTTTCTGTTTGCATTTAAAATGTATTATAATTTAATGATTTGGGGTAGCTTAAAATAAACAGCTTAGAAATTGGAAGCAAAGGGTGGAGACAGAAGACTGTTCTGTTTGGTCCATTGGGAAGACGTAAAAGGTACAAAAGGCAGGCAACTTCCCTCTGGTCTCAATTAAAATCATACCTTTTATAGTAAGTTTTTTCCCATCCTTTCTTGATTATAAAGTCTTCCTTCTTTTAATTACTTCCTATCTATTCCATATGTAGGTTGTTTGTACATTTTCTCTTTTTTTTTTTCCTTATTAGATTATGAGTTCATTATAGTCAGGAACTGTTTTTTACTTCTTTTTGTATGCCCAGTACTTAGTACAGTGTCTGGCACGTGGAAGGTGCTTAATAAATTCTTATACACTGACTAACTGGCAAATGTAAATTTGTTGCTAAGGAAAACTTCTTAATAGTTTGAGTCCCACACAAGTGGAATAGGTTTCCTTGGAAAAAGGGAGTTCCCATTAATGAAGGTCTTCAAGTTGAAGAGGCTGGATAGCCACTTGTTGGGTATGTTTTTACTTTTTCAAATACAGTTTTGATTAGATAGCAATTAAATCATGTTATTCTATGAACTCATTATCTACTGACCATTTACTATGTGTAATCAAGTCCTAGGTGCTACATATAAAGTTTTCTACATAAGAAAACTTTCTGGTATAATTTTTTTTCAAAATAATTTATTCAAAACATAAGAAGAAGCTATAACCTTTCCAGGGAAAGTTTTCTAGTGTTTCACTACTACTAACAAGAAATGCTTGCTGAATCACTTCACCTTGTATACAGCATACTTCTTTGTTGTATATTTAGGCTGTTGCTGCCAACAGAAATATTAGAAAATGATAAGAAGAGAGGCAGTCATTAAGTACATACTGCAAGTATTTAGTAAGTGTTTATTGAATTAAAGGATATATTTTAAAGGAAATTATTGAAAATGGAATCAGTTTCAGAAATAATACTGAAATTCAATATCTATTTTTATTATACCTATAGTACATTTTTAAAGGGTGAAATGGAAAGTAGAGTTAGGTGTGACTTTATATTTTATATCCCTTAAATCTGAACTACTATAGTACTATTTCCCCCTATTTCTTTGTCCCTCTAATCTGACAAATTATGTTGGAACCGTTGACCTTAGTGGATAAGAGACTTTAGTGATATCATAAGATGACACATTAGGTAAAGAAGTATATATGCCAAATAAACCTCCTCTTTAAAGAACTGCTCCTTTGGGAGAAGCACTCATTCCCCTAAAAATCTACCTTATTAAGAAATAATCAAGGAGGCATCAATAAAATAACATAAGCAATTACTCCCACATTTCTCCTAATCATTTTTAGTGCTGCCAAAGACCACGAGCAGCAAACTGTCCCTAAGTTGGAGTGTTGGATTAGAATTATGGAAGCTCCAAATGACATATTGTCTGAATTTCAACTGGAAGAGGCTACAAAATTGTTTGATGTAGATCCAATAGTATTTGATTCACATGTGATTGGTGATGATATAAAAAGTTTACAAATGTTAAAAGCATAACACTCCATTTCTAACATAAATCATTACAGTGTATATGATGAATCATAAAGAATGTGTGTGATGAACAATTTCTGAAAACACTAGCAATGTCAATTATTATCATTCAAAAGTCGAACAAAGTTATGCATATAATTAAATACAAAAATTTGTTACAAAAGGCTAGAATTAATGAATAAATGACTAGAAGAAATGACTAATGACTAAGTAATTCTTTAGTCATTGTATTAGATTCTATTCAGCCCTGAATCTATATTACAATCATGAACATTCTCTGACTGACTAAGCTATTTGATTAAAAAAGTCAAGTGTGACAATGATCAAATCCACAATGATGGTTCAAATATAATTGAGATTCAAAATTGATAATTTTCTAGAATTGCTGTTCTGAAAGTCTGACAATAGAGTATAACCTTAAATGAATGAAAGAATTGAAATTTTTCAGAATGGCACAATGAATATTACTGTCATTGCATCGTCCTTAAAGATAGTTCATTTTATTCACTGACCTACCAAACACACATTAGAACTAGAATTTCCCCTAGTGAGAGATACTGAACTAACTTCACAGATCTTGTCTGACAGGCCTGCAGTCATGCTTTCTGGAGATACAAATCTTGACCATTATTCTTGACTTCAGTCCTAAATCTAATAGTAAACAGGTATTCAGTATCTTCTCTATGTCAGGCATTGTGCTAGGACCTAGGAATACAAAAATGTAGTTGAAATAGTCTTTGTTCTTAAAAAGTTTGCATTCTACCATTTGGGGGTTTTCTTGCCAAAGATATGAAATAGTTTGCCATTTCCTTCTCCAGCTCATTTTATAGATGGGGAAACTAAGGCAAATGGGATTAAGTGACTAGCCCAGGGTCACATAGCTAATAAGCACGGGAGACCAGATTTGCACTCAGTCAAGGGTCCTGACCCCAGTCCCTATCTTCTGTGACACTTAGCTGCCCTGTGTGTGTTTATGTGTGTATATGCACATGTACATGTGCATCTGTATAAATGCATGTATATATATATATACATATATATTATATATATATGTATACACCCACAGACATAGACAGATACATATAAGAGGTACTTGTAAGGGTATGTATATCTATTTCTACATGTGTGCATTTATGTGTACTTATACATGTGTGTATATGTATATACACTCATATATACTTATAGATATCTGTAATTATTATTATTATATATGTGTATGTGTGTGTGTTTGTGTGTGTGTTTGTGTGTGGGGGGGTATATATGTGCATACACACAATTCATATATAGTGACAGAAAGCAGAATAACTGGGTACAGGGAAAATCAGAAAGAACTACATATAGAAGGTAGTATTTGAGCTGAACTTAAAAGGAAACTAAAGATTTTTAGGGTAAAGACAAAGAAGGAGAACATTCCAGGAATGAAGGTTGTAGTCTGTGCCAAGGTTAACACATATTTTAGTTAAAGTCTACTGATACCATATCTTATCTCTGGTCATAATGTAATCTTTGTGATATGTTGTTTTGGGCTCTTTGTTGATATTTTATTTAAAAATATCTTCTCACCTATGTTCATTAGGGATACGTATCTACTTATTTTTGTTCCGAATTCTCCCTGGTTGATTTATCAAGACAATATCTGTGTTGTAAAAAGGATTTGGGATAATGTCTTCTTTTGATATTTTTGCATTTTGTGTAATAAGGGAACTCATTGTTCTTCAAATGTGTGATAGAATTCACCTGTAAATTTGTCCCTCCCAGTCCTCTCAAGACTTCAAGATATTTTCTGTGGTCCACAACCTTCCAAATACATTATTTGATATTTACTAGTTAGCTTGGGAACTCTTCCTCAATTACTCCATGGTACTTTAACCAAGTTCAACAAGCTCTCTGCTCTGCTCCTACTAAACCACTGAAGCAAGAGGCTTCTTTGCCCAAGGTCATCCTTTCAGATAGCAGTTACCTGCATTATCTCTATTCAACTGAGGACATTTACTTAAAGTACTATGCACTTAGCACTTTCCTAAAAGCTGGAGGGGGAGGGGGGCTGGGACGAAAGAGAAATGACAGGCCCTACCCTTAAGGAACCATTTTTAATTTTGTTGAACAGACAAGACCTGCATAAATGAAATAGTCTAATAACACAGAGACTAAGGATCCATTTATAATTCAGAAATTGTTTTCCATATAGAAATATTACAAAAAATGGTTAGGTTCTATTCTGTAAAGACCTATAAAATCCACAATGTGCATGACATGTATTGCAATAGTAATGATTCAATAGAAACTATGAAAAAAGTAAAAGATGAGTTTCAGTTTAGGATGTAGGAAAAAATCTCCTGATACAAAATTCTTCTGTATCTTCATTTACACAATCAATACTGCATATATCCATTCATCTTCATTGTCTTTACCTAAATTTTATTAGCCCACACTGATTAACTATAGAAAATCCTTCTTTAGTCAGCCTCCTTGAATTTTATCAGAATTCTCATTTTTTATTATCAACTGAATAATTATGTTTTTTTAAAAAGAGCAATTCATCAAATATGTATCTTAAATGGGATTGAAATTCCATATAAAAACTTGAGTCTTCAGCAAAGAAGAAGCTATAAAATGATTTATTAACTCCTAACAATATCTTTATGTGCTGCATCTCTTTCTACATCCATGTGAATTTCTACTACTATTTTTTTCCTGATTTTCTCTTTTTATTTTTTGGAGGCAGCTAAGTAGCACAGTGGATAGAGGGCTTGGAATCAGGAAAAGACTGAGTTCAAATCTGGCCTCAGACATTTGCTATCTAGGGGATATCTCTCTGTCTTATTTCCCACGTTGGTAAAAGAAGGAAATCTGAGTCAATGCTTTCTAAAGTCCCTTCTACTTTAAATCTATGATCCATTGGGGTATGAATTATGACCCTCTAAAATATTTACAGCAATCTAGAGTCCTTCTAATGAAGTAATATTATAATGATGTGTGACTGTGGACAAGTTCCTTAGCCTCTAGTTGTCTCAGTTTCCTCAACTGTAAAATGGGGAGAGCAATATCACCTTTCTTTTCTGTTTTCGTGCTTGTATCATTTTTATCCATTTTAAAGACACCACAGTAATATGTTACCTGAATATGTCATATTGTGTATACAGAGTCTTCAATTGTTTTACCTATAATTTCCTTTTGATTTTTTGATACTATAAAGCAGCTTTAAATTTTGCAGAACAGAGACGGTTTTCACAGTTTCTTTTTGGTACAGAGTTCTAATAATGAAATTGTGTCAAAGGGAATAACCAAATTTTTAGATTTTATTGTATAGTGCCACTGGAGAGGGGCAAGTGTGAGGACCTGAGATATCACTAGTGTAAGGAATGGAACTCTTAGTTTGGAGGCTAGATGATATAGTGGATAGAGTGCTAGGACTGAAATCCATAAGACAAAAATCCAAATCTAGCCTCTGATACATACTATCTATAGGATCTCTTTCTGCCTTACTTTCCTCATTTGTAAAAATAAGGGATTTGAAGTCAATGGCCTCTATGATCCATTGAGGTATATGTGTAACTTGAATATAACTTAGTTCTAGAGACTTTCCTTATTGTTCTCCAAAATGTTACAGCAATCTGGAATTCTACTAACAAATTATTATAATAGTGGTTTTTTTTCCCAGAAACCTATTGACATTTAAATGAGATCTGCTCTCCAAAACTTGGACTAAAAATGTGTAGGACTAGCTAATGTATACTGATGATTAAATAAAGGCAATAAAAAGAGATAGGAAATGCTGTCAGTTGTTTAGTTGGTCAGTCAATTAAAGTTTATTAAGCACCTATTATTTGACAGACCCTGTGGGGTACACAGGTTACAATCTAATGGTGAAAGATAATACACAAAAGAAAGCAAGAGGATGGCAAATGGGGTTGAAAAGGAGAAGATACTTTGCTTAGGACATGGTAGAGATTTCTAAAGAACTTCCAAAGCAATGTAGCTTCTGGGATAGAAATGTCCTGAGCTCTGCCTTCCAGTCGAATGGTCTAATCAGAAGCAGAAGATACTGCTGAGATGTGAATATCAGGCAAATTCAATCTGGAAAAATGAGATTTTCCAGTGATGTATTTACTGAGGAAGAAAAGCATGTTGAAATTTTCCAAAGATATTAGATCCTAGTGTTATTGACATTTTTAGAGGGGTTAGAAAAGAATGACTTGGGAAAATATCATGAGGCTGGAAGAAGGAAGAGATCCATCTCAGGAATATGAAATCTTGTACTTCTAAGAGAAATAGGCATTTCTTCAGCTATTTAACTAATTTCATATCCACCAACACCCACCAGAGATATGATGATTTGTAACTGTCTTCCCTTGCAAAAAAAAATCTTTAATTTTGATAGTAATCCTTTTACTTACAAAGACAGCAGTATGATACAATGAAAGGAGTAATGAATTTAGAGTCAGAGGACTGAGTTTTAATGCAATCTCTGTCACTTCTTAGTGTAGCGATAGGTAAATCATTTAATAACTCTGAAACTGGGTTTCCACATCTGTAAAATGAGAGAATTAGACTAGTTCCATCAAGATCTGTGACCTCATAACTTCCATCTTTACTAGAGGTAAGGATGGGGCAGGCAAGCTGCTGCAGCTACCAAGCCTCTGAGCTGTAGATGGCCATAAAGCTCTCTTTGCCCTGTGAGCACTCTCAAAAATTAGTCATTAAAAGTAACCTTTCCACGAAAATGGTATCAAAAGATAATATATACCCAGAGTAAGCTGAAATGTGTGACATTAATTTTTCTCTAAATTACTTTTAACTATTCTCTCCTCTGCTGTCTCCTCTAGGTCCTTCTTTATGTTCTTAGCCCTTATATACAAAATAGTCTACCAAAATACATATCCAGGACTTTACTTCCTTAAACAGAAGTTTTGTGATAGCACAGTGAAGAAAGTGTTTTTAAGCTCACCCCTTCCCAATTGTGCCTCTCTGATCTAGGCAAGTCACATATGTTGGGATGGCTACCAAAGCCTGAGGAGAATGGTGACCTTTGTCCCATTGCTTCCTACCAACTAAATATTGCCTCATGTTGTCCAGCTGGCTCTATACATGTTTCATGGCCATAATGAAGATAGGCCAAGAAAGAAAAAAAACATTTATTTATTTGCAGTTTTTTTGTTTATTTTTGCTTATGATTACTCCTTCCCCCAATCTGCCCTCCCTTCTCTCATCACCTCCCTGTCTTCTCTTCTCCTCTTCCTCTTCCGTTTTCCTGTAGGCCAAGATAAATTTCTATATCCTAGTCACCTGGTAACCTTATTTTCTAGTTACATGTAAAAACAATTTTCAACATTTGTTTTTAAAACTTTGATTTCCAAATTCTCCCCCTTCTTCCCTCCCCATTCACTCTCATTGAGAAGGCAAGCAATTCAATATGGTGTATGCATGTGCAGTCATGCAAAACCCTTCCCTAATAGTCATGTTGTGAAAAAGTAACTATATTTCCCTCTTTCTTATCCTGCTCCCTGTTTATTCTTTCTTTTCACCCTGTCCATACTCAAAAGTGTTTGCTTCTGATTACCACCTCTCCCAATCTTCCCTCACTACTATCACCCGCCTTTATCCCCTTCACCCTCACTTTCTTATAGGGTAATAGAGATTTCCATTTCCATGCCCAATTGAGGGTGTATATTATTCCCTCTTTAAGTCAATTTTGATGAGAATAAGATTCATTTGCTCCTTCTCACCTCCCTCCTCCTCCCCTCCACTGAAGTGAAAGTTTGAATTGTTTTTACAGGCATGCTTTTAATTGAGGGAAGTGGCTTGAATGACTGGAATATATACTTGAAATGTTTCTCTATAGAACTTAAAATTCTAATTGTTCCTCGTATGTTCAACTCTTAACTTCAAAAATGATACTGAGTACTGCTAGATAGATAATTCTCAGTTGATATCCAAGATGCATGCTTCTTGATTGTAATAATTGTGCCTAATTTGATTAAAACATGTCTTAAATACTACAAGAAGCAGTGTATTATTACTGGAAAGAATGCTAAATTTAGCATTAAGACCTGTTTTTGAGGTGTGTTTTATACAATTATATGCTGTGTGACCCTCTGCAAGCCACTTAAACTCTCTGAGTCTCAGTTTCTCTATTTGTTAAAGGAGAATAAGAATAGAACAAGGTCATTTTAAAGACCAAATAAAATAATGAATGTGAAATATGATTCAAATTTGAAAGCATTATGTAAATATGAGCTTTCCATCCTTCTTCCTCCTCTTCTATTCTTTCTCCCTATCATTCTCTCTCTCTCTCTCTCTCTCTCTCTCTCTCTCTCTCTCTCTCTCTCTCTCTCTTGCTCTCTCTCTGTCTGTCTTTCTCTTTATGTATGTATCTTCTGGTATATTCAACTTTTATTTTAGATAATAATAACAACAGAAATAGCAGGTAACAGTTAAATGGTGCTGTAAAGTTTGCAACATGCTATACAAATATTATGCCATTGATCCTCACAACAATACAAGGAGGCAGGTACTATTATTATTTCCATTTTATAGATGCGGAAACTGAGGTAGGTACAGGTTAGGTGACATGCTCAGGTTCATACAATTAGTAACTGGATAAGGCAGTATTTAAACATATCATTTTCCTTTATCTCCAATACTCTTTACACTGTGTCATCTAGCTGCCTCTAGAAGGAATAGGAATGAATTGCTGGGAAGGATCCTCAAATGTCATTTACAAAATATTGACAGATTACATTTAGATAACACTTTAAGGTTTACAAAGTACATATATGGTTCATCTCCTTTATCCAAGCAAGGGGGTAGTCAACTCCCCCAAAGAGATTGGTATAGATGGCTCAACAGAAAGTATATTTGTTTTTGAATCAATGTTATATGTTTACAATTCATTTGACCTTGGGCAAATTAAAAAACTTTTCCAAGCCTCAGCTTCCTAATGTGCAAAAGGAAGGTTTTGGACTTGATTCCCTTTAAGATTTCTTCAGTCCTTAAATTGATGATCCTATAAATCTAATTCTTAATAATCTCAAATGAAGAATATATTCATATTAGCTTCTTCCTAGGCTTTATTTCCATCATGAAAGGGTCATAGTTACTTATTATCTATGTTCAATAAAATGTCAGTGCCATGGCTGTGTCCACATTGAACAATCAACTTGTAGTATCTCTTAAATCAGAGAATTACAGGAAAATATGAAGCAGATCAGGGCCTAAGTTTATAGTTTTTGTTCATATTACTGTTGTCAAATAGCAATATCATCAGCTGAGAGAGCATTTTGAAAATCTGTATTTTCAACAGTTAAAATAGAGCTGGAAAATGGAAAAAATATTGTCTTTTTAGTGTTTTTATAGAGCAGAATTTATTTTTATATTTCATAAACTATGGCTATTTACAGATATGTAAAGGGCAAGGAAATACAACTTTCTTTAAGAAAGATGGATGGTCATGGAGGTCTATGATGACTGGGACACATTTTAGCTACTTCCTGATGTGGCCCACCTAATTTGATAAAAAAAAAAAAAAAAAGGAAAAAGTATTCTGAAAACAACTTCAGTCTATCCAAGATGCCTGAATCATGGGGGGTGCCCAGAGTCTTGACTGGTGCAAATAATTACCTTTCTTTTTCTAACAAGAACATTGATGGCCTTATTAATGCTTTTATATTGTTTTTGCTTAGACTTGTAAAGGTAAAACGCTTACAAGGAGATTAAATTACATAGTCATGCCTTAGAAAGAGAGAGATGATGTTAATTTCCCCAGAATTAGAAAGTATATATACTATGGGCATGTAATTTAAAACCCATTAGCAGTTGGATGTTTCATAATCTTACACAAGGCTTCCTGCTAATGGAACAAGGCTTTGTGGAACTGCTATTGTTATGCAAGAATAGCCAATTTTCATGGGCTTGTTAATTTTGATAACTTGTTCAATTCACCTTTATTAACGTTATAAAGCACGATTAATATATATTTTATTTTGGAGAATTTGTGCTCTTAGAATACCTGGTAGGGAGCATTAGAAATACTTTTCATTGTTCACTTACTCTGAAGTCTTAGGAAAATGATCTAACAGCTGTGTGGCATATGAGCTGGCCCTTGAGTCCAAAGACATAAGTCTAGGTCCCATCTCTGTCATTTACTATCAAGCAGATCATTGAACCCCTTTTGGCCACAGTTTATTCATCTGTGATGTGAAAGGGTTTGACTAAATGATCTCTAAGACCTCTTATAGCTCTAAATCTATAATCCCCATAGATTCTTTTATCTCATGTAGCTATATGTGAATAGTTATACCTGAAGTATAGTCAGCCCACCTTTTCTCAGCACGGTCATAAGTGGTGCTTCAGTTAGTAGAGTATTAATCTGCTTATAGAATATATTATAGAATATGTTTCTATTAGACATGGAATATTTATATATTTATATTACATTTGTAGATAGGGATATAACTGTGATGATATTAGAATAAAAAGCTTCCATATGAGAGAACTGTCATTACAAATTATGCAAATTGTACATTGAAACTTTTCTGCAACTTCTAATCTTAGGGACTTGTCCAGAGAACTAAGAGGTTAAGTAACTTTCCCATGGTCACATAGCCAATATATGTCAGAGATGGGACTTGAACCTATGTCTTCCTTTGAGGATAATTCACTATCCAATAAGTCATACTTTCTTACTAAACCAGTGACCATACCTAATATTACAGCCACCCTAAATTTATTCTTTTAATGATTTAGTAGTCCCCGAAATACTTTGCAATGTTCTAGTCATTGTTAAAACATAAATTTGCTTTCTTGACATGTGAGTGTATCAATTAATAGAAGTCATAAGTTAAGGAAATGCTCAGTTAAAGTGTGGCCTACACCTTATTTCAATGGATACATGATCTCATTGGCTAAGTCAACAAGATTTTTTTTTTTAAGTACTATGTACCAGGCACTATGTTAAATGATAGAATATGGGGAAAGGAAATAAGCAGTCACTGAATTTCAAGAAGCCTATATTCTATGGAAGAAACAACATGGAAATAACTTGGTAAAAATAACATAAAGATAAAATAAATAGAAGGCAATTCAGATGGAAGGGAATAAGAATAAGGAAGACTGAGAAAGGCTCTTGCCAAAGGCAGGGTTTAGCTAAAACTATAGGAAAGCCAAGAGGGTAGGATTTCCAGGAGCCAAGATGGCAGAGTAAGCAGTAAATCTCTGTAATTCTCCCATACTCTCCTCCAAGCAATCACAACATAGAATCCCAAAACAAATCCTAAAACAGCAGAACAAACAAAATGAGGGGATGAAACAGTATTTTAGCCCAAGAAACTTGGAGGATCAGCAAGAAAGGCCCATCTCACTCTGTTGAAAGGGGAGCACAGTCTAGGAAGGGAAGTATTCCAGCAGAAAGCCCCACCTCAGCAAACCAATGGGAGATCTTGAGTCCTAGTGTGGTGGAAGAGGCAAACACCAACAACAGGAACTACCCCCACACGTAACTAAACACAACCAGAGGAATTGGCAGATACCAACTCTGAGAGCCACCTTGTGCTTCAGTGTAGCCACAGGCAAACAGGCATCCTCCAGCAGCTAGATCTCCATGTACTGCAAAGCAGATGTGAACAAGCAATCCTATGTTAAGCAAACAGGCAAACACCAGTCTTCACCAGCCCCTCCAGGCTTCTACATAGTCCTAAGCAAACAAGCAGCATCAGTATAGCCACGAGGAAATGCACTTCATCAGACCTCAGTACATGACAAACACTACCATTAGGACTCTAGTTCAGTACCTGGTAAATAACCAGAGGGCCACACTTCTTAACTAACTAACTTAACTAAGCCCCTCAGATACCTCTGTAGGCCTCAGAGCAAAGTGAGCACAATACCAGGTAAACAGCCAGGGCCTGCAACCACTAGCAGAAGAGTCCAGAAACAGGGCTATTTTTACCCTGGGTACAGAGAACAAATTAAAAAGACAGGAAAAAACCAGGGAAAAAGTTGAGCAAAAAACAACAACAAAAAGAATATGACTATAAAAATTATGGTGACAAGGAAGACCAAGAAATAAACTCCAAAGAGGACAACAATGTGAAAACACCTGGGCAAAATTCCCAAAGGAAAAAGGGGAGTGGTCTCAAGCCCAGAAAAACAACTCACGGAAGAGCTCAAAAACGAACTTAAAAATCATATAAGAAAGAGCAAAAATTAGGCAAAGAAATGAGTGATGAATGAGAATTATGAAGAAAGAGTCAACTGTTAGGAAAACTGCTTAAAAAGTATAATTGGACAAATGGAAAAGGATATACAAAAATCCACTGAAGAAAACACCTCCTTAAAGAGTACAATTGGTCAAGTGGAAAAGAAAGTAAAAAGTTCACTGAGAAAAACAACAGCTTAAAAGTTAGAATTGGGCAAGTGGAAGTTAATAACTCTATGAGACATCATAAATCAAACAAATAAATTCCAAAGAATGGGGAAAAATGGAAGAAAATGTAAAATACCTAGTGGAAAAAAGCAACTGACCTGTAAAATCAACCCAGACGAGACAATATCAGAATCATTGGACTACCTGAAAGCCATAATCAAAAGGAGGATTTGGATAGCATCTTTCAAGAAATTATCAAGGAAGACTGTCCTGATGTCTTAGAACCAGATGGCAAAATAGGCATTGAAAGAATCAACTGATCACCTCAGGAAAGAGATTCTAAATTTAAAAACAAAACAAAACAAAAAAACAAGGAATGCTGTAGCTAAATTTCAGAACTATCAGTTCAAGGAAAATAATACTACAACTGGCCAGAAAGAAACAATTCAAATATCAGGGAGTCAAGGTCAGAATCACATAGGGCTTGGCAGCTGCAAAATTAAAGGATAACAGGTCATGGGACATGATATTCTGGAGGGTAAAGGAGCTAGGACTATAATAAAAAATCATTTATCTGGCAAAATTAAGTGTAATATGACAAGGAGGGGAATGGTCATTCAACAAAATAGAAGGATCTCAAGTTTTCCTAAGGAGAATACCAGAACTAAATCAAAAATTTGACTTCTAATATCAAGACCCAAGAGAAGCAAAAACAGGTACAAATGGAAAAGAAAACATAAGTGATTCAATAGAATGAAATATTTTACCTCCCTGCAGGGTAAGAGGATACTTGTAACTTCAAAATTGTATCAGTAACAGTATAGATAGAAGGCATTTACAAAGATAGAGGATGTGGGTATAATGTGAATTTAAGGGAATGGCATTTTTACAAAAATAAGGGATGACAAAGAGGAGTACAATGGGCACAGAAGGAAGGGAGAAGTAGAATGAGGTCAATCATCTCACATGAAGACTCAAAAAAGACCTATTAGAGTAGAGGGGAAAACAGGAGGGTGTGATGGGCATCTCTTAACCTTAGTCTTATCAATATTGTCAAAAAGAGAGAATAATATATACAAACAATTGAATATAAAAATCTATCTTACCCCACAGGGAAGTAGGGAGGGAGGAGGTTAAATTGAGGTAGAGGGGGGTGGTATAGTTGGGGATTGACAGAAGGGAGAACAAATCAGAGCTGGTGGTAGAAAGAAGCAAAACACTGGTAAGGAGGGACAGGGTGAAAGGAGAGAAAAACCATACAAGAGAAAGATTAAGATGGAGGGAAATACACAGGGAGTAATCACAACTGTGAATGTGAGTGGCATAAACCATTTCATAAAATGGAAGTTGATAGTAGAGTGAATCATAAACCAGAATCCTACCATATATTGCTTAAAAAAAACAAACGTGAAGTAGAGACACACAGAGTAAAGGTAAGGAACTGGAGTAGAATCTATAATGATTCAGGTGAAGTAAAACAAACAAACAAACAAACAAACAGCAACAACAACAAAAAAAATAAACCAGGGTAAGAAAGCCAGGGAAGCCAGACTGCAGAGATGAAGAGAATGAGGAGGTGTAAAGATCTTCCACACCTAGTAATAGGCCTCAGACTAGGGGAGGCTTGTTTTGTAGGAAGGCCCACACCTTTTGTTAATCGCTCATGAGGATCTGAGGGTCATGCCTCCAGCTTGGAAAGGTGTATATATACTCTGAGGTGAGGTTTTGCTTTAGGGGCTTCTTTAGAAGAAGTTTCGCGTACCAGATGAGACTCTGGGTGGCCGTGCCTCCTGGTTTTGAAAACCTAGATGTTGGTGCCTCTCACTCTGGTAACTGTGTAAGTATGTAATGGTCAGACAGTTAAATCTGTCTGTTGATCTCAGATCTATGTATTGCTTATGGTCAGATGGTTAGAAGCCCTGTCTATTGGTCTTTATTTCTCTGTTGGTGAATGTAATTAAAGAAGATTGCTGACCCTTCAAAGACTGCTTTCCTTTCAGAAAAGCAGCTCTAATAACTTGTGTAGCAGGTCCTTATGTGTATGCCGGAGTGTTTGCTGCTACATGTGGTAGAGTCAGGCAGAATCTGCAAACTAAAAGGAAAGTATGCAGGTGGGATAATTGTTCACTGTTTCCCAGTTGCGATGGCTTTGTTTCTGCAGAGTCCTGGAGCAAGAGTAAAGCTGCCCAAGGACAGACCAAAGGAAGAACCAGGAGTGGCTGGCTCCAGCTAGAGGAGAATTCCAGAGATCAGAATTCAGACCCAGGGCAAGATAAAGACTGTGCAGCAAGATGCTGAGCATGCTTTTTTTGCAGTGTTCTCCAGGGATGGTTTGGGATCTAGAAGGGATGGGATTGTCTATGGTGGGTGGGGGAAGTTCCATGTGCCCCCAACAGCCACACACTGGGCTTTGTTACCCAGTCATTACTCAGGACCTGGAAGTGGGGGCTGGAGCAAAGTTAAGACTGGGATATGGCTCTTTGGAATCTGCACCTGAGAGTGACAGGAGGAAGCCAGCAATAGCAGTGTGGGGAGAAGGACACAACCCAAGAGGGACTTTATTTGGACATTTCTTATTTTGGATTGGGGAAGGAGGAGCTGGTTGGTCAATCCCCAAAGACTGTCCCCCAAAGAATGATATTACGTTACATTATGTTACATTGCGTTGTGTTGCATTGCATTGTGTTGCATTATGTAATATTATGTTATGTATATACCTTTCTGTTTATTTAAGGTCATTTGGCCACTCTTGTGATGAGTTGTTATGTTATGTATTCTGAAAATGTGAAGTACATGATGTGTTTATTTTGTGGGAACTATGTTGTATTTACTTAAGAAATGTTAATACCTATTCATATACAAGCTGCCTATATTGTGGTCATGAAAGATCTTGGAGCTGAAAGTAGTGTAAAGATCTTCCACATCCATTAATAGACTTCAGATTAGGGGAGGTTTGTTTTTCAGGAAGGCCTACACCTTTTGTTAATTTTTAATAAGGTACTGGATCAAGAGGGCAGTAATGCCCTCTGGCTCTGAAAAGTGTGCATATACTCTGAGGTGAGGTTTTGCTTTGGGGGCTTCTTTGGAAGAAGGTTCATGTGTCAAATGAGACTGAGTAGCTGTGCCCCTCAGGTTCTGAAAACCCAGATTTTTGTGCTTCTCACTCTGGTAGCTATGTATGTATGTAATGGTCACATAGTTCAATTTGTCTGTTGATCTCTGATGCATGTATTGCTTATGGTCAGAGAGTCAGAAGTCGTGTCTGTTGGTCTTTATTTCTCATATTTTCTATGTCAGTGAATATAATTAAAGAAGATTGTTGACCCCTTAAAAGTTGTTTTCCTTTTAGAAAAGCAAATCTGGGGCAGGGTAGAGCCAAGATGGCAGGGTAGAAGCAGAGACTTGCTAGAGCTCTCCCCCCAATCCCAGTCAAATACCTATAAAAAATGACTCTAAACAAATTCTGGAACTGTAAGACCCACAGAATGATGGAGTGAAGCAAATCTCCAGCCCAAGACAGCCTGGAAAGTCAATGGGAAGCATCTATCATTTCATGCTGGAAGAAGAGCATAGTCCAGCATGGGCCATACTAGCACAGACAGGACCTGAGATAGCCTGAATCCCTGGTACCTGCGGCAGTTTCCAGACTTCACAACCCCAAAACGCTGAGGACAAATTTGAAGGTCAGTGGAAAAAGCTTGTCAGACCTGTATGAGAGAGTAGAATGGTCTGTCCCCAGTCACAGGGTGGAGAGGAGGTGGAGGAGCTCATGGTAGCAGCAGAAGCAGGGATAGTGGCAGCAGCTGTCTTTAGAGCTCCAAGGCCTGTAGATTGTGAGGGAATCAAGAAGCTGACAGTACAGCCCCCACCTCTACTGGAAGCAGAAAAATACCTTGACAAAGAGCTCAAAAGTCAAGTAAATGGCTGGGAAAATGAGCAAAAAACAGGAAAAGAATAAGACTATAGAATCTTACTTTGGTGACAAGACCATAATATACAAGCAGAAGAAGACAACAAAGTCAAAGCTCCTACATCCAAAGCCTCCAAGAAAAATGTTAATTGGTCTCAGGCCATGGAAGAGCTCAAAAAGAATTTTGAAAATCAAGTAAGAGAAGTAGAGCAAAAATTGGGAAGAGGAATTAGAGTGATGCAAGAAAATCATGAAAACCAAGTCAACTGCTTGCTAAAGGAGACCCCCAAAATGCTGGAGAAAATAATACCTTAAAAATAGACTAACCCAGAGATTCAAAAAGCCAATGAGAAGGAGGATGCTTTAAAAAACATAACTGGCCAGTTGGAAAAGGATGTCCAAAAGCTCACTAAAGGAAATAATCGCTTAAAGATTAGAATGGAGTCAATGGAAACTAATGACTTTATGAAAAATCAAGAAATTATAACACAAAACCAAAGAAATGAAAAAAAAATAGAAGACAATGTGAAATGCCTCAATGGAAAAAACAATTGACCTGGAAAATAGATCCAGGAGAGACAATTTAAAATTTATTGGACTACCTGAAAGCCATGATCAAAAAAATAAAAAATGCCTAGACACATTTTTCAAGAAATTATCAAGGAAAACTTCTCTGACATTCTAGAACCAGAGGGTATAATAAAAATTAGAAGAATCCACCAATCACCTCCTAGAAGAGATCATAGAAGGAAAACTATCAAAGGTTTAACACTATGGATATTGCAAAAAGGGCTCAAAAATTTGGTGAATATAACACAAAAGAGAGTGAAATTTTTCAGAACTTTCCTATTTTGTATAAATTCCTTTCTTCAGTTCTGTGAAGTAAAGTGGCTAACAGTGAAAGGCTCTAAAAAATGAATCCTAACTTGTTAAATAGTTGATATTAGTGTAGATGGATGGGAATTACCTGTTCTAGATAAACAATATACTACAATTGCCCTCTTCTTTAACTAGAAAGCTTTCAAGGACATGAATTCAGTACATATGAGTTCAAAACCTGGCTCTATAATTTCAAGTTACTTGACCACTGACAAGTCATTACATCTTTGGTTTGCAGCATACTTACGTTTATTTAAAATGAAGATGACAATGTATTTTTTATCTGCCTGAAAGGGAGGTTATGATAAAAGTGTTTTGTGAACTTTAAGGCAGCATTGGAAATTGAACTCTCTATATAGCCACAACTCTAGATGAGGACATCATCAGCATCTTCAATCAAATGGGGACTCTAAGAGAAAATAAAGGAAAACCTCTTTTTAATAGTGTAGGTGTAGTGGAAATAATAGTAAACTTGGAAACAGAAGAACTAAGTTCATATTCTCCGTCTGACTTACGAACTATGTTATTTAACTTATTTGAGTTTCAGCTTTCTTGTCTATAATTAGCAATAATATTCCTGGTGCTATCTATCTCACCAAGTATGAGGGTGGAAAGAAATTTATCAACTGTATTATTGTTATCATCCATTTTTTTTTCACTTTTTAAAGAAGATCACATAGAAAACAAACCACTGCTTTGTTATTATTTTTATAATATTGTTATTTTGCAAACTGTTATGCATGTGGAGGTAACTTTTGCAAATGAACAGGATACAAGCTATTTCTTTTTCTTTTTTAGATTAACTGAAAGCATCCTTCAGAATTATTCCTATAAAGCAAACATAGCAACACAAATGATAGGACCCTCATCTAGCATAGCTTTGATTCTTTTCATTTGGGACAATATGAAGGTTTTTCATCCCATGTAGTCTGAATAATTGAGTTTCAGGAATTAACAATATTTTGAAAGGTTAAGTGAAGGTGGAACAAAATAAGAGCTAAAAAGAGGTTATGATGAGATAGGAATTAAGTTTACAAGAGGTAGAGAACTTAGGAGGAAAAGGCAGCTTGGATCAAGATGATGGACCAAGTGTGACTAGAGAGTAGTTTATCCAAATAATTATTGAAATGTTTGTGGACTCCTAGCTCATTATGAATAAACAATCTAATATAACAGTAAAGAATATAAAATAATTTCAGACTCCATTAAAAAAAGAATATTTTTCAAGAAAGAGGAAGTGATAGTCTCTTGTACTCTTTTTAACTAGAAAAAAAAAATATGTTCAGTTCTAGGCACTATATCTTAGGAAAGGCACTGATAAGCTAGAAAGAATACAGATTAGGGTACTAGATTGGTTAAGGACTTCAGGGACTTCCCACACAAGAACTGGGTGAATGTCCTGGAGATGTTTAGCCTGAAGATATTTAACCTTCTCATTCCACTGAAGCTGCTCTCTCCAAAGTTACTAACGATGTCTTAGTTCATGAATCCAATGACCTTTTCTCAGTCTTCATTCTGCTTGACCTCTGCAGCCTCTGAAAGTGTTGATCTCTCTTTTCCTTGATACTTTCTAGGTTTTCAGGACACTCTCACTTGATACCTATCTGATTGATTCTTTTCTGTTTCCTTTGTTGGACCCTCTTCCAAATCAATCCCTCTAACAATGTGTCCTTGAGGATTCTGACCTAAGGGCTCTTCTTATCTCCTTATCAGCTTCCAATGATTTAATGACGATCTCTATGCTAGTGATTCTCAAATCTACTAATCCTGCCCAAAAGTCTCTGCTGACCTCCAATATCCCATCCTCAACTGCCTTTCAGCCATCTCAAAATAAATATCCAATATACATCTTAAATTCAATATTTCCAGGATAGAACTCATTAGCTTTCCCTCTAAATCCTCCCTCCCTACCTTCTCTATTACTATAGATGACAACACCATGTTCCTAGTCCTTCATGTTGGTAATTTGATATTCATCTTGGACTCATCACTGTCTTTTATCCCCATGTCCAATCTATTGCCAAGGTCTGCTGACCACATTTGCAACATCTTTCATGTACATCCCTTATCTTCTTTGGCATTGTCCTCACTATAGTGCAAGCTCTTATGAACTCACAATTGGATTATTGCAATAGCCTGATGGTGGGTCTACCTACTTCAGTTCGTTCTTCACTCCGATTCATACTCTATTCATACACTAAAGTGATTTTCTTCAAGCATGGACCCAATTATGTCACCACCATCCCCATTCAAAAAATGCCAGTGGCTTCCTCTTGCCTCCAAGAACAAATGTAAAATTTTTTTTTTGGCATTTATAATCTTCCTAATCTAGCTCCCTCTTATCCTTTTAGTCTTATATTTTACTCCCCATTCATACTCTTCAATCAAGTGACACTGGTCAGGTTGTTTCATGAACAAGACTCTCTGGAGACTTTATTAATTTTCTTTGACTTTCCTCCTTGCCTGGAACACTGCACCTCCTCCAGTTCAACTATTGACCTCCATGACTTCATTTAGGCCTCAAATAAAATCCTAATTTCTGTAGGAAGCCTTCCTCAACCTTTCTTAATTCTAGTGCCTTCTGTCTGTTAATTATTTCCTAATTATCCTGTATGTAGCTTGCCTAGCATATATTTATTTATGTGTTTTTTGCCTATTCTCTTGTAAGCTCCTTAAGGACAGGGATTATCTTTTGCCTCTTTTTGTATTCTCAGCATTTAGTACAATGCCTGGCAGATAATATGCTTTACAAATGTTAGTTGATTGAAGAACAGAAGTTTCAAAAGGAACATGAAAGTTGTTTTCAATGATTTGAAGGGTTATTCTAAAGTTATTTAACAAGGATATCACTTAACATGATTGACTCAAGTCAGAACTCACAGCAATAGGTAGAACTTGCAAAGGGGAAAGTTTTGGCTGAATATAAAGGGAAAAATTCCTAAGAATTTGAACAATATAAAAGTGCAATGAATGGGTAGTCTCAAAAAATAGTGAATTCCCCTATTTAAAAAAGGTCTTCAACCAAGTTCTAGATTTTGTTGAGTATGAAATGGCAAGCAAAATAGGATATTTTGCTAGTTTTGTTTTATTGTAATCAAAAAGTATAATGTCTCTCTTTGAATATGATTAAGGAGAATCTTTCGCCCCCCCTCCATTGTTGGGCCTGGGAATTTGTAAGAAGGTCCATGCCTTTCATTAATGAGGTACCAGTTCTCAAGGGATGTCATGACCTCTTACTATAAAAAGTGTATAAAGATTCTAAGGATGAGGTTTTATTTTGGGGCTTAGTTTTTAATAAGTTTTGAGTGCCAGACCAGGACTCTGGGAAGCCCCTATGGAGCCCCCTCACTTAGAGAACCCAGATGTCTGCTTCCCTGTCTGGTAACTATGATCAGAGAGCTGTACCTGTCTGTTGAATTATTGTAAGGCAAAGGAAACCATGTCTGTTGATTAGTTTGGGGCTTACTGACTGGAAGAGTTTGTTTGGCCAGATGAGGACTCTGGGAAGCCCCTAAAGGAGCCCCCCAGCTTTGAGAACCCAGATGCAGTGCTTCTGTCTCTGGTAACTATGATCAGATAGTTAGGGTCCAACTATCTGTTGAATTCAGGCAAGAAATCCATGTCTGCCTATCTATAATTTCTCTGTATTTTCTTTGAAGTTTGGAATGTTGACTCCCCTGAAATAGGTGAATGATATATGTGCTTGATTAAAGGAATGATACATGTGCTAGATTAAAGTGATTGTTAACCCCTCAAAAGTTGCCTTCCTTTTTATGAATGCAGATCTAAGAACCTGTGATAGCAGCACCCCCGTGTATGTTGGGGTGCTTATCAATGCAGGATACAATCTAGAAGATGTTCTTTTTAGATGTCAGGTAGATTAAATAGCTGCTAAATTTTCTTCCAAATTTGAAATGCTATGAATCTGTGATACTTTTGAGAAATGTGATGGTGAAAGGGAGAATTTTAATGCTAAGTCATGGAGATACCTGGGTCCAAATATTATCTTAGCTCAGAGGAAAGTGAAGTAAAGAGATAGAAGCCAGTATATATTGTTGTTGTGTTCATCCTTCGTTTTCAAAAAGGACCATGATATCAGAGAATTGATGACATGACTGCACTTGACTTTGTTTTGAGTGAGGGATTACTGTGCAAGGTCATCAGCCTCACTTTCTCCTCCTGAGCCATCTGGATTCAATGACCAGATATTAATCAGGATGACTGGAGACAACTCGGGATGCAATGAGAGACCTTGGCCTTTGAAGCTAAGATGTTTTCAGGTACTCACTTAAAGTGAGGTAATGCCCATTCAGTGAATAGGCCTCTTTAAGAAGGAGTCAGGGGATAGCCCCTTTAAATAGAAAAGAAAAATGGAGAGCTATCAGTGTTTCTGCCTTGGAAGTCAAAGGTTAAAACCTTGGACAGGAAAATGGAAGTTTATTTTTTGAGACAATAAGGAGGGAAAAAAGATGGGAGAACTTCAGAAAACTTCTGAGGTCTATATAAGGTAAAGTCAGAGGAGCTCATATAAAATGATCTAAATCTCAGTAACTAAGAACTGGGTATATAGACTCAGAATTCTTGGGCAAGGACATTAGCAGCTGAAGAAGAAAGAAAAAAAGCTCTGGAACAATGAAAATAGTGCATTAAAGACTTATGAGGTCTTTTTGTTAAAGTTGCAGACCATGTCCCCAAAAGGTTTATTGCAAAATAAATAGTAGATGTTAGTCATTACTATTTCATAATTAAAATGTCTCATTCTGTCATGTATTCTGCCATAAAAGATATGCATATTGTATGTGACATCAGTATCATATTTTATACATTTCTTCATGGTTCTAATGCAATTTTAATCACTGTTAAGTGAATTAATTATTTGAAAGCATAATCAAAGCTATAATGATTTTTTATCTTAATATATTTTGAAGGGTGTGAAAAATTTAACTATTAACATTATAACACTAATAAGATGAGCTTGTAAAATGTTAAAGTTTTTCAGCTGCTGAACATATTTAGTTCACTATACAAAATTAGTCTGCTGACAGAATGCAGAAAACAATTCCCAGTTCCATACATAATTACAAAGAATGATTCTACCTGTTTTTGAAGGTCTATGACATGAGCAAGACACCAACCATATCTGCCAGAACACAGCAGAATCAAGATGGAAATATTCTGCTCTTTGGATTTGCAACAGTTCTTCATTCCAAGGGATGGCTGGGGAAGGAGGAAGGATAAATCATTCCTGAACCCATTTGCCCTTCACACCACCTTTGAATGGGAAATGTATACAATCAAATTTATTAGTCACAATAAATTCAACTGTAGTCAGGCAGACACTGTCATTAAGGTCATAAGTCTACATATCCAGCAAAACTAACTTTGGTCCTTGAATAAGTGGACCATTAATACATGGTCCATAAATAAAATTCACAATTGATATTTCTAGATCTAAACATACTCCCCAAATTAAAAATTCTGTGAAAATATATATTTGTAATTGATTGATAATTTAAAGATAATTTAATTTTGTTTTCCCTATGCATGTGCCCTAAGAGAAAGTCCTCATAATCTGCTCAGAAGGAAACCAGTCATTTGCACATCCCTACTGTTGTTGCCACTACCACTGCTGGTCTTTCTATTATTTGTTTCAGGAAACTAATCAGACAGATGTATAAGCAAATGCAAGGTGGCCCCTGCTTTAAGAAATTCTGATATACAAAATAGGTCGATTATATTACAGCTGCTATCATGACAAAAGGATTCTCTGCAGGGTTGTTCAAATAGCAAACTTTCTGAATATCTTTAATATATAATTTGATTTTAAAAATGGGACTGGAGCTAAGATTTATTAACTGCTCAGAGTTGGATAAAATGAAATTTTCTTGAGGAAAATCAAGGAGAGTTTCAGAATTATGCCATATTGCCCTTCAGAAAAATTCCTACTGCTCAGCTATAATAAACTAATTGTGACTACCAACTAGAAAACCATGGGGAAGATAACATGTTCTATTCAAATTTAAATTGAAAGTCAGAATTCAATTAGCTATTCTCTTTCATTTAGTTGAAGTTTGGTCAGCCATCTAGAATTAACCTTTTGACCTACAGCATACATTTGGCTATTTATGGTAGTCAGGCAATATACAATTTATAATGTATTTCAATTAAAAATATTTTATATATAGACTATTATCCTCATTAAGAGGCTTCTAGAAGACTCAATAGATAGAGAGCTGTGTCTGGAGTCAGGAAGACCTGTATTCAAATTCAGCTTCAGACACATTAGCTGTGTGGACCTGGGCAAAACACCTAACACTGTTTTCCTCAGTTTCCTCATTCATAAAATGATTTGGAGAAAGAAATGGCAAACCACTGTTGTATCTTCCCCAAGAATACCTCAAATGGGGACATGAAGAATCAGACATAATTGAAATGACTGAATAACCACAAAAATTTTTGTCAAACAATCTTTTATTTTTTTGCTTCTGTTGAAATTTAGAGCTGATTCTCAAAATAAAAATCATTTATAGATGGATAGAATTAAGGACTTTATCACTATTTATTGGGACCATTTGAGTAGTCCTCTAACTGATCTTCCTATTTCTTGTCTCTCCCCTCTGCAATTTATCCTCCGTCAAGCAGCCAGATCCAATGAGGTCATTCTTGCTTTTCCAAAAATCTTCATTGGCTTCCCATTGTCTTTTGGATTAAATATGAAAACCTCAGCCTAGTACCCAGATTTCCAGTCATTTTTTTTTCTTATTTGTCTTCATGTACCTGATTTTCCAGTCTAACTGACCTGCCAACTATCCTCTATGCAGTCTATGCATTCAAACTCTCACTTCTGGGCCTTAGCACACACAGATGCTCCCCTCTCTGAAATGCAGCTCCTCCTTACTTATGTATTTTGAAATTTCTAAATCCCCTTTATAATACATCTCAGTTGATACCTCCTACATGATTCAAAATATCTCTACTCCCAAACAAAATATCTCTCCTTCTTGCACTGATTTTGCATTATTTTCTATTTCCTTATTTAATTATATGTAAATATGATTTGTACCCCAGTAGAAGAGCAGAACGTAGGCTTTTTGATGAGTGACATTTTTTATTTCCATCTGCATATTTCCAGTGCCTATCACAGTATACAGTGGACATTTACTAAATATTTGAGGAATTGAATTGAATATGTATAAGAAGCATATTCCATGCAATGGCAACTCCAGTTTCAAGTTATTCTTTAGGCCTGCATTCTCTCCAACCATATGTCAAAATCCCTGCCAATATGTTCACCTTTATAAATCCAAAAGAAGAAGCAGTTAGTTAAGCAAAGGGATTTAGAGAAAAGGCATAGTAGTAGTGAAACTACTACTAAAAGTAGTAATGAAAAATCCTTTTCCCCTTTAGCCTGAGAAATATGTTCCCACAAAAGCATATTTTATTGGACACCTGCATTAGTCACATGTAAATATGTGGAGGAATAATCTAAAGCTTGAATTCTTTAGGGCCAATGTTGTGTTCCAGTGGTATAATTGGGCTACGCATACCAGATCTACTCCTTACCAGCCTTATAGACTCCACTGGCTGCTTCTCCAGTGGACATTTTTTGCTTTGAAGTTCAGTCTCTGTAAAATACTACTCGTTAGAATGTTATTCAGATGAACATTGCTGTGCAGAAATCATTAGCTATTTATTTCTTTCATTAGTAGAGTAAACTGCGCTGTTACTTTCAGTCTCTGCCATGATGCCTCTCACTTCTCCAAGAGACTCTCAGCTACAAGTGCTGAGTTCTATAAAACAAAAATCAAAGAGACTCCTAGTAAGTAGCTCAAGCTTGTATTTTCTTTACTCCTCAGTCAATAGGCTTGATGTTTTAATTGGGGACCTCAGTTTGGCTCATGGTTAAGTATTTCATCTGGATCCTAGATTTCACCTGTATAGATTCAGTCATTAGCCACATAGTGGTTATTTGGTCAATGATTACCAAATATCTTTAAATTCCCCAGTTTCATATGTAAATAGACTTAAAGAAGGAAAGGAATTTGAAGCACGTTCTTACAGTAGGAATCAGAACAGGGTCTGTATCTGAGAACTTTTAAAAAATCTTAGCCACAAACTGGCAGTGCCTTCTAACCCTTTAACATTAGGAGAATAACAGGATTTAGAGTCAGATAACATTGCCTTGAATCCGACCACTTCCATTTCCTATCTTGTGTGATTCCCTTTCCTATAAATGAGGGAACTACATTAAATGAACTGTTAGTTCCTTTTCCAAATGTAAATCATTGTAATGTATTGACTTTTGGTCCCTCTGAAAATAATCATATGCTGATAAAAATTTAAATGAACTTACAGGAGTATTTTATTTTGTTTAGGCAGCTGGTTGTATAACAGTTGGATTAGTGGATTTGAAGTCAGGAAGTCCAGAGTTCAAATTTTACTGCTGACACTTGGTAGCTGTATGACTCTGGACATGTCATTAAACTTCACTTAGCTTCCCTTTCTAATAGCTTTTCTCATTGGTATAAGCAAGATAGTGAAAGCACAACAGTACCTATCCTACAGAGTTGTTGTAAGAATCAAGTTACAGTACAAGCTACATTTAACACACGCACACACGCGCGCGCGCGCGCACACACACACACACACACTGATTTTAATAAGGATAGTAAATGGGACTAGAAGTCCAAAGAATGATTTCTAATTTAGACTCTGTCTGTGTTAGTTATGTGATGATCTTGGACAACTTACAATTTCTCTGAGTATATTTCATCATCTTTAAATTTAGATAATATTGTGTTTGAAAATTTCATAGGGCTATTGTAAGGACTATATGTGTCACCCACAGACAAAGATTATTCAAACTTCTGCCCCCCTCAAAAAATTAGCCTTCTCTCCCACATCAATTTGTCTGTTGAAACATTACTTTTCCATGGTAGAATATCAGTTTCTTGAAGGCAGAAAATTTTTAGTTTCGTTTTTTCTCTAGTGTCTAGCACAATATGCTGCATTTAGTAAACAATGTTTGTTGAATTAGAAAGGATAGTTGGAACACACACACACACACACACACACACACGAAATCTTGAGTTCAAAAGAAAGAGAACCTCTATATGAAATATTAACTTGAACTCTCACCTTTGCAACAAACATTTAGCATATTTTTTTACAACACCAATTTGTAGATTTGGCAACTCTCCTATTAACTTGATCAATGAAAGCAGCCAATAAGAATAATTAAAAACCCAAAGTCAATTTTACAGCTATCTCAATAGAAATTATTTAAGTGTCCTCTTTTATTAATTCAAAATCCATAATTGGCAAACTTTCTAGGATAATTTGTCATTGGTGAACTACAGGAGGTAGAAATCACAATCTTTCCTTAAAGGAGTTCTTTGCTGAGTTGGAGGCAATCTTGTTCAGGCAAGAAGCAATTTCAGACTCACAGGTGTGCTCTTCATTAACGCTTTCCATGACTTTGGAAGCTAAAGTGCTGCAGAAAAGTTTAACCTCAACAGGAAGGCGGCATGATTCTTTTGACTTTATTTGTCCAGTGAATCCCTCAGAAATCCAATGTTCTAAGCAGTAAGGAATCTAGCAATATTCATCAATACAGATATGATGGGAATCACAACCCATTCATCCTTTCCCATTTTACCTTTGAGATATGTGTACAAATTCTCATACATCTTTTACAGTGAATTTACCCAGTATTCTGGGGACCTGCATCATGTTCTTTTACTAATGCATAGAAAATGGAGCATGCAGACTCCCTTACACTCCTTTGCCCACATGAGTAACATGAACTGATAAATTTAATGATTTGAATTAGTCTTACCCAAATAATCCAATTATTATGTAAAGAAATACCTTAGACTTTCTTTGATATGATGTGACTACAGCAACGTGAGACACTTTTCCATCCAGTGGCAGGAGATATTACTTATTTGGGCATTGAGATATTTCATAGTAAGTTACATTTTGGGGTAAATCTTTCTACACCTACTGTTTCCAGAAACTGAAAGGCATTCTACTCAATTAGAGACCAAAAACATAAAGTCCTAGTAACTTAAGGATGACATAGAGATTGTGTCTGATGTATTCTAAACCACTTATAGTTTAACACTTCTTTAATATTAAAATTCTTTCAATTTTTAGTAGATTTTTCCTTTTCTTATTGTAATATGACTTCACATTATGAATTTTGACTGGACTTTTTGTGGTAGCAATGAACTAGTAAGAAAATACTCATCAATTAAGAATTAGTTTTAAAAAGCCATGGCATATGAATTAATGGAATACAATGCATCAGAGAAAATAATAACTATGAAAAATTTGGAGGAGTATAGGAAAAAATTATAAGCTGATACAAAGCCAGGAGGAAGGGAGAGAAGGAAGGAAGGAAGGAAGGAAGGAAGGAAGGAAGGAAGGAAGGAAGGAAGGAAGGAAGGAAGAAAGGAAGGAAGGAAGAAGGAAGGAAGGAAGGAAGAATGTCATGTTATTGCAATTAACTAAGTTGTTCCTGGAAAAGAGTTGATAAAATTCACTTATCACCCATTTTTAGACGTGAGGCATTATGAATGTGGAATATTGAATATATGGTCATCCACAGTTGGTTTCTCGGTTGACTTTGCTAAACTTTTTTTTCTTTTTCTTTTCTTGTTCTGTTTGTTTTCAAAGGATAGCTTATAGAGTTAGGAAGGAAGAAAGGTTTTATTCTACATCCATAAGCATTTATGAAATGTCTACTGTGTTCTATACACAGTTCTAGGTCCTAGGCGTACAAGGACAAAGAATGAAAAATTTCCTTTTGGCAAGTAGCTTACCTTGGAGTTACTTGGTGGGGAAAAAAAAGTTCACTATAAGTACATACAGAAAGAATTGAAAGGGAATAAATAAAAATACTTAAAAATCATTTCAGGGAGAGGGCACTAGTATATGCAGTTGATATTTGATATGTTTGAGTATTTGTGTATGTGATTTTTTTGAAAGACTATACTGTGTTCCCTAAAACATGATTTCCTTGACAAATATAGGCAGAGAGATTGTGGAGATTTTTGTTAAAAGGAAGTTTCAGTGACTACTATGTGGCCTGAAAGTCACCAGAGTAGGCTCATGGAACAATATGGCACAAGGGGCAACACCTCCTGAAGGTTCTATTATGTGGAGAGGCCCAAAATGGTCTCTTTTCCCCTTCCAACCCACTTCTTGGGCTTCAGAACCATGCCCTACTTCAAGTACCTCCCGTTCCCTCTTTTTGGATGCCTTTTGTGTCTTTTCTTGCCTCAACAGAATATATGGTCCTTGAGGGTAAGTACTGTCTTTCTTTTTTGCTGCTATTTATATTTCCAGTGTTTAGCACACAGCAAGCACTTAAATAAGTTTTGCCTTTCTTCTTTTTTTCTTCCTTCCCTCCTTCCTTTTCTTCTGTCCTTCCTTCTTTCCTTCCTGCCTTCCTTCCTGCCTTTGTTCCTGCCTTCCCATCTGCCTTCCTTTTATCTTTTCTTCCTTCCTCTGTCCCTTTCTCCCTTCTTATTCACAGTAATTGTATTTTTGGTAAGTTAGTTGTGAAACTTATGATACGCTATGCTTTTGCTCCCAGTAAGACAGGAAGGAAGTATGTCACATCTGCAATTTAAAAACAACAAAACACCACTTAGATCTTGCTGGCTGTTGCTTTAGCTCTACCAGAAGGTGATTGTTCGAGGAAGGAAATTGTAGATGTTTCCAGTGCTGCTGTCCACCTCAATGCTACTGTTCCATATGGCTGGGGGAAGCACTCTCCTATTGAGGTGTCTCCTCTTCTCCAGAGAGAAAATTTTTTTTTTCTAAAAACTCCCCTAGAGCAGAAAAACATAACCACCAACCCTGATCTCACATTAGAACACTTTCCTCCCTTCTGCAGAGGGTAAGAATAGAATTCCCAGAGACTTTATTCCCCTTCATATAAGAAGTGAGCTAAACTATGAACAATTCTCACTGCCCTCCCCAGAGGCTGAAGTGGTGAAAGAGGGAGAGAGAATATGTATTCCCAGGAATTAGGAGAATTCATTTGCATATTTGTGATTGTGTCTTTTGAAGGAAATATTCTTTTGTAAAAGATCCAATGTTACAACACAAAAGAAAGAAGCTCAAGTCCAATCCTTGCCTAAAGTAGTGGCAGGTGTAATTAATTTATGTGGGAAAAAAAATTAATTTGATGATAGCATAACAACTGAAATACTATAATACAAATTTCAAAGTGACAAGTTCATAGGAGAAGCACAAAAAAGAGGGAAATAAACATGAAGAAAATCATTGTTATAAATGTATAAATAATTGCACAAATATAAAATCACCTCTTTAATTTAGCTCTAGTAGAAAAAAATGTCAAAGTAAGATTGTTTATCAACTAAAGGTAATCAAGAAGGGCAGCGCTTAAGGATTATTTGAAAGGAGCTTTATTATTCTGGATGTAATAATTGCTAAGCAATGATAGCCCACGTGTTCCAGCTGAAATTTCCTATTCAAGACTTCAGGAATAGTATAAAAGCAGCCCTGATTCCCCCAAATACTTCCCCAACAACTTCCTGATGCCTAAAAATTCATCAGGAGGAAAAATAGAGAAAAAAAATATTCCCACAAGCAAAGAAAATGCAAATAGCTTTGGAAAAAGCAACCTGTTGCTCAAAATTCATATAACACCCTAAATGATTGTTAATCAAAACAGGCTCTAATCATTGTGAGCAAGGGCATGGTGGGGCCTCAGCTGAAATTCTCTGTAAGACTGCTTATGTTAAGAAATCACTAAGCATACATTTGAGAATCCAGGAAATGTGGTTGTCGTTGTCACATTTCTAAAGAAGCTGAGGAATTTCTCCTTACTTTCAGGTTCCATACTGGGAGTTTGAGTCACCACAACCTTTCAGTTCTAATTGCAGAAGAGGTATTGCAGCCAAACAGATCTGAGAAACCAGGGTGTCTGGGACTGGAGCACCAAAGAGGTTTGAGATTTGAAACAGGGACAGAACCCAACTAATCCCCTTACCCTCCTAAGAATACAAAATAGTAAAAGGGGAAAATTATGTGTCTCACCTGTTTGGGTAGACAATCTGTTTATTTGTGATTATACCTTTAGAAACAAATATTCCTTTGTTAAGCTATTTTTTAAAAAAGCAGCGGAGAATACTCTGCATGCTCACAATTCTACCTGAGACCTTCTTTTGCAAAATCAGAAGTGTGTGTGGGATTGTGCAGAATTTTTTAGTTTTCCAGTGTACCTTGTTACTCACTAAAGGGGTTGTCAATTAATGTCAATCAACTGATTCTATAAAAGTGTATCAAACAATGGAAATAATTTCTTTCTGGCCTGAAGCTGACTGGTAGTTCAGTCATGGACTGAATGGTCTCTATCCTCTAAAATTTATTTCAGCTTACACCTATATTTTTAGGTGACACATAGTTATTTCCAAGGCTCCAGTAGCATATAATTCTTTCATAAAGACAAAGGCAGATTTTGAGGGAGGAAGAAAAATGAGAAGATGAATTCATGTATACAGTGGGGTACTTCGTAGAAAACTCCATGGTTAGAAAGGGCAAAAGAGGAGGGAGTTCCGTTGACAAACTTTGTTTATTTCACAATTTTACATAAAATGAAGATTATTATCTCAATTATTTGGCAAGGATTTATCCATGTGCATGGGAAGACAGAATGGTATGATGGATAGAGAGCAGGCCTTGGAGTCAGAAGAGGCATCCTGATTCTGACACACACTAGCTGTGTGATAAAGGATAAGTCATTTCACCTTTTATTACTACAGACAAATTTCAAATAATTTATGTCTATACTGTATCCCATGGTAAAACAAAAACTCCTAATTGACATTTTTCAGTTTTGTCTTTACTTACCTAGTACCTAACAGTATTTGGCATGTAATAGTAACCTAATATGTGCTTCATGACTAAATTGATCACTAAATTGATACAGGGAGTTCCCACACCAGGAATTTATATAGTGATAAAAACAAAGGCTTGACCTCTCCTCTCCATCATGTTCAGGAACATTATACACATTCAAAAACAAAAGATATCAAAATAAAGTAAACTTACAATTTCATGGTTTCATAGTATCTTGGAGCATTTTGTGTACTAATTAAATTCTGTCACTGAATCAAATATGATTGTTTGTTACCTACAGCTGTTCTCTGTAAATCTGTCTGGAAATTGCTACTCCACCCTGGTAAGCAATCTGACACTTTCTAAAGCACAGTCAGAAGCAAATCAAAAAACCATTGAAGACGTAATCTTAACAAGATGAGACATTCAGTGAACTCATGGGGATGCCATTCTTAATTAGAAAGGAAATACCAAACCTTGAGTGTCTTGTTTAACAAGATTCACTGTTAAATTTGAAGAAAAAAAGAAATGTGACTTTCTTCTCCTCTGGAAAACTTTGCATTTCAAAGAGTAACAGAATAATTGTATTTAAAGAGAGATAAGATTTGTAGGTAATTTTACCAATTAGGAAACTGCATGTTCCTTTGCTATCCATAACATGTAAAGGGAATACAAGACAAGCCACAAATATAACACTAGGTTGCTATTGTGACAAATTTATAGGAAGATGAGAGCCACAGAGATGTCCAAAAATGGATAGGTTACCATTTGCAACATGGTAAGAACTATCTTTGACTTTGTGATTGACTACTGCTGGGATTTTTAATACCTTTTATTCTTCTGTTCATTGGGTATAAACCTAGGTAAAAAGAGAAAAAGAATTGTCTTGTGAAATTCCCAAGAGATCTTTGTTGTACACTGTTTTAGTGAAAGAAAACATTGTTTTTTAATGATTTGTGATGAAGAATATAAAATGCCTGCTTATTAAATTTGCTAATGCCACAAGGCTAGAAAGTATAGCTAATGAGAGTCAGGATCCAAAAAGATCCAGAAAAGCCAGAACATATGAGTTGATTCCAATAAAATAACACATTAATGAGAGTAAATCTTAAGTCTTTTGCTTGACTTCACCAAAAAAAATATTTCACATGTAAAACACAAAGGACATGGATAAATAAAACTTATCTGAAAATGGAAGTTACAGTGAACTGTATATAATATGAAGGTATTAATATAAATAATTTAAAAATATATCAACAAAGAGTCAGAACTTTCAGAAAAATGAGTGAGAGGAAGGCCATACTTTGTTCTGGTTAGATCATATTTGAAACACAATCTTCAGTTGGGGGCATTACAACTTAAGGAAAGACAAGAGCAGTTGGAAAGCAGCCTGAAGAAAGAAAGAAAGTTCATGAAGAACTTCAAGAAGATATAACCTGAAGCTAACTGAAGGAACTAGGAATGATTAGTACCTAGGGATATATTCCAGTACCATATATGAATATGCTCTGTGTCATCTGTCAAATGTATCCAGCATCTCCTTGAAGGTTCCTAATGATGGGCAACTTACTCCTTCCAAGTCAGGCCATTCAATTTTGGAACTGTAATTGTTTAGAAATGTTTGCTTAAAGTAAGAAAAATTCTTCTTTCTTGTAATATCTATTAATACTACTTCTATTCTCTAGGGTCAAAAATAATAATTGCAATTTTTTATAATGGCAATTCTCCAAATATTTGAAGATAGCTGAATATTCAATATCACCAATTATTCCAATCAATTTATGCATGACCGGTAATTTACGCATTCCAAATGATTTGAACTCATTAATTTCAGGTAAGTAATATTCTCTCTTATGGAGTTCCCTGCTATCCTTTTTTGTTTTGTCCTTTTAATGGGAAAACCATTTTCTTGATATGAGTATTTTTAAAAACAGAAATGAAAGTCATCAAAAATGACTACTATGAGAAATGAAAATTAAAACAGCTATGAAGTTCCCATTATCTGTCAGACTGGTGAAAACACAAAAACAAAAGTGAGATTAGCAGAGATACTCTGGGAAAACAGATGCACTACTACACTTTTGTTGAAACTGCACATTGGTTCAACTATCCTGGAAAGCAATTTGGAACTATCCCAAAAAGCAGTAAATTATGCATATGCTTTGACTCAGCAGTACCATTACTGGGTATATGACACAAAGTTCATATCCCAAAGAGATCAAAGAAAAAGGAAAATGACTTCTTTGTACAAAAATATTTTTAGCAACCTTTTTTTGTGTGTTGGCAAAAAATTAGAAATTGAGGTGATGCTCATCAATTGGGGAATGACTGAACAAGTTCACATGTGTAAACTACAGAGAATTGCTTGCCTTTTCAGTTAGGGTAGGTGGGGAGGGAAAAAGGGAGAGAATTTGGAACTCAAAGTTGTAAAAATAAATGTTAAAAATTGCTTTTATATGCAACTGGGAAATAAGGTATACAGGCAATGGGTATAGAAATCTATCTTACCCTACAGGGAAATATAAGGGAAGGGGATAAGAGAAGGAGGGTGGTGATAGAAGGGAGGGCAGATTGGGGGAAGGGATAATGAGAATACATGCCATCTTGAGGTAGAGGGAGGGAAGAAAGGGGCAGAAAACTTGGAACTCAAAATTTTATGGAAGTGAATGTTGAAAACCAAAAGTAAATTAATTTTTAAAATTCCAAAGGCACATGATAAAAAATGCCATCCACCTCCAGAGAGAGAACTGATAAACTCTGAATGCAGATTGAAGCCAACTTTTTTAAAACTTTATTTTTTAAAATCTGTGTTTTTTAACTTGGCTAATGTAGAAATAGTTTGCATGACTACAAATGTGTAATCAATTTGAAATTGCTTGCCTTCTCAAGGAGGCAGAAGGGGTTGAAAGGAGAGAGAGAATTTGGAACGCATTTTTTTGATGATTGTTAATTTTTTTACATGTAAATGGGAAATAGCTAATTAAATAAAGACAATATATTTTTTAAAAGATTGTTAGACTTTTTTCTTCCAACATTCCTATCATTTTTCTTTTTGTAGGTAGTTCTTTATGGTTTGTACTGAATGTGTACGTAGTTTTTGATTAGTCCCCCAATTTCTCAACCACAATTAAGATAACTATCAAGATGCTCTATACACTGATCAAATGAGAATGTCCCTGATTAAGTTACAGAATCAAGTAATCAAAGGTTCAAACTATGCGTGACAAATTCTTGGATACCTCTACTAAATTGATCAATCAAAGGTATAAACTGTACAATTCGAATGAAAGCAGATGGAACCACGCAAGAAATGTCTTTTGATTAACTGGGAAAAATTGGCACCCTGTGGAGCTTGGGTAAAACAGAAGTTAATTCACATTCTGAATTATGAAAGCAGGACAGCCAGTGGTATAACAGGTCCTGCTAAAATCTACAGAGGGAGTAAAAGAATTTCAAAGATCAATAGTTGTGAGCTGTCTTTTTGCTACATGTGCTCTATGTTTGTCCTACTTTCTTCAGTACTGTAAGTACTTGTAGGAGAGTGTGTCCCAGATTTTTGTGTACAATATGGTAAAAAGGACTATTATTCATTGGTTGTCAGTGTATAAAGGAACTAACCAGTAAAAAAGAGTCTTTGTTATAATTCATTCTTGCCTGGCAGACTTTTGAGAAGGATTAGTTACTGTGACCTGAGTGTGGGGGAGAGGTCACAGGCCCTCTCTCAACTGGGTATTCACCATGCTGAGAGAACATGGCACTGCTGTTATTACTTTTTTTCCTGAGAATAAGTGAAAGACATGGGAGATGGCTATAATCTTGAGAGCCTCACATTGTAAGAAGAATGAACCATTGGAAGTTGGGGTACTATAGTCAATTACATGCTGGAATTTGCAGGAAGCCAGAAAATAAGGAATATAAGTCCCAAGAGACCTCCGTGACCCATGTAGCAGTCACAGAAGTAAGCATTTATCTACCTATTATCCATGTTTTGGGGAAGTTAATTTTACAGAGCCACTACTACACAGAAAATAGTTTTAGTTTGATCCTACTCTCCCCAGGGACTGAAGTGGTATAGGTGAGAGTATGTCCCTAAGAAGAACAAGGAGAGAAGGAAGATAAATGGTGTACTTCTATCTTCCTATATCTTCTCAATAAATATAGCTAATTATGTTAATTGGTCAAATGGAATTGGGGAGATAATCACTGGTGGCTAACAGTAGGAGGATCATAGCCATTGAACCAGATAGCATTAAAGAATAGATGCCCATCTAGGATGAGCCAAGATGTCAGAAAAGCAGGAAGAAGTACAGTGACTTTCCTGAACCCCACTAACTCTTCCTAACAGACCCATAAGTTCACTGGACTAAATCCTTATTGAGAAATCCAAGAAAAAACAAATCAGTGGGTCACTTTCCCATCCCTGTTCAAGCATATGGAGACAAAGTTCTGTAGACACTGGAAACAAGATGTGGTGACAAATATATAACATGGAAAGTTCCAGTAAAAAGAGAGGTTATGTAGATAGGATGATGAAGACTTAAATGTTGCAGGTCTGTAGGCTGAGCTGTCCCTGATATCCTGGAATATTCAATACTCAATACCCCAAGAAAGCAGCAGCAAGGCCACCTTAAATAGCCCCTCTAGAAGTATTTCCTGATATCATTGTGTAGTCTAAAAGTGGACTAGAAGAATGATTACTCTTCCTCAAAAATCACAAAATAGAAGGCTATTATGGTGACAGAAATCAATACACCAATACAGAAGAGAACAATGATTCCAAAACATCTAAAAACAAATTATCAAAGAAAAACTCAATGTGGGTACAAATTCAACAAGAAATACTAGAAGACATGAGATGAGGTTTTTTTTCTAAAACTTTAAAATATTTTTGTATAATTGAAATAAAAACAGCAGAGAGAAAAATTGGAAAAGAAAGATATGGAAAAAACAATGGGAAAGAGATTTAACAGCTTTCAGAAACCAAAAAGAAAGAATTCAAGTACTAGAGAAGGAAAAACACATTGAAATACCTATTATGTGCAAGGCATTGTAAGAAACATTTTTGCAGATACTGTCTTATCACACACTCACAACAACATTAAGAAGAAGGTGTTATTCTCATCCCACAGTTGAGGAAACTGAGCCAAATAGAGGTCAAATGACTTGTCCAGGTAAGTATCTGATGCCAGATTTGAACTTAATTCTTCTTGACTAAAAATCTAGAACTCTATCCAACTCACTACATAGCAGTTTCAGGGATAAACAAACACAATTCAGCAGTCATCATAAATAAGTAGCAAAATGGTTAGAACATGATATTCTAGAAGGCAAAAGATATAGGCTTCCAAAGAAAAAATAAATATGTGGCAAAATTTGAGCATGATCTTATAAAGGAAAAAAAAATATCTTTAAGGAAATAGAGGACTTCTAATCATTCCTGTCAAATTTCTGAGCAGCTAGGTGGTATAGTGGATAGCATACTAGACCTGAAATCAAGAAGACTCGTCTTCCTGAGTTTAAATCTGGCCTCAGACACTTACTAGCTGTATCACCCTGGGCAAATCACTTAACCCTGCTTATCTCAGTTTCATCACCATAAAAATGAGCTGAGGAAGGAAACGATAAACCACTCCAATATCTTTGTCAAGAACATTTCAAATATGTGGGATGGTGTCAAGATGGCAGAGTAAAAGCAGGGATTCACCTGAGTTCTTCCACAAATTACTTCAGATACCTCTAAAAAGTAAGTCTGAACAAATGTTAGAGTGGCAGAATCACCTAGGAGAAGGAGTGTCGGAGATTTTGAGCATTTGAACTCAGAAAGGTGCAATGGCTACAGATCTAGGTTTGGTTTATTATTTATTGTTTATTCCAGACTTAAGGAAGCATTAATGTACAGATTAAACATAAAAATCTGTGTGTATATATAAATTATATTTACATACACATACATGCATGCATGCACATCCATCCATCCATCTGTTAATTATTTTCTATTTATCCTGTATATAGATTGAATTGCATATATTTGTTTGCATATAGTTTCCTCTATTAGAATGTAAGGTCCTTAAAGTCAGGGACTGTCTCAAGCCTCTTTTTGTATGCCAAGTGCTTAGCCCAATGCCTGGCACTTAATAAATAGCAGACATTTAATAAAAGTTTATTGGTTGATGCAAATCCTTATATTCATACCTACACACATACATACATGCACATGCATATGAATGCATTCTAATAATTGGGGCAGTTCTCAGAAGAAAAAGTATGATTTTAATTATTTTTTTTGAAAGGAGTTGATTAAAACTAAAAACAAAGTAACAAGCATCTAATATACTTTTCTTCCAACAATCCCTTTAACTCAAGAAAACAAGTCAAGCCAACAATCATGTATTAAGAGCTTATTCTGTTTCAAACACTGTGGTAAGTACTAGGGATACCAAGAAAGACAATAGCAATCCTTACTCTCATTGTTCAAAGGAGTTAATAGGGGAGACAAAAGAAACATTTATATGTAAACAAGATTATATGAGAAAAAATGTAGGAAAATCACAGAGGTAAGGCATTGATATTAAGGTGGGGAATAGGAAAGGTTTCCCTTAGAAATGAGATTTTAGTTGAAACTTGAAGGAAGCCAAGGAGGTCAGGAGACAGAAATAAACTAGGAGAGAATTCTAGGTATTGTAGACAGTCAGTGAAAAAAATCAAGGTCTCAGAAGAGGCCAATGCCACAGTAACATAGTACCTAGATGGGAGTATAATTTATAAAGACTGGAAAGGCAGGAAACAGATATGCAGTTAAAACCAAACAAAGGATTTTATATTGGATCCTAGAGGCAATAGGGAGTCCCTTAAGCTTATCTAATGGCAGGAGGTGGTGTAGTATGGTCACACTTATGTTTGATTGCTAAGTGGAGAATGGTTTGGAGAGATTTAAAGTTAACAAATATCTCAAAGTAATCTGTGAATCACTGTGGCTTCTCTGGGGGTACATTTATGGAAACTGTATGGTTCTGTCCATGCCCACCCAATCTCATCAGCATTCCCCAGCTATTTTTAATCCTTTAGCTACTGTAAAAGCCTAGGACTCTTTTGGAGTTAAGCACAGGGGAAGATCTGTTTTATCTTTCTTGCTTAGTACAATGCTTTGCATGTAGTAAAAACTTAATAAATGCTTGTTGAATCAAATTTGTCAAATAGTATCATAGTTAAATTGAGTCAATAGTCTCTGAGTGATGGCCCAGGGGCTTTCCCCTCTACAGAGTTTTCTGACAGCTGTTTCAGCAGACCCTTTTAAGCTTATTTTTGTGTCCATAGCTATGTGTAAGAGTGTTGGAATTGCTGTTGCCAAGACTCACAGAATATCCATGTTATAAGGGTAGCAATTACGTCAAGTAGTGATTGATTCTACAGAGACTGGGCCAACTCCAAGCTCTCCTAGAACTGCTGAACTATGCTTTAAGAAAATCCCCTATGAAAAATATAAATTTACAAAACAAATAAATGTTGTGGCCAGCATTCTCATGTGAGTAGGATTTTCCCATGTGCAAGACAATTCACCAAATTCTCTTTTAAATAATGTACTTTTATTAATTGGCAGCACATGATAGTTAAAAGACTACTAGACCTAGAATCAAAACACCTAAATTCCACTCCTGACTTTCAACTTTACTAATTACTTATTTTTTCTCATTTGAAAAAGAGAGAAAATACTTGCACTAGAGATTATACAGAGTAGTTCTGAGTAAATTTTAACTCTAATACTTTGTAACTCTTAAAATGCTGTAGAAATATGTTATAATTATAACAACACATTTAAGGTGTGAATTTTAATCACAAGCAACTTTATAAAAGTTCATGCAGTGTTCAAATTGAGTTTGTACTGATATATCTCATACTCATCCACAAAGAAAACTACCCATTATAGCATCATAGTATACAGATTTGAAGCTAGGAGAACCCTCAGAAGTACAACCTTTTATTTTAAATGAGGAAACACAGATCCAGTGACTTGCCCAAAGTTATGCAGTGTCAAGTCAACATGCCAAAAAACATTAAGTGTATAAAATATTCCAGGCACTGTACTCAATGCTTATGCTTTAAAAATAAAAGTCATCTTCCCTAAAGGAGCTCATATCCAAGAGAGAGAGAAACAGGAAAATAACTAGGTACATACAAGGTACATACAGGAGAATGGAAGGTAGTCTTAGAAGGTAAGGCACAGTGGCACATTGTCTGCTGACACTAGTATGGTGCTGCTTCAGAAAGAAGGTTTGCAATAAAACAATCTGCCTTGTTTTTCACTATTCAGAAGCTTAGGGGAGAGAATAATGATTATTACTCATATATGTAATATTGGTGAGCTAGGGAAAGCATGCAACTTTTCCTTAAGAATTCCTTTTAGACCAAATATCTAATTTGCAGATGATGAGACCATTCTGAGGGCAGAGGAAGGCCAAGGGGGTTACTTTTATTAGCTTTTCATCTGCAAACTAGTATTAGAAGTTATGCTTCTAGTTTCAGTGAAAACTCAGCAAGGCTCTTTTGCATAATTTAAGCAAACAATTGAACAAATAAACTCCATTCTCATTATCTTGGCCTCCTTAGTAGTGAGGCAGCTTGAGGACCAGAAGGAAACTGTTTTATAATGAAGGGTGATCATAGGAGGGCAGAGGTGAAAGTCAAGGGAGAGATGGAAAGATGTAGCTGAAAGCCTGATAATGAGGATGGAATTTAAGTACTGTAATTATAAGACACCAAACTGCAAAAACATTCTTCTCAAGACAATTTTAACTGTTTGAGAGAAATCTCCTAATGAACTCTTTTGCAGAATTTTCTTTGGGAACAGCTCTTTGTTAATGTTTCAAGTAAGTCTTTTAAAAAGACCAGAAAAAGGTGGTATTCAGGTGATCCATGGAAAGAATTTTCAAGGGATGAGTTAGTAAACATGATATCAGTACCATTCCTGCAAGAGATAACAGATATATCTTCTGTTTCTACAACAATGGACTTGGCAAATAGAATCTGAGTCATGCAGTTGCTTTTTTCTTGGGAAAGAATTTGTTTTTCCTAGAAACTTTCTACTGATCAAGTGGAATGGGGTCAACTTCTTCTATGCAAACTAGTCTCAATTACAGCCGCTATCAGCTATTTTGTAAAATGACATGCTACCTAGATTTTTCTCAAGCATCTTTAGGTTCCCACAGCTCCCTTAATCTGAAATCTTCTATGGATTCCAAATGCTTCAGATGGAAAATCTAATTTTGGCATTGTGATGAAATGCTCACTACTAATTAATCCTCTTATTTCCCCTTCTATTGAGCATATGCTCAGTGAATACATTGTGGCTACTCAATTAACTGTTTTGGTTGATTTGGAGTTGGTTGATTTTGGTTGGTTAAGAAGTCAGAAGAAGTGGCACACAGATACTCTCAAGGGCTCTCTGAATAACTTTGAAATGGATTAAAAGACATGGGGAAACACTGGCACCGGATCATTTAGCATAAATTGAAGTAGCTTAAAAGAAATGTGAGATATTCAAATTTGAGACATCTCCACTCCAAATGTTCATATAGACTATTTATGCCCTAACTGTGGTAGAGCCTTCCAAGTTTATATTAATCTGATCAGCCACAGTCACATAATTGTACTTTGACCCCAACATATTGCCATCTTGGTCCTCTTCAGGCACAAAGGAAAAGAGCCAACCAATAGGAAAATGACTCAAGTTTTTGCTCTAGTTATATAACTCATTGAAATTAATGAACTTATCAGACATTTAACTAATTTAAGTAATTGTTTTCTCTAATATCTCTAACACATGTACAAGATAGCATTTTCATAGTACTTTAAAGCTTACAAAGCACATTCCTGGCAATAAGTTTGAAATAGTTCTATTTTCTCATGTCATTATTGTTCTTCCCATTTTACAAATGTTTCTGACTAGTGTAGTAAATTAGTTTGTCTCTTGCTAAGGTGCTTACTAGATGTCGTAGTCTCCATGATTTTGTGACAACATGTGTGATCCTGTAATTCTGTGACTGTCTCAAAATTTAAAAGTGTAACCTACTTTTCAATCTCACAGCAACACCCATTAAAAAGATACTGAACAGAGGAGATAATTTAAAAATCCCTTTAATTATTTCATGTAATAACTAATAATAATAAAAATAACTAGCATATTAGTTAATATTCTAGTTACTTTTACTTAGTTAATAATACTAGTATATTTATGCCTAATTGATAAACCAGCTACCCCCTGCCTCAGATTGATCTCATTCCAAATGTTTCTAAAGGTAGACATGCTGGCTAATGTTAACTAATAGAAAAAGAAGTATAGGTTTGGGGTTAGGAATAATGCAGGGCTCAGCCAACACACTAACTTTGGGAGAAGGCACAAATGAAGGCTAGGTGACACCAACCAAGACACAACCTGTGCATTCACCTCTTGTTATTTTATTCTGTCATGAACCTGTGATATTAGAGCTAGGTCTCTGGTCAGGTTCAGCCCATGAGATGAATGGTGAAAGTGGTAGAGCCAGGGCAGAGCAAGAAACAGTTAGGATTAGCCAATAAACAATACAAATAGAAATCTTTCAGGTGGGTGTGTCTGAGGAGACAGATAAACTGAGTGTCCTGGTTTCAGAGTTATTCAGATCAGTATACTTTGATCTTCCAGGAGGCAATGAGGAGAATGGGAGATGGAAAATGTTGATAGCTTCCTGAGGAAGTAGCTGATTCTAAACATCTGAAATTTATTCCTAAATCCCAAATTTTGAGGCTTGCTTCCTACTTGGTTAAGGAATGAGTAGGACTGAGAAAAACTTCTTATCTGGGAGTTGTTGTTATTGTTTTTTTTTTTTTTTGTGCTCTATGCTAATGAGTAAAAGAGTAAATGGCCAAGTCCTGTTTGCATAATCAACCAATACATATGCTCATGTGATTAGGATCCACTGAAATTCCTCACCAAGGGAGTAGTGACTGGGAGCTGAATCAATATTCCACTTGACTAAATCTACATTGACCACATTGCTAGTATAATGAGAAAAGCATGAACACGATAAAAGGTACAAAGCTAGGAAAAAGAGGTCACTAAGGATGAACTAGTAAATGTTTAACAATCAGCTTCCAGAAAGAAAAAAAAGCATACTTTATATTTCTAAATTTCATCTGCATTGTTAACACTTTCTCCATTACTTTCTTAAGGCTAGAAATCAACGAAACAGTACAGCAAGCAAATTTCAATGATGTAATGCTCACCCTGAAAATTTTATAATCATCTCTTCTGAATCTAGGGCCCAGCATATCCTTGGACTTCACCAAATCCCTGAAAACCATAGAGAGGTTCAAATTTCCTCTGGGATTTCCCTCTGGCATTCAAGTATGGGCAGCTAGATGGCATAGTGAATAGAGTGCCAGGCCTGGAGTCAGAAAGACTAGTCTTCCTGAGTTCAAATCTGGCCTCAGACACTTAATAGCTGCATGACGCTCGACAAGTCACTTAACCCTTTTTTAACTCAGTTTCCTCACCTGTAAAATGAGTTGGACAAGGAAATGGCAAACTACTTCAGTTTATCTGCCAACAAAACCCCAAATGGAGTCATGAAGTATCAGACATGACTCAATGACGGGACAACAATTCAGTGATTATAAAACTGGAATTTACATGGCTTACCTCCCTGAAAAAATATCAGGGCAGCAGAGCTTTTTGGTAGATAAGTTAATATTTGATGTTCTTTCTTACTTAACTAAGTCTGCCTTTTCAGTTATAATGGAGGATGGGGAGAGGGAATTTCTGTTTGTTAAACATGAAACATAAAAGAATTACTTATGGTAACTTATGTGAAAATGAGCTTATGAGTTGTGTTTTTAAGATCGAAATAATTATTATATATTACTTTAAGGTTTACTGAGTGTTTTCCATATATTATGTTACTTTTTCCTCTCTCTAACACTATGATATGGACAATACATTTATGATTATCTCCATTTTATCAATGATGCAACTGAGGTCCAGACATGTTATATGACTTTCTCATTTAAGTAAAAGTAAATAAAAGTCTGAGATAATATTCAAACCCAGCCTCTTCTGGGCCAAAGTCCAAAACCCTTTCTATTTTTAGGAATGTCAACTTGAATACTTTAACTGGTTCAGTATAACACAGAGACAATAACAGGCATGTTTCTTAAAATAGTTGTTTAATTTTTTAATCAGAATAAATTCTAAATACAAAAATAGTACAAATTAGAGAACAGAAAGCTACATTTGTCTTCAACTAAATATGAATTTGCATAAATGCTGAAAATATACTTAATGATTAGTTGTACAAGATTGAGAAATAATTTGGAATTCTGATTTTCTTTTTATAAATTATAAATTGAAATCAATTTTGCCTGCACATATTGACCAATATTAAGCTACCTTTATGTAAACATATGAACATTCTAAATTATCTAGGAACATTCTAAAACTGAATGTGTTATTATATTGTGTCTTTAACTCTAAGAAAATACTATTAATATAATTATCTCACATACTTCACATACCTCAATGCTTTATAGTTTTACTGTTGTGAGTTCTATCACTGGTAAAAGTAAAACATGACTAAAAAGGGCACTTTTAAGACATAAATGAATGAGTGTTTTCTGGTTTGTTTGTTTTTGCTTCTAAGTCATAGAATCGTAGAACATTTACTTCAGGTGCCATTTGATGAAACTCATGCCTGAATAAGAACCTCTCCATAATACATCTGATGAGGCTTTGTTTGAAGACATTCAGTGAGAACAAACCCATTAGTTCCTGAAGTAATCTAATCCATTTTTATGTAGCTCTAATTTTAGAAATTTATTGAAAATTATAATAAGTTGAAGAAGAACATGCAGAACTTTAAGGTTTAGAAGGCGCTTTATACATATCCCCTCATTTTATCTTTACAGCAATCCTGGGAGGCAAGTGCTGTTTTATTGATCAGGAAACCAAGGTGGGTAGAAGTGAAGGGACTTGACCACTATTACAGAGCAAGTAAGTGTCAGGGACTAGATTTGAACCCAGGGTTTCTACTATACCACCTAGGGTACCTAAGCAGGTATAAATTTGCCTCTTTGTGACTTCTACTTATTGCTCCTCATTCCGCCTGCTAGATTCAAGAAAGTCTAATCCTTCCTCCAAAGTATAACCCTTCAAACATTTGGAGCTATCTAGTATATCCTTCTTAAAATCTTATGTTATCCAAGTTGAATATTTCCATTTCATTCAGATGATCATCATACAGACTGCATTATAGGGCTCCTGAGGTCACGTTCAACTCTAATCTATAATCCTATGAAAAGTCTGTGCTACTGAAGAAAGGAAAGATCACAGATATGGAGGTAGAAGAGAACTCCAAGGCTTAGTCCACTATAAATCTTAAGTTACAAATGAGAAAACTGAAGTCCAGGGAGGTTAAGTGATTTCCCAAAGATAACACAGGTAGCAAGTATCAGAGGTAAGATTTGAACTCATGCATGTCACTCCTGTATTAGGATTCTTTCCAATATACTATGTTTCTTCCACAATCGTTGGCATAATTACCAGTGGTCTGAGGATTTTAAAGATGAAAATGACTCTGTCCTCCCTTTTCTCTCCCTCATTATGTATATATCCTTTCAGGTCTACAACAATGATAGAAATTAAAGATATTAAGAAGAGTTCAGGGAGAAAGATTGTGAAGAACCTATATGGGAACTGAAGAAAACAGAGAGAAAGTAAATGGTCTAAGGTAAAAAGAGGGGTTGCTTTAAACTTTTCTCTCCAGATTTTTCCTATTACTCTATTTTAAATTCACAGAGACAGCATGTAAATTAAGGCGTCTTTATCCTATTCTATTATTTGGTATTCCATGGTGCTTTGGGGGGAAATGAAATACAGGTGAGTGAGATTACTTTCCTTAAAAAGTCAAGAATTTCATGACATAATACCTAGTTGAAAAAATATGAACTTTTTAAATAATTCAATTAAATTCAATAAATATTTATTGAGCCAGAAATGAGGTGACCAAGATGGTGAAGAGATTAAAATTATGCCTTAAAAAGATTGGTTGAATTCCCTGGTAATATTTAGCTTGGATAAGAGAAAATTTGTGGTGTGAATGTGGTAGAGGAGCAGAGAGGAAAGTTGAGGGGGAGAAGGAAAATAAATGGTGATTTTTTTTTAAACTTTGGGGAAAAAGTCAGATGGGAAAGATTCTGAATAAAGTTGCTACCCATGGAACTACCTTGTGTTTACCTTGACCCTTTGATTGACCTAATCTATTGAATTTATTTTCATTCTCTTCAGTGTTCTAGTTGTGAAGGACTGTTTCTTCTCATTTCCAAAGCCTGTTCTTCTGTTTGTTCCCCCGATATTGTCTTTTCCTGTCTTATGTGGGAGACTGAAATATACTTGGAAAATACATTCATATTCCATTGCTTAACACAATGTCTAATACATGGTAGATAATTGTTAAAATTGACATGAATTTAATTATCGATTTCATCACTCCAGAAGGGAGAAATTGATGGCTCTTCTTTCTAACTCTTTCCCTCCTTGACTTAAAGGAATAAGGGTTATCAGTCTTTTCTACCACCCCAGAGCAAACCTGGACCTCCAGATAGGGGAATACCTTTAGTTCTGCAACCTTAATACACAGGCCCAGTACAGGGGTACCCTCTGTTATATTTATTTATTCACTATTTAACCAAAATTTAAGGAATTCTTGGGTTGATATGTCAGAAGCCTAGTCACTATTTCTCTTGCCTTGAGGAAGAAGCAGCAGAGGATTAGGTATCACTACAGTTTTCCTGTCACCTCTTTCCTGACATTCCTACAGCATTCAGAAATCTCTATGCTCTACACCAAAGCAAAAAGGGATTTTCCTCTCTACTCTTTGCTTCAAAAGCCACTAACCACACCATAGGGAGTACCTAACTCTAGTTCCACACCTGAACCTAACTAACATTTTCTACCTGGCCCACTGCTCTGAAATGGAAACTATAGCTCATGTCCAGGACACATTTGTAAAACCTATCCCTCCCTGCTATTATCCCTGAAAATAGTTGTTGTTTTTTTAAGAGTAGCATGTTTAAAAGAAATAATTGAGTACAGAAATTATGTAATGTAATGATTAAAGAATGAAGTTTCTTTGGATATCAAAACTGAAGTTTCAATGGGCAGACTGCGAGGAGAAGGAATTCCAACAAAGGAGTTTAATTGAATTATAAATATATTTAAATAATTAAAGATTGATTATTTCAGGAAACATACAGAGATACAAAGGAATAATTAGGAAAAGTTCAAACTGACATCCAAGGACTAAATACATCAATGGAAGAGTAAAATTACAGATGTCCAATAAGTTCCTTCAATACCAAATGAAATTGCAGGAAAAAAAAAGATTAGTGGAAAATACATCGGAAAAGCCAACTAATAGATATAAAGAACAAAATCATGGATCCATAAAACAAAGAAATTAATACAAGTGTTAATTAATTAAATACTGAAAAGGGAAACAAAAGATATTGTATTTGGTTACTAATTAAAGAAAAATTTCCCAAGCAAATAAGGTCAAATGATACTCTGCAATAGGAGACAATAAAAAAAAAAAATCAGCCTGGTGGAATCTTAAATATTGGTCACAAAGGCTCATTATTATAAACAACAAAATTTTAAAGTTAAAGAAGAAAAGCTTTTCTAGGAAAGAAGATATTTTTTTTAAACACACATACATACCACACCCCTAACAACAATCAGTATAACATTAGATCTTTAAAAAGAAATAAAGAAAAACATCAATGTTGGACAAAGATATACAAGTTTCAAGAAGTAAAAATAAAAATAATTGAACTCAGAATTTTTAATGCAATTTAATGCAAGTAGATAAAAGAAAGTAAAAATTAAGAGGCTGTCATCAAATATATCATGGTATTATATAGCTCTAAAAAATCAGAAAACAGTAAATATATTTGGTAAAATTGAATTATCATTTGAAAAAGATATAAGAAAGAAAGGGATCCAGGACTTATGATGGGAAGAAGGATAACTCATTTCAATTTTCAACTTTTATGTACCAAACAACTCAACAATACATTAATACTGCAACTACAATGAATTATTAAAAAAAAGATTAATAACAGTATAGTGAGAAACATTAATAGTACCTCTTCAGAATGTGAAAAATAAAATTACAAAGAAATGAAAAAAGAAATCAAAGATCTCATCTACTTACTTTAAAAGTGGGAAGTAACAGCTATTTGAAAAGAATTAAACAGGAAATATCTATTATTTTCAGTATACTTGAAATATTTCCAATTATTGATGCTAATGAACTCTGAAATTTCCTTATCTAATCACAATCTACAGACTTTCTACCTTTTTCTGCCTTTCAACAGGAAACCCTACTCTAAATCCAAATAGTGACCTCTAACCTCTTGATGTTTTACTTCTTTTCCAGGTCATCATCCCTAAGAAAGTTGTTCTTTCTTCCTTTCACCATCTTGACACCCATTGATTTCACTTTTGTCACATTTCTCAGATATGCTTTTTTTTTCTTCTAATAATGCCACCACCTTGAAGCAGGCCCTCAGCTCCTCATGCCTGGACTATTGCACTGGCTCACTAGTTGGCCTGTCTGCCCAGCAGTCTCTTCCCACTCCAGTCCATTCTCCATTCAGTCATCAAAATAGTTTTCCTAAAGCGCAAGTCAGAACATATTGCCCTAATCAATAACTCCAGTGATTCTCTGTAACTTTCAGGATTGGATATGAAATCTTCTGTTCCTTGAACAAAATGTTCCCTATCTCTGCTCTGGGTGGTTTTCACTGGATATCCTTCATGTCTGGGATTATCTTCCCTAACTGTCTTCCTTCAGATCCTAGGTTAAATCCCACATCCTACAGAAAACCTTTCCCAGTCTCTCTTAATTATTGAGACTTCCCTTTCTTGATTATTTTCTATTCATCACAGACATAGCTTTATCTGTACATTGTTATTGACATGTTGTCTCTCCCATTAGATTGTGAGCTACTCAAAGGCAGGGATGTCTTTTGGCTTTCTTTGTTTCTCCTAGCACTTAGCACAGCCCCTGGCACTGATTAGGTAGTTAATAATCACTGATTTGAAGATTATTGATTGACTAGCTGACATAACAAATAAGAGAGAAAATTTACATAAATACAAAAAGTCACGAACAGTGCATAATGGATTTCCAGACTGTGAGACAATTAGGAATTAAAGTACAAACTGTGTGAAAAACTTATAAAACTCTAATAAAATTGAAAAACTATCAAGCAAAGATTATATTAAAGAGAAATCAAGAAAGTGATATATTTTTAAAAGAAAATGACAAAAACAACAGGCATGTCAAAATTAATAAGATGCAGGCAAAGTTTTATTAGAGAGAGATTTATATCACTTATTGCCTTCATGAAGAAAAACAGGATAAAATTAGTGTTTTGCACCTAAAATCTCTAGAAAAAGGAACAAAAAAAATCCAAAGAAAACAAAAAAGGTGGTAGATATCATAAAGTTGAACAGAAATTTTCCTTAGAGTTCTTTCTTTTTAATGTAAGAATGTTAAAGAACAACATAATTGTTCGATGACACCAAGACTTGAAAAACTGATCAATTGGCAAATCAGTACCAATAGCAATAAAAACAGAAGAAAATATAAACAAAATTGCAAATGTAAAATGAGATATCACAATAATCACAATTAATTGAAAAAAGAATGTTATTAAATAATAATTCATAAAACTTTTTTTAAATCAAAGTTGTTATTTCACTGGTATAGGAAATGTTCTATGAAGAAACATCATCCATTGAAGCAGATTGACAATATACTTATTTGCAAGATATAAATTACCAAAAATGACAAAAAATTAATATTATAATTGACCAGTCCCAAAGGAAGAAGTGGACAAGTCACTACAGAATTATCATACACATACAAACTCTTATGAGACAATAAATTTAAGAAGGAATTTTCTCAAACTTTTCAAAAACAAATTAATACCTATGCCATATAGGTTACTTGCAAATACAGAGAAATATGGAACTTTACCTTTCATGAGTCAAATATGCCTTTGATTTTAAAATCAGGTAAAGATTTTTATAATATATGTATATGTCATATACATATAAAATATATATATATTATACAGTGTATTACTACTATATATGTTTTATAAACTGTATTACACATTATGTAATATGTATATTATATGTATTATTTACATGCATAATATATGTATATACATATAAATATATATATATATGTATGTATGTGTGTGTGTACATATCTTACAAAAGAACAGGAAATAACCTAAATGTTCAACAGCAGGAGGTATGGTCAAATCAATTGTAATGTATGAACATAATTGAATTATATAAAATTATTATGTCTATCAAATATAAAGGCTTTGCTTTTAAAAATCACTAAAACAGAATAGACTTCTGGGAGTCAAGATGGTGGAGCAAGTCGGAAATCACCTGAGCTCTTTCATATTCATCACTAAGCAACTATAAAATAGTGCCCTAAAATGAAGTCTGGGACAGCAGAATCAGCAAAAAAGATAGGGTGAAACAATCAAGCCCAAGAAATTTTTACGGTCAGCAGGAAAGGTCTGTCTCACGCAGTTAAAAGGTGAGTACAATCCAGTATGTGAAATATCCTGGTAAGCCAGCAGTAGGTCCCACCTCAGCAAGCCGTCAGTAGGCCCTGAGCTCCAGTAAGACTTCAGGTAAGCAGGCAAATGACAACACTGGGGTCCTTCCCAAAGGATTCAGCATAGTGCCAGATGAATACACACTAGATTTCCACTACCACCCCCCATTCCTCAGAGTGCAGCCCTGGGAAAATGGGCAGACATCAGCACCAGGGATCCCAAAGGTGCCTCAGTCAGCACAGGCAAGTAGCTGCCAGCACTGGGACACTCCACAAACCTTAGCACAGCACCATGTAAGCTGCCAGACCACTGTGACCTCTAGCAGAGCCAGCCATGCCTCACCCCACCTAATCCCCTCAGTGCCACACAAGGGCCTCTGTGGGACTCAAGGCAGCACCAGTAAAGCACTGTATAAATTGCCAGGGCCTGCAGTGCTTTGTGCAAGAAACCTTCTACCTCAGGAGAAGAGCTCAAATTTAAAAGTAAGGAAAAAGACTAGAAAAAATGAACAACAACAACAAAAAGAATCTGACTGTAGAAAATTAATACGGTGAAAGGGAAGATCAGGACACAAAGTCAGAAGATGACAAGAAAAGTGGGAATTGATCACCAGCCCAGTAAAACTCATGGAAGAGCTCAAAAAGGAGTTTGAAAATCAAAGAAGAGGGGTAGGAGAAAAATGGGGAAAAGAAATCAGAGTGATACAAGAGAATCATGAAAAAAAGTCAGCAATTGGAAAAAGAAAACAACTCTTTAAAAAGCAGAATTCATCAAATGGAAAAGGAGGTAGCAAAGTTTCAGGAATCCACCTTAATCATCAGCATTTTCTGCATATTACCAACAAAACCCAGGCACAAGAGATAGAGAAATTCCATTTAAAATAACTGTAAACTATATATGAAATACGTGGGAGTCTACCAGACAAGACAAATCCAGGGATTACATGAACCCCATTACAAAACAATTTTCACACAGATAAATTCAGATTTAAATGAAAAATGGCAATTGCTCACGGTTAGGGCAAACCAATATAATAAAATGACAACCTTGCCTAAACTAATCTACTTATTCAGTGTCATACCAATCAAACCACCAAAAAATTATTTTGTAAAGCTAAAAAAAGTAACAAAATTCATCAACAAAAGATCAAGAATATCAAGGGAATTAATGGAAAAAAATTCAAAGGAAGATGACCTGGCATTACCCAATCTCAACTTATATTATAAAGTGGTACTCATCAAAACTCTCTGGTAACTGACTAAGAGACAGAGTGGTAGGCTAGTGAAATAGACTCTGTGCAAGATAGAGTAGTAAATGGTCATAATAATCTACTGTTTGATAATGCCAAAGACTAGTTTCTGGCATAAGATAATTGTACTACTACTTCACATGGCTTTATGAGAAAATTTTATAAATTTGAAAAAAGTGCTATTACAGAAAGTATTAATTTAAAAGGATTAGCTTTGTTCTAGTTGGTCACAGATTATAAAAATAGGAAAGCCAAATGGACACTAAAGACAGGCAGGTTTTGCCTTAATAAAGGAAATATTTTCTAATAATTAGAGCTTCTCAAAAGTAAAACTGACTTCTAGGGGAGAGCGAAGGGTAAAGTCAGTTTTCCCTTATTATATGTCTTCAAGCAGAGATTGAATGACCACTTGAGACTATTTTAGAAGAAATTGTTATTTGAGTACAGGAGACTACTATTTGAGTATGGGGTAGCCTCTTTCTAACTCTAAGATTCTCTAATTCTTTAAGTTCCTACTCTGTGCAAGCTATTAAGGATATATATATATATATAAGAATATCTGTAGATCAGTACCTACATAAAGATATATGTAATATGCCTAAACATATGTACACACGTATTTGTATGTATATGCATATATGTGTGTATATATTCCCTTTGAACACTGTCCCTGCCCTCAATGACTTTGCAATATAATGGACATAATATATATATATAAGGACATATAATATATGGACATAATATAATACCGTACATATATAAGGACATAATACATATTTCTGTAGTGATTTAAGGACCTGTAAATTAATTGGTGTTAAGTTATTGTGGGTTCAGTTGCTCGATAGAGAGTTCGTTGTTATTCAGTTGTTCAGTCATGTTCAACTTTTCATGACCCCAATTGGGACTTTCTCAGCAAAGATACTGGAGTAGTTTGACATTTACCTCTCCAGCTCATTTTAAAAATGAGGAACTGAAGCAAACAGGTTTATGTGACTTACCCAGGGTCATATAGCTAGTAAGTCTCTAAGGTCAGATTTGATCTCATGACCATGACTCTTCCTGACTCCAGACCTGGCATCTATCCACGGTGCCACCTAGCTTCCATTAACACAGAGGACTGTCTACCAAAATTAATCACACTAAATAATTAAGTTGGTGATAAACTTGACTGACTACTCACTACTGGTACCATTCTTGAAGCATTTCCTATCAGGGTATTTTTGTCATAACCTTCTAGAATCCAGGGTCATCTGCATAATAAAATTGACTACTGAAATAAAAATTTAGTAGAGGACCATCTATATACACTTGATTGATAAGCATGGTAAAATACAGTCAGTATAAAGGGATACTACAGAAAGAAGAGGTAGGAAAGAATATTTTTGGAGACCAGACAAATATGGTTTAACAGTTGTAAATTTTAAAAAAATTCATATTATACATTATTTTCTATAAATTCCATTGGGGTTGGGGTTCATACTCAGTATAATCTGATAATATACAAGCTATATGGACAGTACCTTAAAATGAGAAATCAGCAACTCAAGTAAGGAATATGTATATTTGCCCCCCACCCTTTTTTTCTTTGAGAATTCACAGAACTTATCATGAAATATTGAGTGACTGAGTTGAAGCTCCACCACAGTATCTAAAACTCAGCTGATTATCTTAAATCACACTGACTCTGGAAACATTATATGGGTCATTTTGTTCCTGGGATAAGCTTTTTTTGAAATATTTCTTTAATGTAGTGGAAAAATGCAAGCCTTCCATCAACTCAAATTCCATTTTATCTTTCCCCTTTGACGTTTAAGGGAAGCTGAAATAATTATTATGGCAATTATAGTAAATTACTGAATATTTACTAAGAATACATAAAATTGAATTATTTAACTCATTTTTAAATCATAAATCTTGCTCTCCCACATTTGGATGGAAAAAATGAACTACTGTAAGACCTTTATGTATCTTATGATAAGTTCCCAACCAAGTACAGGTATAACTACATACCAGATGGTATTATTATAATTTTTTTCTTTTTGTATCTGAACCTTGCAATCCAGAGAGGAGCCACAGTTGAGATATTGGTCGGACATTAACGGAGCTAGGGTTATAAGCAGAGGGATAATCATGCTGCTCTTTAACTGGTTAGTTCCACAAGATGAAGCTCCCACAGTGACTGTCAAAGTTTCTCCCAAGGCCACCCCGTAGTGATACTGCATAGTTTTCCTAATACTATTAAAAATCAGAATGAAAAACCATGTATGGATTCTTTTTATTGCCATTCAACTTTGGGCACTGTAATGCTCATTTGACTTGAAATCAGAGGATTAAAATCTAAGCTTTAGTATCAATTTTGAGGCATCTAGGTGGCTCAGTGGATAGAGCTCTAGGCCTAAAGTCAGGAAGACCTGAGTTCAAATGTGACTACTTACTAGGTGTGTGACCCTAGGCAAGTCACCTAACTTCTGTTTGCCCTAATCCACCAGAGAAGAAAAAGGAAATCTATTCCAATATCTTTACCAAGGAAACCTCATGGACATATTCCTTGCTATGGTCCAATGGGTCACAAAAGTTGAACACAAATCAACAGCAACAACTAAGTAACCATTACTTCTGTGACCATGAGAAGGTCACCAAACCTCTTTAGGGCACACTTTCTTCATCTATGAAATGAAAGGTATAGTAGGAAGAAGTTACTGTTAAATAAATTGCTCAGACTGCATGGAATCTGAGGGCATTTCAGCTTTCAAGTCCATGATCCTAGGACCAGATTAGCTCTGAGATTCTTCTAGCCCTAAAGCTGTGATCCTATTAAACCTAACTCATGTTTCAACTCCTTTGGCTATTATTATTACTAACAATCCATTTGTTGTTCAGAAGAGAGACATTTCTACATATGGAGGTGGTTCCTCTGCTCTATTCAAATTTATTTTTATCAGATTTATGCAAAATCAATATGTTCTCTAGTTTTTTAAAGCACCTCCAAACAAAGTCTCTGTGTCTAAGCTTAACTTACTCATCAAAACCATGAACATAAAGTGTGACAGGACTTGTGGGGCAAGCTATCTCATTCAAGTGACATTTCTTTTGTCTGCTCTTGTCTACCAAGGTAGCCACAATGGATAGAGCATTGAAACTGGAGTGAGGAAAACCTGTTTAAATGCAGCTTCAGACACACAGTAGCTGTGTGATCTTGTACAAATCATTTTATCTCTGTCTACTTCAGTTTCTCCATCAAAAGACTATATAATATCACAGTAGCACCTACTTCACCTACTTTCTAGAGTTTTTGTGAGGATCTATTGACATATTATTTGTAAAATTTTTCAAACTTTAAAGGGATAAGTAAATGCAAACTATTTTTTTTATTATTTTATTATTGGTCTGGTGTTTGGCAGAAATGTGGCTATATTTAAGATAGATTTGAATTTAAATGGACTCTGATTTGAGGGGCACTGGGGAAGTTCCCTCTGCCAAAGGGCATAAAAAAATTATCTCTAAGATTTAATATAATCCCTAATTATATCAATTACTCTACTAAGGGGAGGGATTGAAGGTCCCTGTTAAAAGACCCTAAAACCAGGAAATGAAAAATGAATCATTTTAGCTTCTGTACTAACATTCTATTCTGGTTATTCAGTATACCAGATTAGTGATCGTGGGTTCTACAAAACAGTAGTAGTAGAATGAATGCTTGGTAGGTCTAACAAAGCAAGGGAGATTATGAGTATAGGGCTAGTGATGGACTGTAATTATCTTCAAGGATCAACCAAACCAAACCGAGAGAAGCTCATTACCAGAGTGGTAGACACTAAAGAATTTTTTTTTGTTTATTTGTTGTTTGTTTTTTAACTGCTACAGTATATAGACAGCCAGCTAATGTTTAGAAGGCTTGTGGCTTGGACTAAAAGAAGTACTCATAAAGATTAAATCATAGAGCTGTGAAATATTAAAGTCTGAGCATCCAGTTAACTAATAGCAACACTTTGGGAGGGTGGTGTTTAGGAGAAGCAAGCTCTGATGGAGGGAAGAAGATCGGAAAAGTTTGTAATAAGGAGTGAAGTCTCAGGAGACAAGTTCTTTCAGGCACTCATAGTGGAAGAAACTGTAGGAAGTTGGGGGAATTGAGTGTAAATTAATTCAACAACCATTTATTTAATGCTACTATTGATTATAGCAAAAGGGTTGTCCCAGCTTTACTACTTCTAGAAACAAAACTTCCATCCCTCTCAATCATTGAGTTTATTGGCAAATGGATGTAGCTGAAAGAACTCTAGAAGCTGTCAACTGGTCAACTTTTCTTGTAAACTCAAGGTCAAATCACATAAAAAATGTGATTTCAGTCAATGAATGACAAAGTACATTCTACATTTTTTGTAGATGCAAAAAATTCAAAATTCATTAACTTGATTATTTTTTCATGTGTGAAAACCAAAAAGGGAAAAATTATAATATTTCAATCAAACTGTGATTTTGTCAGTAGATTATCCCTTTTCTCAGTACGGATCATAATTGTAGCCAAGCCTATATAAGGACAGAAGATGAATGATACAGATAAGAATTCGAGTAAAGGTGTCTAGAAGAGAGAGATTTTACTCTAAACTTGAGGTGCCCAGGGGAGGTTACATAGAGTTAGTGTCTGAAGTAGACTTTGAAATATAAGTAGGTTTTAGATAGAAATGAATTAGACAGAGAGAGAACATTTCAGAAAGGAATGCAGTGAAATCATTGAGGCAGGAATAGGCAATGTATAGTTTAAAGACAATGAGGAGATATTACATTCATATGCAAATCAATATACTCATAAAAATGTCAACTTTATTTCCAGGTATTGGTAGAAATGAAATAAACTTGTGATGATTATAGTTGGATTTGTGACTGGACATGGTTCACTGCCTTTGTCCCTTTTCTCTTCTTGGTTTCCGATAAAGTAAAACATGAAGGGAGTGCTTCTCTGTGTGTTCTGTTATGCTTTCCTTTATATGTAAATCTACAATTTTCCGCTGATATTTGACACAAATATGTGGAAATTTTATGCATGTAAATTTTATGCATGTGAATTGGGTAGACTCAGCCTGAAATTTTTGATAGGAATGTGGTTATATTTCTTTCAGTGTTTTTCTTTGAGTATGAGCAATTTTATAAGGGACTTTATATTTGTTTGCTCAGATAGGCAGAACAAATATACCAATCAATTCTGAATGTGAACTGAAAATGTTATTCAGCTAGCAGGAGAAATTTTTCCATGATATTTCTCCTAATAAGAAGCAGTGTGTTGGTCTCACATGTCTACTCAAAAACTTAACTAATTCAGGAAATGCAGCAAATACAAAAGTTCATGGACATTAGAATCATTGACTCATAAGAAAACGATGAATGATTTTCTATGAATCATTGAGTACCAGATACACCTAAACATGTTGTTTGTAGTATAAAACTTCTTTTCCTCTCTCTCTGTACTATTTCACTTGGTGATCTCATCAATTTCCCTCTCTATACTTAGAGTTATCAAATCTATTTATCCATTTCTAACTACTCCACATATCTCAAGTTTTGCATCTTCAAATGCTCATTAGAATCTCAAATTGTCACATGAGTGTCTTTAATTCAATATGTCTAAAGCTCAATCTATTATATTTCCTCACTCTTCACACAACCTGCTCCTTCCAAATTTTCCTATTACTTCCAAAGGCACAACCATTCTCCCAACTTCCAAGACTCACAATTTGCATGTGATCCTAGACTCCTGATTTCTCTCATTTCCCATATTCAATCTATTGCCAAGGTCTGTCAATTTTACTTGCATAACATCTCTCACCTAGGCCCCCTTCTTTCCTCTGATACTGTTACCAATCCCATGCAGGCACTTCTTACCTCAATTCTGGATTATTGCATTATCCTACCCTTTGGTCTGTCTGCACAAGTTTCTCACTACTCCAATCCCACCTGTACTCAGCTGCCCAAATGATATTCCCAAAGCTCAGGTGTGAACATTTTAACCCTTTAGTCAATAAAATCCAGAGACTCCCTCTGACCTCCAGGATCATATATAAAATCCTCTATTAGGTATTCATGACCCTTCATAAACTTTTAAGTCTTCTGAAACCTTAAATCCTTCACCCCACTACATTGCAATTCAGGGACATAATTCCTTGCTTTTATTTATGTAAGGCAACTCTCTCAACCCTGGATATTTTTTAATGGCTGTCCCCCATTCCTACAACTCTCTCTCTCTTCATGTCTGCCTATTGGTGTCCCTGGTTTCCTACAAGTTCCAGATAAAAACCTCACCTTCTACAGCCTTTTCCTTTCCTAATTCCTCTTTCCTCTTTTGATCATTTCCTGTTCCTGATGTATATAGCTTATTTGTACATGGTTATTCCCATGTTGTTTCCCTCCTTAGAGTGTGAGTTCCAGAAAGGCAGAGACTTTCTTTTGCTTTTTATTTTTTTATACCTCCAGAATGTAGCACATTGCCTGGCACGTAGTAGGGCATAATAAATATTTATTGAATTACTTAAATGAATATAATACACTATTGCTGGCTATATGTAGGGATAAAAATGATGAATGCAGATAAGAATGGAAAATTGTATGAATAAATGCAAAATTACTTAAGAAAACTAGAAAAGCAATATACCCAATGATTTCAACAATAAAAATTATAGACTAAAGCAATGTAAATGCAAAGAATAACAACACCAAATTGAAACTAAAAAATCATCCATCAATCTCTCCCACTTTGAGGTTCAAGCTTTCCAATTGTATTACCCAGTCTAGATCCTGGTGTCCATTACGTGCTAATTCTCAGGAAATTGTCTTTCTTGTTTTTACTGCTGTTCTGTGCCTTCATACTAGGGCATTCAACATAAATCTTGATATTCCATCAAACATCTACTTTCACATTTTCTTTGTCTACTCAATTCCCACTACACAATATTCCATTCTATCTCACTGCATAGGAAGATCATCTTGTCCTCTTGTCAAGCACACTTTTCCAAACTCCTAGCCAAGATTATTTGCTTTCTTGGTTTCTGTTTCTGTGCTGCTGAAAAGTGCTAGTGAAAAACAAAACAAAACAATATGATGCTTCTTAGGCCCTCTACAAATTTATATTATCTAATCTTAATTGGATCTTCAGTGCAGTAAGGCAATATTTTTACTCCTTTGTTTCTCTATCAGATTCATCACAGTGGTTGTTCCAAACTTTCTCATCTTTCATTCAAACTTCAAAGACCTGTCTTCCTTTTCCCCTGTCTGGGGATTTTACCTAAAACTTTAAAAACACTTTTAAAAAAATATGAGGCCATTTATTGAAAGTTCCTTGTTCTCTCTTTATCCTCATCTCCTATAACCCTGAAATCACCTCGAAATCATACTTATTTCCTCCTTCACCCCAGTTTCTGATAAAAGAGATGGTCCTTATTTTTGTCAAAGGCAGTCATTCAGCATGTGCCTTTTATCCTGTTACCTCCCATCTTTTCCAGAAGATTGCTCACTAGCATCCCACTCATTCTCTAATCATTCATGTCTTCCATATCATCCCTTCCATGATGCCTATAAACATTTTCATTCTCCCCCAATCTTAAAATACCTTGTTTGATTCTATCATGCTTGCTAGGTATGTAACAGCTCTCCTTCCTACCTCAGTGTTATATTCAACATTTTCTCATTTCTTCCTCTTTCTTTCTTCTAAGCCCTCTGAAATATGACTTCTGACTTCATCATTCAAGAGAAACTATTCTTTCTGAAGTTACCAGTGATCTCTTAATTGCCAGATTTATTGACTTTTTCTTAATCTCATTCTTCGTATCCTTTCTGTACCATTTGACGTTGTTTATGACTTTTTCTTTTGACATTTATTAAGTGTTCCCTTTGTGTCAGGTACTGAGATAAACACTGGGGATACAAATGGAAGCAAAAAAGAAAGACAATTTTTGCTCTCAAGGCAGTTACTTTCTAACAGTAGAAGATGATTCTTAAAAGGGTGCAAGGTAAAGGAGTCCAGACATTCATAGATTGAATCAGGTTGGAAGTTAGCACGGCTGCTGTGGATGCTGCCTCAAATGGAGTTTCAGATATAAACATACCCATCTGAGAAAAAAAAATATCATGTAGGTGGAGGTATTACCTGTTTGAAGAAGGTTGCAGAGGCAGAAGACCAGAAGGAGACCTAGAAGTTATGGGCTGAACCAGTTTTGGAGATAACTCTCTCTTCTCTGGGTTTTTGCAATGCTGATCTCTCTTGGTTTCTCCTACTTTGCCTAAATTTTCTCAGCCCTTTTTCTGAGGCATCATCCATATCATAGCTACTAAATACTGATTTCCTGAAAGCTCCATCCTAGGACCTTTTATCTTGTATCTTTTTTTATCTTATATCTTTTATCTCTAAACTGTCCCACTTACGGATCTTCTCAGCTCCCAGAAATTCAGTTATGATCTCAATGAAGCTGATTATAAATTCAGGTCTTTGTCTAGTCCTAGTCTTTCCTGAGATCTAGGCCTGCATCAGCTCTCTACTGAACATTTCAAATTTATGTCCCATAGATATCTCAAACATAACATATCTGAAACACAACTCATTTTTGCCTCAAAATATTTTCTTCCAACTTTCATACTGTTGAGGGCATCCTCCCAACCACTCATATTCAAAACTGTAACAACCTTGATTCCTCACTCTTAATCATCACACATAAATTATAAGGTGCATTCTCTATACCTTTTAGTTCATTGTTTGATGGTTAAAGTGTTGTCCACTGGGAAATATTGCTTATTCAATTTTCCCATTTGCTACTAATACCTTCATGGAGAATATTCTTATTTTAAGGATTCCCTGCCTTTCTCTATTGCATAATCTAGGAGGGAGCAGTGGCTTTGCCCCACATTTCCCATCCTTTCTGCCCCAGCAACCAATTAGGGAAAATCAGATTCAAATTAGATTTTCTCCTTCTTTTGAAGGATGATATTTGTCCTAAGATTTTAGCAGAGATAGTGCTCCAGCAGACAGCTGGATAACTAGCATGCTCAAGGACTACTATATCATGCTTTGAAGCCAGACTTGTGATCTATTTCCCAAACTCTGATACTATTTTCACTTTCTGTACAGGTGGTCTATAGCATTAAGGACTGGGAAAAAAGACATATAGGTCAGTGACTGTGGTGTCCATCTAGTCATCTTATTTTGGATATTAATAAAGTCTAAGGATTTTTTCTTTCCTTTTGTTAAGTCACCTTCCTTCATATACTTTGTGAATTAATTCCGATGAATCTTTTCTATCTAGATTTGCTCTGTCAGTTAGTTTTTACAACTATGTTCTCTTTCATAACACTTCTCCTTCCTCCATGAGTACATTTGTGATTATGACTATGAGTCTAGGGATAGTGGCTCTATTTTCCTTGATGGTGAAAAGATTTCTTACGAAAAAGTATCTTCAGAATTTTTCCAATTAAATTCTTTATGTTATCCTTCCTCAGACAGTGTAGACAGTGAATAGGACACTGGGCCTAGGGCAACAAAGTCATTACTTCAAACCTGAATTCAAAAGCTTAACAGTTGTTTAAACCTGTCATGCCATTTATCCTCTGTCTATCTCTAATTCCTTAATTGTAAATAGGATAATAATAGCACCTACTTCACAGGTTGTTATAAGGACGAACTGAGATAACATTAATGAAGCATTTAACACAGTCACTGCCACAGAAAAGGAATTTAATAAATACTAGTTTTATTCCTCACTCACTCACCCTGCCATCCTTAGGATGATATGGGTTAATTATGACTCTAACCAAACTTTATCTAAACTGGCTTTAGCCTTACCTGCATATCTATGTTTTATGAAACAATGCAGCTCAAAAATTTCCACTATTCTTCTTTCCTAGATTCTAAAAATGAGTTTTTATTCTAAACCAGTGTTGTCTTTAGCTGCTATGCCTCTCTGCTAATCAAGTAAAACAAGTGTTTATTAAGATGATTTTTTACAGTCTTTTATTCTCCTACTCATGGAAATTTACTTAGGTATATGCATCAGTATGAAGTTATTATATTTGGTGTCAATGTCCTTTCTACTATTCATTAATGATTTGTCATTATCAATAACCTCTTTTAAAGGATCAAGATTGAATTGTTTCAAAGGTATGATCATTTGTTTCATTAGGATTTCTTATTTTTGCCAGTTTCGCTCAGTACTCTAACATGTTGCTATTTAGGCTGCCAATTAGTTTTGTGGATTTTTAGTACTAAGTTTAAAAGGAATTACTTCTAAAAGAAAAAAATATAATTTTACTCATTCTCATATAAAAAATGAAACAGGCTGAAGTTGAAAGGAGGAAGAACATCTAAATACATTTTGCCTGCTTAATTTTTTTTTTACGAAAAACTAGCAACAAATTAGTCTGAATTAATACCTCCTACTTTGAAATAATTTATCAGTCACATTAAAAAATTACATAGATTAATAAATAGTTCCATTTCTGAAAAATATATCTCTTTAAGGGAACACATTTTGGAAATCCCTTTTGTCTATGTGGATCTGTTTGACTGACATCTTTGTGGCATAATCATGTATCTGCACCAGCAAAGCCTCTCTCAACACATGGGAATTGAGGAACTTAATATTTCAGCTACATGGCACAGTAGATAGAGTGCCTGACCTAAAGTCAGGAAGAGTCATTTTCCTGAGTTCAAATCTGACCTCAGATATTTAAAAGCTGTGTAACCCTGGGCAAGTCACTTAACTTTGTTTGCCTCAGTTTCTTCACCTGTAAAATAAACTGGAGAAGGAAATGACAAACCACTCCAATATCTTTACCAAGAAAACATCAAATGAGATCATGAAGAGTTGGATATGACTGAAAAAACAGAATAACAACAATATCTAAATATAAGAATTCCAGATGAGCCTTGCTTTTGTCAGAGAATTCTGCTTACAAATCTCAGCCCTCAAATTTCCATCCCTATTCCTATCATTCTACACAGTCAAAGATTAATTGCGCTGTTATGATTTTAGTTCTCTACTCCAAAAATACAGTGGTTCCTGATTACTTTACCAAATAACAATGTCTTTGGCAGATTCAAAATGCCATGTATATTCTGCTGACAGAGCTATTTGTTGTTTCATCCATGATATTCAAGAATTCAACACAGACCCTTCACACCAGCAAAGTTAGTTTCCTTAATGTCCCATGAAAATTATGTTCAAATAATTTTATTTCGATACACCTTTCATAGGTTCCTGTAATGAGGATGATATTGTGTTCATCCCTAGATAGAAATAGGAAGATAGATCTGAAGCAGACCATAATCCTATAAGATTTATAGGAGACAGAAAAAAATGTCTTCAGAATTTCATTCTTGAGCACCCCTAGTCCACCTGGCCTAATTTTTCCCATACCCTAATGTACTGAATTGTGCCCATTTTTTCCTCTCAACTCTTTGAAATCTGCATTTCCCAAATTCAGGGTGCATGTCAGGCTATTCTGGCATTTTTTTTTTTTTTCTATCACACACTCTAAGAGAGAACAGTTACTTTCCTCAAGTTTCCCATTCTTTCTGCCCCAGCAACCAGTTAATGAAAATCAGATTCAGATTAGAATTTCTGTTTGTTGACTCCTCCATCTTTTGAAGGATGATATTTGCACTAAGGTAAGTCAAGAAGTTATTTTGGCTCTGCTTTTGGCAGAGATTGTGCTCCAGAAGAAATCTGGATAACTAAGATCCTCCATGACTACTATATCATACTTTAAAGCCAGATTTGTGATCTATATCCCAAACTCCAAAGCTATTTTCACTTTTTGCCCAGGTGGTATGTAGTCTATAGCAAAGACAAAAATGAACTCTGCTATGTTTTTAATCCTCCATTGACCTTCCAAACCAACTCCATCATTCTTCCCCTGTCTGATTCCTGGATTTCCTCACATAAGTATACCTTGTTAAAAACATAATGCTATCTACCCACATGCTTTACACATCCTATTTCTTTGAAATAAGTTATGTCATACCAGAATGATGATCTAGTTTGTTTTTCATCCTACCTAGTTTTAATAATAAGAATGAGGTCAAATTTACTTCCTTGTGTTAAGCTCTCCTATTCCTCGTCTGTAGCCTAAACTTTAGAGGTTTATGCATAAACATATGAGGCCTTGGGTTTTATTGCTAGCTCTATTCTTGCTCTTTGTATCCTTTGAACTTCTAGGGGTTTCAACTGCTGTTCATCATCCGTCTTTGTAGCTGCTCTCCATGGCATTTAATTGAGCAAATCTCTCAATCAACCAACATTTATTAAGCACCTACCATATACTAAGAACTTTACTGTCTTTTTCTCTATGCCCCTTTTAGTTGAAAGCCCTTTTGATTCACTTTTTCAAGAAATGCAGAAAATATAGTCTTACAAGCCTCTATTCTGTGTACCTCACGTATATCCAGAATTCTATCATATTGAGATCCTTCATTTTATTTCCCTTCTCTTTTCTGTGGCAAGAAGCATGGCCTTTGTCTTGGAAATGCCAGAATGAAAATGACTAACAAGGAGTTGATATCCAAAATAAAAACAAAGGTAGCAAGACCATAGAGGAGATGTTAAGGATGTTGGGCACAAGAGCACAACCAAGATAGTAAGGTCGAATGTTGTTACTGAGTCCCTTTTCTTTCAAGCAATGTGGGCAGTAATGTTTGTCCTATCTTCCATTTCTACAGGGACTCATTTAATGAATACTGGAAGAGGGAGTGGCTCTGAAGGTTAGATTTCAGCTGGGGCTCTGCATTACTTCCTGTGAGAGTAAAGATGAGTGATCACCTTCTACCAATCAGGGAAAAAAAGATCAGGAGGGCACTAGAAGCAATGTTTAGAAGCATTTAATTGAGAGAAATAAAACTTTTTAACAAATTTCTTTCATTAAAAAAACTTGATAGAGAATAATATATACATATATTTATATACATACATTAAAGAGCAAAGTCTGACTTCTTAATAGACAAATCATCAAAATACATGAATATTCAGTTTTCAAAAGAAGAAATGCAAAGTATAAACAACCATAAACAAGTATACTCCAATCACTAAAAGTCTTCTATTGAAAATTGTGTGGGATCTTGGAAACCCACAAATCCAACACCTTTGGTTTATAGATGAAGAAACGGGAGCTGAGAGGGGTTAAATATCTGTCTAGTTACTATTTAGTATCTGAAGCAGGTTATAAACTCAGGGCTTCCTGACTCCAAGCTTCCACTGTAAATATTCTAGATAAGGAGATATGAGACACTAAATTAGGTTAATTGCAATGAGAACAGATGATATTCATACCCACATATGTTTCCATGTATCTTATCTATGCTTATATATATACCCACATATGATGTATATATGTGCATGTATATGTACACATGTAAGTATATGTGTATGTATGTATAAATACAGTGAGCAGGATTTAGCAACTGCTTAGATGAGTTGATATTCACTGGAAGGGAAAGGAAAGAGTAGTTGGAAGTACAATCAATAGAAATAGAGAATTAGGGTAAGGTATAGATTTGAAGTTATTTTGAAGATGATGAGTTTAGTTTTGGACATACTAATTTTAAGGTACCAGTGGGGCATACTATGACTATCTCAATCAGGCAGTTTGAAATATGAAACTGTGAGGAAGGAATGAGGAGAATACAGATTGAAATTTGGTAATAATTTTTTTGTAAGTGATAACTGAAGATGATGAGATTTTCAATGTAGAGAATGTATAGAAAGAAGAGAATAGATGAAAGACAGATCTTTGATGAATATCAGAGTTTAGCAAGTATTAACAGAATGAAGAGTCAACAGAGAAAGAAGGAACAGTTAGAAATTTTTAAAAAGCCATGAGATTGTAGTTCCATGGAAACCATAGAGGAGAGAATTCTTATGTTTATGTGTTTGCAAAAGTTTTTCACGTCTGAAATAGTCACTTAACTCACATCTAGCTAAATCCTGATCACCTTTAAATGAACTAGTCACTATTTGAATCTGTCTCTAATTGCCTAAATTTCCCCAATTGATTGCCTCTTTTTTGAAATCCTACCCTCTGTATAATTCACTTTATCTCTCAATCATATTATATTTCACTTTCTTTTCTACTTACATTTTCTTGATTTATCTATTTTGTCTAGACCTGTGATTTCTACAAATACCTTTTCCTGACAAGGAAAGACTCTTTACTATTGCAGTTCATCACCTGTTCCACTACTATTGTCTTTAAAGAGCTTTGTGAGCCACAAAACTTGCCTAAATAATTTACCTACAATTACACATGGCTGGTATAGTTCAATCAGTATTTCAACACATCTGTTTTCTGAATCTGAGGTAATGTCTTGATATATACCATGCCTTTCCTTAATTAGCTTTGTGTCTCTAATTAAATTATAAAGTCTTTGGGGACAAAGATATATGTTTCTGTGTATACATTTACTTACACCTATATATCATGTGTAGACGCACACACACATACACACATTCTCTCTCTCTGTGTCTCTCTGTCTCTGTCTCTCTCTGTCTCTGTCTCTGTTTCTCTCTCTCTCCCTCTGTCTCTCTCTCTCTCTCTCTCTCTCTCTCTCTCTCTCTCTCTCTCTCTCCACAGCAGCTGCTGAGCATGGTGTAAGACTAAAGCTTGGTTAACAGGGCAAGACCAGCAATGAAATACAGGGCAAACAGTTGAAACTCTTCAATGAACTATTTAAGAATTAATTAAGAAGGCTATTATGAGACAAAGAACTGCTTTAGAGTTTGCAAGGCAGAGGGAGAGGGAGAAAGAAACTAGATTATAATGAGATAAGGGAATTTCAGAGAGTGGAAGCCGAGCATTTGCAAGTGTTCTCAAGATTGAGGGTATAACTATCTATGCATATAGTTGTGAGTAGAACTGTAGGTGATGAGACATAAGCAAGTTGAAGAATAATAACTATGAATTGGAGGTACGTGTGTCCTTTGTTGCTGAGGAAGACCATGTCATCAGAGAAATGATGACATGACTTGCACTTGACTTTGTTTTGAGTGAGGGAGGGCTGTGCAGGTCACCAGCCTGCACTTCTCCTCCAGAGCCAGGATCCAGAATCCACTTCTCTTCCAGAATCCAGTGATCAGATATTCATCAGGATGACTGGGGATGACCCAGGATGAGGCAATTGGGGTTCAAGCTGGTGAGTGTCAAGTGTCTGAGGTGAGATTTGAACTCAGGTCCTCCTGACACCTGCACTGGTGCTGTATCCACTGCACCACCTAGCTGCCCAAGAATTGGAGGTATTTGACGGAATATTGATAAGTATATTGAAGTGCCCCAATATAAAGACAGGACTTAGAGGAGGGGTGAGAAAGATAGTAAAGCAACTAATTAGCTTATTAAGGAAAGAAGGGGACACTCTTGAAGGTCTATAGACGACAGTTCTGAGAATTTGATTGGGTGGCAGATATGTATTGAGTGGAATTCAAAAGAGAAGAGGTTACTTAGCAAGGATGGTTGAAGTTGAGCTTGTAAGGGGCAAGTTGTATTCAAATTTCCCCACCTGGACCAGTAAATTGGGGAGAATTAATGAAAATTCAAACAGTGCTAGAAAAGGTGGCCAAGGATGAAGTTTCTTCAGGAGGTATCTAGGCCTGAGTCAGAAAAAAAAGATGCAAGCAGTGAGGATGGAAAAGCTTTACGATAAAAAATTTGTTATCCATGAAACACTCAAACCACAGAGCATAATGGAAGGAGTAAGTGGTAGCTTAGGAATAGACTAGAAAAAAGAGAGAGAGAGAGAGAGAGAAAGACACACACACATACATATATGTATGTGGCATATATGTATGTAGAGATATGCATACATGTATGCATATATGCTTATGCATCTATATTCAGTGTATTCAAAATGTGTGTTTAAATATGTATATGTGTGTAAACATACAACACCATACATAGTTACAAAGATCATATATGTATATGTGATATACATATTATATATTTGTATAATATATATTTATGTATTGCACTCATTCCTCCCTGTTAAGGTATTTGTGTGTTTTCATGTAGTATATGAAATCTTTGCCTTCCCTTTTTATGTCTTTTCTACCACCTTTTTACCCTTCAAATGTATGTCTCCCATGCCTAGAAAGCTATCCCTCCTCACCTTTGTGCCTTAGGATTCAAGAAGCCTTCAAGAATCACTCCAAAATCTAATTTCTAGGGGAAGGAGGAGGAGTAGTGGGAGAGAAAACAAGCATTTATTAAAAACCTATGGCACTATGCTGAACACTTTATAAATATTATCTCATTTGATCCTCATAACAACTCTACGTGGTAGGTGCTATTATTTCCCCCATTTTCTGCTTAAAGAAACTGAGGTCAGTAGAGGTTAAATGATTTAGCATTTTCTTAATGAACTAATAAGTGTCTGAGGCTAGATTTGATGTGAAAGATTCGTGACTAAAAGAAGCGCTCTAGCTACTGCACCACCTAATGGACAACGGATAGATTCTTCCCCTCCTATCTATTCTGCATGTTCTATGTATATAACTATTTATTTACATGTCTCCCTCATTAAAATATAAACTCTTTGAGGGTAGGAGTTGTTAAGGCATGTCCCTGGCACATAAGAAGTGTTTAAATGATTGTTGATTGGCTCATTGATTTTCCATAGCATCTACCCTTTCTTCTCCCTGCCCCTAAACACAGCACCCTCAAACTATTTCTTGAAAAAGTTCCATTATTAGTCAGTCATTTATCACTTAGTATCCTTTAGACTGAGAGGCAGTCTCTGAATTAGAAAGTCTTGGGTTCAAGTTTGACCTTCGACGCGTACTGGCTTTATAACTGCACGAGCTGCCTACCCCTGCAACTCAAGAAGCAACTTATTAAGATTCCAAATTGTAATGTATGTTATCCGTATTGCCAGAACGAGTCTGCTCAATGGCCTGACATATATTAATGAAATCACAGGTCTGGTACAAAATAATCATTTAGTTTAATATGCCATCTCTTACATTTATATGCTTCATTATGTTTGCAAAGAATTCTACAAAATGTTAGCTAATATAATCTTTAGACCAACCCTGTGAAGCAGATGCTATTATCATCTTTATCTTACAGATAAAGAAACTGAGAATGAAAGCTCAGGGCGCATCAACTGTTAAGTGGAAGAGGTCAGATTTGAAGTCAGATATTTCTGACTTCAAGTCTAAATCCCAATCCACCAACTCCATTTTACATTTTATATCTAATAGTGAAATGAAAACATGTGCCCCCTCTTTAAAGAATTCCAGGCATCAGACAAAATGTTACTTATAATTTTGGGTAAGGAAAGGACATGGAACTACACTGTGTAGGCAGCTGCCTTTTCCATAAGCCATCAGTGCAGAAAAATGTATTTCAGATCAAAATGAAGGAAATTATTGAAAAAAGTCCTGCAATGTAGAAATGGTCCTAATTATTCATTTTAAATATTATTATGGTAGTGTTTTACTTGCTGTGTTTTAATTTATTTTTATTAGGTCTGTTTGAAAGGTAGATAGAATACAGCTGCTGTTTCATTCCTTTTACTTGAACTATCTGAACTCTAGAAATGAAATTAAACAAAACTCTACTCTTGCACAATGCATGCCAATCTTGATGTGACATCTGAAAGAATTTCTTTGAAATGGGAATACGATTGCAATTGTTTGAATTAAGAACAAACAAGTTTTGCTTTCAAGTCAAGCAATATGTTCAAAGTTTCTTTAAACTTAATTATAAATGGTTTTCATTTGAACTCAGGTAGTGCAGTAGATGATTTATTACAGTAATGAGTGCATACTCTTTTCAATGGTATAATAATGTTCCAGTTCACTGCTACTATTTGAAAATGACATGAGCTCAGTTCACTTAAGATATCTTTTTGTTTTTAATGATTTATTGTTATGGTTACCAAATGTTCCAACTACTTAATGAAATTTCCCTTTTTTTTTAATGACTACCCTTTAAAAAATTATTTTCATTATTTGTCATATAATCTTATCAATTTCTTTTTAATTATTGATTGCTTCTCAGTGTGATTCTATTATGAGTGTATGTATGTATACTTCAAGGATTTTTATGTATCTTGATCAGTTCCATGACTCTTAAAGTGAGATACTGAGATTATGTAAGTTGTAAGGAAGTTTTTGGAAGAAAATGTGGTGGTCAGCTAGTTTACTCTTCTTCTTGTATAAGTAACAGAACAAGAATTTTGAATCACAGCATATATGCTTCCTATAGGAACAGGTTCTCAGGGTCTCTGAATTCTATGGAATGAGAAAGAAACACAATAAGATTAATATATACATACTAGAGGGTAACTGGATAGCATTATAAAATAGGAAAGACTTCTTTTTAGCCTTTTTTTTCCCTTCATACAAAACTTTCCTCTTAACTTTTGATCCTGGGTACACAGTCCTTATGTAGCCATCTGGCATTCATGGGTCCCTATTATGTCAGCCTCATATAGACAGGTAGCAATCTTATATTCTCAATATTCTCTTTTTTAATATTTTCTTATCCTGTATTCTACTATTCTACTATTTTAATATATCAATCAAAACTTTCAAAGGTTTACTAGCTAATAAAGAACAAATAGAATAATTTTCTTAAAAAATAATAATAAATAATAGTGTGCATTGTTATATCCAAACCATACCTTGCTCAAGTTTACAATTTCATGTTGATAACTGCATTAAGTTACAGAATCCAGTGCTAGAACTGGAAATTTTAAGCAAAAGTCAGGGTAGTGGGTGGTTATTTTTCATTAAGAAGGGTTTCCTTGATGTCCCTCAAAATCTTTAAAATCCCCCAAATAAGTAAAAAAAATACTCAAAATATGCACAAGCCTGATTCTAGTGCAAAATCTTCCATTCTCCATAATTCTCAAGTTTCTATTAGAATGTCAAACCTAAACCCCGGTATCATATCATGGAAAATATTTTAAAGTTAATGCTATATCATTATTGTTTGAATAGTTTTGTTATTCTCTCTTTTGTAAGTCACAATAACATATAACATGCATAATTATTTTTTATACTATGGCAAGGCTTATTTTTTTTTAAAGTGCTAAGGTTCCCCCTCCCTCTCTGGTTTTCACACATTTCAGATGACAGTTTAAATGATACTGGAATCTGGTAAACATTTTTAAATTTTGTGCAACTTACAAAATAAATTTACTCCGATCCTAAGGTTCATAGTTTGAATGGATTTTAAGCTCAGTAGAAATCAACAATGTGATATAGCTACCAAAAATGCTAATACAAAAAAGATTGCCCCGAGAGAGTGTCCAGCATGAGAAAAGGAACAGTCCCAATGCATTCTTCCTTGGTCATATGCCTCTGGAATTTTATTCATTTTGGGCCTCCATATTTTAGAAGAAACACCAACTAGAGACTATCCAAAGGCTACTAGAAAGGTGAACGGCTTTAAGATCAACCCATGTGAAGATCAGTTGTAGGACCTGGGCAGGTTTAGCCCAAGGAAAAGAAGCCTTAAGGAGCTGAGATAGCTGCCTTCCAAAATTTGAAGGGCTGTCATGTGGAAGAGGGATTCAACTTGTTTGTTTGGGCCACAGAGGGCAGTGAGGATCAATGGTCAGAAGTTTCAGAGAAGTAGATTTAGGATGAATGAAAAGAGACAAATAAAAGAATTCCTGGCAATGTGAGCTAGAATGAGCTAGCTGGAGAAGTATTGGATTATTTCTCATTAAATGTTTTCTTTCACAAATACTCTGAAAGACTATTTGTTAAGAATATTTTAGGGAGGGGGCGCAACCAAGATGGAGGAGTAGAAAGACGCAAATACACATAGCTCCGAACCCACAACCCATACAACATCGGTATAAATTAACTCACGGCGAATTCTGGAGCAGTGAGGCCACAGAACAGTGAAGAGAAGGAGATTTCTGTTCCAGAGGGACCTGCAAACCTCTTGCAAAAGGTCCGTCGCGCTGCAGACGTGGAGCCCAGCCCAGCCCAGACCTGCTACGGCCATGGCACCAAGAGAAACAGACCCGAGCAGGCTTCAGGGATGGAATCTCCAGCGCCGCACAAGTCCCTCCACCCACAGGTGACGGGGGTAGGTGAGAGAGTCTCTTTGGCGGGTCGAGAGGGGAGTGGGGTGCCCCCATAACTCGGGCCCCGCCCCGGGAGGTAGAGGCTGGGAGGCGGCTGCAGACCAGGGCTCCCCAAGCGGGTGGGAGCCTGGATCCATTGTTGAAGGTCTGTGCATAAACCCTCTGAGGGAACTCAGTCTGAGAGGCGGCCCTGCCCCAACCTCAGCACCTGAACTTAATCTCACACTGAATAGCAGCCCTGCCCCCACCAAAAGCCCTAAGGCTGGAAGCAGCATTTGAATCTCAGACCCTAAGCGCTGGCTGGGAGGATCAGGAGGCAAGGTGGGTGTGAGGAGAATATTCAGAGGTCAAGTCACTGGCTGGGAAAATGCCCAGAAAAGGGAAAAGAAATAAGACTATAGAAGGTTACTTTCTAGGTAAACAGGCATTTCCTCCCTGCCTTTCTGATGAGGAAGAACAATGCTTACCATCAGGCAAAGACACAGAAGGCAAGGCTTCTCTGTCCCAGCCCACCCAATGGGCTCAGGCCATGGAAGAGCTCAAAAAGAATTTTGAAAATCAAGTTAGAGAGGTGGAGGAAAAGCTGGAAAGAGAGATGAGAGACATGAAGTCAAAGTATGAACACCAAATAAGCACCCTGCTAAAGGAGACCCAAAAAAATGTTGAAGAAAATAACACCTTGAAAAATAGGCTAACTCAATTGGCAAAAGAGGTTCAAGAAGCCAATGAGGAGAAGAATGCTTTCAAAAGCAGAATTACCCAGATGGAAAAGGAGATTCAAAAGCTCACTGAAGAAAATAGTTCTTTCAAAATTAGAATGGCACAGACGGAGGCTAAGGACTTTGTGAGAAAGCAAGATATCACAATATAAGCCCAAAAGAATGGAAAAATGCAAGATAATGTGAAATATCTCATGGGAAAAACAACTGACCTGGAAAATAGATCCAGGAGAGACAATTTAAAAATTATGGGACTACCTGAAAGCCATGATCAAAAGCAGAGCCTAGACATCATCTTTCATGAAATTATCAAGGAAAACTGCCCTGAGATTCTAGAATCAGAGGGCAAAAGAAATATTCAAGGAATCCACAGAACACCGCCTGAAAGAGATCCAAAAAGAGAAACTCCTAGGAACATTGTGGCCAAATTCCAGAGTTCAGAGGTCAAGGAGAAAATATTGCAAGCAGCTAGAAAGAAATAATTCAAGCATTGTGGAATTACAATCAGGATAACATAAGATCTAGCAGCCTCTACATTAAGGGATCGAAGGGCATGGAACAGGATATTCCAGAAGTCAAAGGAACTAGGACTAAAACCAAGAATCACCTACCCAGCAAAACTGAGTATAATACTTCAGGGGAAAAATTGGTCTTTCAATGAAATAGAGGATTTTCAAGCATTCTTGATGAAAAGACCAGAGCTGAAAAGAAAATTTGACTTTCAAACACAAGAATGAAGAGAACCAGGAAAAGGTGAACAGCAAAGAGAAATCATAAGGGATTTACTAAAGTTGAACTGTTTACATTCCTACATGGAAAGACAATATTTGTAACTCTTGAAACTTTTCAGTATCTGGGTACTGGGTGGGATTACACATACATACATGCACACACGCACACACACATAGAGACAGAGTGCACAGAGTGAATTGAAGAGGATGGGATCATATCTTAAAAAAAAATGAAATCAAGCAGTGAGAGAGAAATATATTGGGAGGAGAAAGGGAGAAATTGAATGGGGCAAATTATCTCTCATAAAAGAGGCAAGCAAAAGACTCATTAGTGGAGGGATAAAGAGGGGAGGTGAGAGAAAAACATGAAGTCTACTCTCATCACATTCCACTAAAGGAAAGAATAAAATGCACACTCATTTTGGTATGAAAACCTATCTTACAATACAGGAAAGTGGGAGATAAGGGGATAAGCAGGGTGGGGGGGATGATAGAAGGGAGGGCATGGGGAGGAGGGTGCAATTTGAGGTCGACATTCATGGGGAGGGATAGGATCAAAAGAGAATAGAAGTAATGGGGGACAGGATAGGATGGAGGGAAATATAGTTAGTCTTATACAACATAACTATTATGAAACTCATTTGCAAAACTACACAGATTTGGCCTATATTGAATTGCTGGCCTTCCAAAGGGAAGGGGTGGAGAGGGAGGGAGGTTAAGAAGTTGGAACTCAAAGTGTTAGGATCAACCCTCGAGTAATGTTCTTGCCACTAGGAAATAAGAAATACAGGTAAAGGGTATAGAAAGCTATCTGGCCCTACAGAACAAAAGAGAAGATGGAGACAAGGGCAGAGAGGGATGATAGAAGACAGAGCAGATTGGTCATAGGGGCAATTAGAATGCTTGGTGTTTGGGGGGGGCGAGGGGAGAAAGGGGGAGAAAATTTGTAACCCCAAATTTTATGAAAATGAATGTTAAAAGTTAAATAAATAAATTTAATAAAATTAAAAAAAAAAGAATATTTTAGGGGGTCCATTTTTCAGGTGTGGTTTTAGATTAGATATCCTCTAAGGTCTCTCCTAACACTGAAATTCTGTTGTTCTGATTCTGCCTTCAGAATTAAAATTACAGATCTCTTCAAAGTCTGTTTTTAAATGATTTAATAACTATTCTTGCTTAGAATATAGGTATCTGAAAATGTCTTTATTACACTTAGGAAAGTGTTAATAGAATCAAGTTTTTTGTTGTTCTTTTTTTCTACATTATGGTTATCTCAGATTCCTCCCCCTAATTAAATTGCTTGTGACACAGAATAAGTTAAAGAAAACTAACAAACAAAAGAAGCGCATCTGACAGTATATGCAACTTTCAGCTTCTGGAGTTCCTCACCTCTCTAATAAGAGAAGAGAAGTGAATTTCATTGTCTTTTCAATAAGACTAAAAAAAATCATATATTTTTTTTTGAGCTGGCAGAGACTTTATAGATCATGTAATCCGAACACCTCATTTTACAGATGAGGAAATGCAGGCTGAGTATGTGAATATGAAAGTGATTATGTGATTCATGAAGCACTCCAGCAGCTTAGGAATAATTGCACTGTGCTGAATTGAATTTCTGACCTTGGTCTAGTCTCACTTTATTTTTCTGAGTATTATGTCCTAGTATTGGTCCATAAAGTCATTTCCTTCTCATTAGTAAGAAGGCATCAGAAGGCCCCATAAGGATGGAATGAAGGTATATTTTAATGACCTTAAAGTGCATAAAGTAGCTGAATTATTTTCTTCTATTAGACCTACATCTGGATTATTCTAGAAAGAACTTCAGAGAGCAATTTATCCAGTCTCTATCTATTGCCTAAGGAAAATTATATCTTATTCTTTTGTTTCCTTCTTTAGTCAACTACAATACCTATAGGTTATAACATGAGGTTAATAAGATTTTGTTTAGGATTTGATTCAATTTACTACTTATTAATTAATGATAATGTGTTGGGCAATGTAATTAATCAATCAGTCAACAAAACATTAATTAAATATTTACTACGTGCCAGGCACTGTGCTAACAGCTGGGAATAAATTACAAACAGAAAGAAAGTCAGTTCCAGTCTACAATTAATTTGCATTCTAATGGGAGAAAGATAATACATAAAAGGCAGCTGTGAGGGAGGTGAAATTAAATTTCCAGGACATCTTAGAAAAAGTCTAGAGTATAGCCTGGGCACGTTCCTTAAATGGAGGTTCAAGAAAGAGCCATCCAGGGGCACAGGCTACAAGGATGAAGGATATTTTCAACAATAAGCAAACAAATAAATACAAAGCAAACTATATTCCAGATACATAGAAAATAGTGAACAGAGGAAAAGTACTGTAATTAAGAGGGATTAGGCTTCCTGTATCAGGTGAGATTTTAGTTAGGAATTAAAAGAAGTCTTCCAGGCATAGGAGATAGAGAAAATGCCCAGACCTGAGAGATGAATTAGATATGGAATCATTTTGTTTTGATTTGTTTTGTTTCCTGCCCCCCCCCTCCCCCACATAGATAAGAAAATGCTAAGCCATGGAGAATTGTAGAATGATTACAATCAATTAAGAATCCTCATTAGGACATTTCCAAAAAGGAATGCTCATTAATAATTTGATATTTCACCTCCATTTAGTACACATAGACAGAACAACTGAATTCTTCTTTTTAGTAGTTTCTCTCTACAGGTGAATATTAATCTTCACCAGTCTGCCTATATCCCCATATCCATTGCCACCATATTTACTCCAATAGTCAATAACCTGATGACTGGTATTTCAGAGGGTGAATGATTCTGGCTTGTTTTTGAGATCTCATGAATTCCTACAGAAAGAAGATACAAGGATGAGACCTCATATGAATGACCTCAAAATTTTTGACTCACTTGTAGGGAAAGATATTTCCTTCCACAATTCAGAGAAGGATATTCAGTGGATCATTGGAATGACTTAGACAGCTTAGATAGACTTGGGAAAACGGATCATGTTAGCTTTTACATCTCTGAAATCAGTAAATGTTACAAAATCTTTTTAATTTATTATTTTGCTGATTATTTAGACTTAAAACCTAGGTTGGAGAAAATGTTAATGCAGATTAAACAATTCAAATTAAATCTATATTAAATTTCAAAGTGTATCAACAGTACATCAGGTGAGCTTGTTGTTAAACATATAATTTTCCAGCACATCCTTGCAGTTTTTCTTAATACCTGAAAACCAATAGAAAAAGTCTAATGGGTTGGGATCATCCCTTTAGGGTATCCATGGATTTCTTGGTAGAGGCAACAATTAATTGTGGCAACAAGGCCATCATGATGCAGTCAAAAGATACCTGAGACTGCTCTCAAGTGGTGTGGATTTGGGAAGGGCAACTTCATTACATTTTCCAAAGGGAGTACTACACTATCAAATAATGGCATAAGAAGAAATCTAACAACCACAATAGTAGCAAACATTTAGTGAGTGGTTACTAGATGCCAGGCTCCATTTTAAGTGCTGAGAATTCAAAGAAAGGCAAAAAAAGTCTCTGACCTTACAATCGACTTTGGGAGAAATCACACAGACCGCTATGTTCGAACAAAATATACAGGACAAATTGGGACACTTTCACAGAAGGAAGCATTAGCATTAAGTGGGAGTAGGAAAACTTCTTAGAGAAACTGAAATTTTTAACTGAGACTTGAAGGAAGCCAGAAAAGTCAGGAAAAAGTTCCAGGTATGGGGGAGAGTCAGTGAAAATGTAATTTAGGGAATATAGGTTATTCTGTTTGAGGAGCAGCAAGGAGAGTGTTACTGGATCATGTACTAAAGGAGAATAAAGTATAAGAATGGAACATTTGGGAGAGGATGTGTTATCAAAGACCATTAAAAGTTAATCAGTGGATTCATATTTGATCCTAGAGAGACACCATAGCTTATTGAGTTAGGATTATATGGTCATAACTTCCCTTTAGGAAAATCTCTTTGGCAGCTTAGTGGAGGATGAAATGGAGAAAGGAGAAATTTGAGAAAGGGAAACAAGCTAGAATGTAGAAATTGTTTTATCTAAGTCATTAGGAAAATATTCTTCTGATGTACTTTACATGTACAAAGATCAAATTATTCTCAATCATTAATATTTTCATTTTTCTTCATAAGTCCTAAATGAAACAATGAGATGAAGTAAATAATGAAGAATTTTTGGTGTTGATGTTGATGGTGGTGGTGGTGGTGTGTGTGTGTATGTGTGTGTGTGTGTGTGTGTGTATTTGTGTGTGTGTTTTATAATTGCCTCAGATATAACCTGACTCACGTTAGAATTGTGCCTTTGTGACATGCTATTAGCTTGGTCATTGTCATCTTTCTGATGCTGTAGAAAGGGGCAGGGAACCTGCAGCCTCAAGGTCACATGTGACTCTCTAGCTCCTCAAGTGAAGCCCTTTGACTGAATCCAAACTTCACAGAATAAGTCTCTTTAATTAAGTCTTTGTTCTGTAAAACCTGGACTCAGTCAAGAACCTTGAAAGTCACATGTGAACTGGAGGCCACTGGTTCCCCAACTGTGCTCTAGAAGAATCAGTCTTTTTACCATGTGATTCCAGAGAATGTGTTAGTAGTGGCCTGAAGCTATGTTCTCATCTGTTCAAAGGATAGCATCTCAAGGAGAGTAGGGAAGCTAAAAGAGAATGACAGAGGAGTGGCCTCTGAATCCCTTCAGGTCTTCTTCTTAGTATGGATTTGTCTTCTTTTTGTTCCTTCCTATTTTTTTTCCAAATCATTAAAGGATGAAGAGTGAAATAATCAAGCTTATTTGTGGTAGCATACAGTCTGATGATCATTAAAAAGGGCTTTTACATTTGCAAACTGTGTATAGAGCTACATAATCATATCACTCAAAATAGGATGATGCTAGTAAATAAGCCATCAGAGAAGCTTTTCCTTTCTATCTGCAGTAATTGGCTGATTGTTTTTGGATGGTATACAATTGTAGATTTCAGGGAATTTTAGGATCTTAGTAAGGGGCCTCCTCTCATAACCCTCACTTTAATTACCCCAACAATTTTTCTTCCAGTTTTTCCCTTGAATATTGAAAGGGGATCTACTACCTATTGAGGTAGCCCATTCTATCTTAGAACAACTTTAACAAGAAATTTTTTCCTGACATTGAGTTTAAATTTGTCTTTTTGTAGGTGCTACACATTGTTCCTGGTTCTGCCCACATATGAACACATTGTAATCACAGATCTGTGACTAAAGTTCTCCTTTTGTGTACTTCTGTTCAAATGACTGCTAAATAAAATACTCTGAATGGAAAATGTTTAGGACTATGCCAATTAAATTTTTATTTTATATTATACTCTATGCATCAATAACAATGAAATGCAAAGTGATTTGAATAAACTGGAAATTCAGATTGTTTTAGGTAATGCTTCATGGTGGTTTCAGTTGTAAGCCTTTTACAATTTGATAAAATCATAGACAGCATGTGATTCTCCTATCAAAAATTATAAATTATATATATATATATATATATATATATATATATATATATATATATATATATATATATGATGTGAATTCATCTTTATGGGTACTCTCTTTAACAGTACAATTCACAACCTATCACTGCTCCTCACCCTGATTAATACCTGTCCATATCTTCCATAAATCTTCGAAAAGGTGTCAGCCCCACTTTGAGCCTTTTTCTCTATCTCTTGAAAATGGGTACATGCCAGTGGAATATAGATACCCTCATTTTAAAGGTATGAATAGCCCATCCACTATGCTAGTTGTAGAGTACATCCCCTAACATCACCCTTTTTACAACTTATTCAGGGTAATTCTTCTTTGGTAATATGTTGCAGCCTACTCAAGCATATCCTCCTAACTTCATTTTCCTTAGGCTGACCCATGATTTTAATTCATTACAAGAGTATATTATCCATGAGTCAGGTATACAGGATCATCAGTGGAATTTGACTTACAGCATTAATAGAGGAATATTAATGTTTTTTAAAAGAGCCTCTGCCAGACCTAGAGGCTTGTATTGGGCTACCCGAATCTTTCCTACCTCACCTCCGAGGTCTTCGGCTGGCCACGCCGGATGCACGTATGAGAGAAAGGATGTTCCAGAGTCGAACAGGGGTTGAGCTTTATTCCAGGGAATCGGTTACAAGTGCAGGGAGGTCCTCCTTAGGAGGAAGAGGGGGGAGATTTCCTAAGGAGGCTAAGCTTAAGGGATTGGAAGTAGAAGTACAAGCGGGGAGAGAGGGGGAGGGGAGAGAGGAAAGAAAAGAAGCGGAGCCCTACTATCCTCTTTGGCTCCACACGTGCTAAGAGAGAGCTTTCTGGCTTCCTCAATCCTACTTAACCTTTAGCCACACAGTTTGCATCTCAATACCGTGCTGTTAGGTAACTAGGTGTGCTCTAATCCGGGACGACCTCGAGGGCAGGGAGACTCCACCCATCACGTATCTCCCGGGGAGAGGCGGAAATACCCGATCTAGCCGAGCTAGCTCAGTCTGACCTTCTCGAACCCCCGCTGTTCATGGAGGGCCTCGTAAGACTCTAAGATTTAGAAGTCCCACTTTTACCCGCCCGAGATCGTCCACACGGAATTGAGCTTCCAATCCTAACAAGCCTCTTTTATGGAAATGTTTGAGGTCATTAAAGAACAGCTTTATTTCTCAAATGCAATCTAACCCGATATTCCCTTCCTATGCTGTGCTGGCCTCATTGCCCATATATCATATCTATCCAAGAGCATATCATGGTCTTTACCATTGGCATTCTTTAGAGAATTATTTCCCTTTGCCCCAGCTAGAGAGGCAAATTCATTAGAATTATTAAAGATCTCATTTATGAAGTACTACTGAAATGATTCTTTTTCTCTTCTATTAATAACCAGTTGGTATTGGGGAGATCCAGGGTTTTTTCTCCTGTTAATTTCCTCATTCAAAGTCCAGTTGTTGTGAAGGACATTGGGAATGAATTAGATTGCCTAAGTTCTCTAGATGTATGCTACTTACTCTGCCAAACTGAAGACTTTACAAAGAAAACCTAATCTAGGTGAATTCTGACTCATTTTGTTCTACTCAGGCAGGACTGGTTGGATACCAGTTATCTAGATTGACTGAGGCTGAGTGGTCTGGATTTAGAGAGTCTCTTAAGTCAGCCTTTAACCCATCATTAGAATGAGCCAACTTCTCATTATAATATTCATTCTTTCTCACTAATAGTTGACCAATCAGAGTTGATTTCCACCTATTGAAAATACCCGCTCTCAAAGCGTATTTAAATATTGAGCAGTCCGTATGATTCACCTTTGGTTTCTGAGCATGATATTATTCATTTTAATTGATCATTTGCCATGTGTAATTAATAAAATGATTGTTAATTACTTAGAAGTTATGTCTCAGACTTTTCATATATCACACTAAAGGTTTCAGGTTTTCATATATCAACACAGTTATCAACCAATAGGATCATCTCAAAGGGTTTACTATCTAAAGAGAATTTATTTTTGACTTCGACTCCACACTGGATTTCCTCCATTGCACTGACTGACAGTTATAGCAAACATACATCTCCTTATTTTATATATTTATTAACATTAACAATTAGAGAATTGTCAAACAAGCTGTCTCTGTTGTTACATCTTGAAAGAAATCTTGCATGATCTGATACACACACACACACACACACATATACACGAGATACAACTTATTAGAATAAAGTATTGTGACATTGGTTTTACTTAAATTTATACAAAAGATTTATATAAAAAAAAGAATAAACAATAAACAAAAAGATAGATCCCTTCAGCTTCAGAATTCTGAGATTCAGTAGGAGTAAAGTTCAAACTTCCTCACACCTGGACTCTTCTCTTCCTTCTCACCTACTACATTGTTTCACCCTATAGTTATCACTACAATTGCAGTTACCTTTTTATGTGTTGTCTTCCTCAGTACAATTTCACATCCTTAAGAATCAGAGCTGTTTTGCTTGGTTGTATCTGCATAACCAGTTATCACTGTGTTTTGTACACTGTAAATGCTTTAAAAATGCTTTATCAGTCTATATTATAAAATAGTTGGATAAAAGAGTAGATGGAGTACAATCATATTTGTAGGACACAAATATCATATCACTTCCTATAATGATTCCCAAACAGAAAAATATGAGTCTTCTTTCAGTGAACATCCTCTGTTGTGCTATCCAATGATATTAATACAATTTGTGCTAATATGTTACGTTTTCTCCACATTGGAGATGAGTGGATTTTATTTTCCCAATAGAGCTAGCAGTTCTTCGTGTGTACTATTATATATATAGTGTTAGAAGATCTAGTACAGTCCATATGAAACGATTTAAAGGCATATTTGGTCTATGGATAAGATATTTAAAAAGATACAAAGTAATTTTATTCTCTAGGTAGTGATAGGAGTTTCCTGTGATAAGTCCACAACACCAATCCTTATAACATAATGGGTAAAACAAAAATGTCCAAGTTTCCCAGTCTTTTTTCTTTCTTATCTCTTATTCTTCTTCCTACAGTAACATTTCCCTTCTCAAGGATACTGAGTCCTCAAGACAGGACACAATGGCATTTAAGTTGGATTTATAAAGGGAGTGCATTTTTAAGAGGGCAGTTAGGTGGCACAGTGAATAGAGTGTTGGGCCTGGAGTTAGGAAGACTCATGTTTCTGGGTTCAGATATGACTTTAGACACTTACAAGCTGTGTGACCCTGAATAAGTCACTTAACCGTGTTTGCCTCAGTTTCCTCACCTGTAAGATGATCCAGATAAGAAAATGGCAAACCACTACACTATCTTTGCTAAGAAAACCCCAAATGTGGTCATGAAGAGTCAGACACAACTGAAATGACTGAATGTCTTTGAGAGGACTGTTTGTGTCTCACTTAAGGTCTATTTTCAATTGGTTAAAGGTCATCTTTGACTCAAGGATGTAAAACCACACCGCTAGATGAATACTGACTGTCTTTAGAAGCTGCTAAGAAATGATTCAAGGAATAAGAAGTGGATGTATTCATAGGAAGTGTAAAGTGCCTTAAGTCTAAGCAAAACTGCATTTCTTTTGTCCTATGGATACAAAGACCCTAAAAAATACCCTTTAACATGTTAAAAGTATCTATAATTTTCCTCAGTAGAAGTAAGAAATATAGCATTCATTCAGTTATTCATTCAAAAGCAAGCACTTTATGGCACTTTAAGACTTTACAGAGCCTTTTACATATACTATTGTATTTTATTCTCACAACAACACTAGAAGGTAGGTACTGCTGTTCTTCTTCTCTCACACATGAGGAAGATGAGTCAGAGAGAGGTTAAGTGACTTCTCCAGGTTCCCATACTTAGTAAAGCAGGTTTTAAATTTAGGTCTTCCTGACTCCAGGTGTAGTGCTCTATCTACTATGCACATACTTGCCTATTTTTTGCCATTGTAGTCATTTGATAAATTCAGATTGATTACAGGTTTTTTTAGTCATCAAATCATTGACTGTTAGAATGGAAAGACTATTCATTTTTGAAAATGAGGAAATTGAGACCCAGTAATGTTAAATAACTTGTTAGACTGACAAAACTTTAAATGGCATAGCTAAGATGAGAATTGAGGTCCCCTAAATTTCAGACCAGTTTTCTGCTCACCAAACCTCACTATAGGGTTCACCAGGGGTTTTGCCTGACAGAGTATATATTTTTTTCTTCTCTTAATTCCGTCTATGAGATAGGAACAAAAGAGTTTTTTAAATCATGTTTTTTTTTTTTTTGTTTGTTTGTTTTTGGTTTTTTTTTTTTTCTTGAAGAAGGATTTAATTAATTAGCATCTAACTTGGTGTCAGGTCATAGCTTCTAGTAGCTTAAATTTAGTTTCCATCTGGATTTCTAGTAACTTTAATAATCAACTCAAAATGCAATTTTTCCCCCTAGAGAAATTAGAGAATGTTTAATATAAGTGAAAGCTAATTTCCTTAAGGGCAGAAGCTAGTTTGCTTTTTGACTTTGTATCCTTAGTGTCTGATATACATCCCAACTACAGTGGGAACTGTCTCAACTGAATTTAAGTGAATTTGAGGAAGAAAACCAAAATTGTCAAGTACCTACTATGTGCCAGGCACTGTGCTAAGCATTTTACATGTATTATTTCCTTTGATCCTTACAACAAACCTGTGAAGCAGGTGCTATTATTATTCCCAATTTACATTCAAAGGAACTGAAACAGAGAGAGGTTAAGTGACTTGCCCAGAGTTGCACAGCTACTGAGTATCTGAACTCGGGTTTTCCTGTATCCAGGGTCTATCCAATGTAGGAACTGGCTGCCTCTCTCTCTAAAAGTCATAATAATCTCATTTTCTACTATATTTAGACTTAAAGAACTTTCCATGTACTCTAAGGACCAGGCAAACTGACCTTGCTATTCCTCATATGTAGCATTTCATCTCTATGTTTTGACCTTGGTATAGGCTTTCCCAAATAGCTGCAGTGCTCTCCTCACCTTCACCTCTTTCTTTCAAGACTTAATTCACATACCACCTCCTACATGAAGTCTTTGATAATCCCCACAGCTGCTAATGCCTCACCCATTAACCCAATTTGTCTTCTGTATATTGTATATATTATGCATTTACATATTGCTTTCCACGATCTACTGTAAGCTCACCAGGGTTCTCCCTAAGGGCATTTTTGTCTTTGTATCTCTAGGTCTTAGCACTGGGTTTGGCACATAGTAGGTGTTTAATAAAGCTTATTTTATGGAAAAAAGACATGACCTTCCTCAAATATTTAAAATTGTTAAGTAACTGTTTTCCTATGTGAAAAAGAATGACATGTTCTAAATGCATTTCACTGTAGAATTCAAATAGAGATGGAAGGTATGTTAGTGAGAACATATTTCATATTTTGAAAATAGGGGAGATATTTTAAATAGCATAAATGAATGACATGTTTGTCAAGTTTCCTGATGTCCGAAGCTGCAAGCTGGATGATGAAGTAACTAAAGATCTACAAAAATCTCAACAGGATAGAATTAGTGGTCAGATCTCATGAGGTGTGACATAATAGAAATAAATGTAAAGGAAATAGGCTAGTTCTCTTGAACTATTTAAAAAACTACCATTTAGAAGAGAGACATTTTTTTTTCTGAATGGTGACAAAAGGCAGACCTAGCAGAATTAGGTAGAATTTGTAAAAAGAGAGGAAGTTTTATGTCAAGAAATAATTAGATCTCTTCAAAAGTAGAATGGGATGCTTTAGGAGGTCCTGGCTATTACCCACACTGGAGGTCTATGAGCAGTAGTGAATGGTCAAATTGATGACAGTGTTGGAGTGGAAATTCTTGGTCAGGTACAGGTTGGGGGTGAGTTAGATACCTGGGATATTTGAGTCCAAAACAGGTTTTCTGACTCTATGGCTCCACTGTTTGGAGACATGGCTTCCTCCCGTCTTCCTTAAATCTAATGCAAATAAAAATAGAAGCTAAATATCATAAAATCTCTAGAAACCAAACAAATTTATACAATCTGGGAACAGACAAGTGGGGCACTATGGAAAATATTTAAATTGTCTGAGTGGGTAAATAGTGATGATATTGGTAATTGTATTAAGGAAGGGTATACATCTTCAAACAGGTGCTCCATGAAGAATTTGGTCATGGCTGGATCATTCAATAAAGACTAATCTCACACCTAGACAGAGATCCCTTCATCTCAGGTTGCATGCTGCTCTTTAATGACATCTTAATACACCTGAATTAAAAAGAAAATTCTTACTTGCAAGTTTATTACAGTAAAGAATTGCACTTAATTTCACTCAATCTAAAACCATCTCTTAGCCCAAGGACAGTCATACCTTTATTAAGTTCCTTCACTCAAAACAATGTCAAGTGCAAGTCATGTCATCATTTCTCTGATGTCATGGTCTTCTTTGAAGAGAAGGATGAACACAAGTATAATAACTGCAATGATTAACCTAATCATTCATGACAGCAGACTGAGTGACCCCTGTGTAATGGAATGCTTCAGTTTTTGCAAAAAAAAAAAAAAATTAAAATAAAATGGAAATGGTTCAAATTAGAGATTGTATACATAATATTTTCTTTCTCCTATATCTCATGGTATCATCATGAATTAGTAGATAGAGCACCAGGTTTGGAGTCAAGATAACATGGTTTCAAGTATTCCCCAAAACGCATACTGGCTATGTGGCTGTAAGCAAGTCCTTTACATGCTCAGTGTCTCAGTCAAATCTCTAAGAATATGAGTTGCATAAGATTTGTTAACCTGAATCAGTGGTGATAGTTCCCTCCCCAAAAGTTCCCTATTGCAATGCAGTAACAAATCTGTAGAAAATCAAAATGAAAGTGAAAATAAAATTTAAAAATCCACCCAATTTTATAAATAAGGAAGATAGCAGATTTCTATACGGTTGTTCCATTCACTATTACAGATGTTTTGTAAATGACTGAAGATGGTCCTGGGAATCACCCTGGGAATAACATAACAGGCCCTACTGGAGAACTACAATATTCATTTGTGCCTCTCCAGTGTATAGAAATCATCTCTCTCATACAGATAGATGACAGTTAGAGAGGAGTTCTCTGACTGATCCAGGAATATTGCTTAGGTGGAGCAGAGAATCTCTGCAGGAGTCACTAAGTTGCTCTTCTCCTTTGCATAAATAAAACCTATCTGTTCCCTGGTGTCCAGGGAGAAAATGATCTTATTATTACTCTTTTATGAATCTTCTTATGAAGCCATTAAACTTTTGTAAGCATAACTAAATTTTAGACACCTTTTAATCTACTGTTCCAAAAATAAGACTAGTCATTATTTTTCACATTTTCTTTCTCTGTCTCTTAAAAGAAATCTTCAGGGTAAAAAAGAAAAAAAAAAAGAGACATTTGTCTCCTGTAATAATAAAGAAGAAAATGTGCTTGTTTAGAATTTTAAGTATAACCATTTATGTTGTCACATTCAATAATAAACAAGAGAAAATGAGCAAAGTTAGCAGCAAATGGAAAAGCTGTCATTTCTGTATACCTTACTGCTCAAACACGCAGTTGACTAAAACTGTTTCAAAAATTCTATTTACATAACATTTTTGCAAATTATTTTCCATGTCTCAGAATCATATGCTCTATGTATTTGAAATGATGTAATACAACCATGAGATTTAGACACATTAAATTTTGATAAATGATTGAATTTCATAGCACAAATGTTTCAGTGCAAATGTTCATTACAATTTAGAAATATAGATGCCTCCTGAGTTAATTGTTTGAATTTCATTGTCTTGATGGAGATGATACCAGAGTCCAGGTTAGAAGTAAATTTATATTGAAGAACCTGTTATAATTGACTTCCCACTTACCCTGTTGGATCTCTTTGAAGTATAGAGATGACAGCTGTCATGACAAGGAAACAAACAAATGAAATGCCAAGTTACAGTGTAACATGTCAAATTAAAATATCTGAATGAATGCCTAGAAAATGTAAGATAGGTGCTTTATGGTGGGGAAAGCAAAGTCTTATTTTATTTACAGCATGCCTGTATAAAAAATGAAGTATCTTGCAATTAGAAAATGAATAAAATATGCAAAAAGTTAATACGATATGCAGATATGCTATTTATGTGTGCTTTGTTTATACATGTATACGATAAATATGTATGTATTTCTAAAGTTACACAGTTTCAAAAGTAAAGGTTCCTGGGTTATAGAATGGAAATGTTGTCAGCATGTAACCATCAATAAGTATTATATTTATTAAAATAAAATATTTTTGTTAGAAGTTATTGAAAGTAAAATTAATAACATTAATTATATTATGCTTGATTTGACCTCTTTTCACTGAGATTTTTGAATAGGAAAAACCCTATCCAACTCATAAATTCCATGATTGAAATAGCAAAATTTTAAAAAATTGTAATGCAGAACCAAATGTTCATTAGCTGACATCTTTCCTCAATAATAGAGTCTACTAACTAATCTCAAGAATCCTGGTCCTGCTTAGGAGCACTCCAAGTAGAAATTTCATTTGTACATATTCTGGTCAATAAATGGAACTTGCTAAGCAGTAAAAGAATTTTGTGACTACATTTGCCTTCTGGTTGTGAACTATACAACAAAGATAATGAGATTTTCCTGGTAAGGCTGAATCTCTCAAGATCCTCCTGGGATGACTTCTGTGATTCCTTAGAGTACTGTGCTATTAAATGCTCTGATCAAATTCAAAGGGGACTCTCCATTCAACCAAAAACCTGACAACGTTTTCTTTCTTGTGGTGGCTAATTTTCCATGTGAATCTATTTTCTTGGGAGAAACAATGAGTTTTAAATGCTGATCTATGTAAGGGGAGATACCATGTTGTTTTTTTAATTTTTTCTAACTTTGTATGTTCCTCAAGGTCTAGAACAATGAATAAATCAGTTCTGAACTCTTTGAATGTCTTAATTGACCACTTATCTTACTCTTAAAGAGACCAAAATTCAGTAAAGAGGTTATCATGTAATACAAAAATATTTGGAAGGTGAAGTGAACATTTAGTGTTCCTCCACCCCCTTTGAATACAGAATAAATTTCAAACTCTTGGCTTCAAGTTGCAACAGGATCTGGTTCCAACCATCTTTTCCAGCTTTAGTTTAAACTACTTTCTTTCATGTATTTTATGTTTCTGCCAAGCCCAGCTATTCACCATCCTCCAAACACTTCTCATACATATATTCTAACACCATTTATTCCATGAAGAGCAACCAGTCATAGTTACCTGGGATTTCAAAGTTTACGAATAACCATCCTCATAACAATCCTTTAACTGATGTAGCTTCTCAATATTATTGCTGCGGCCAGCACAGTCCAGCTGGTCCAGGGCAGTTAACGGGGCTCACAGAGCAAGGATGAAAAGACAGGCAGGACACAGCAGTCTGAACAAGCTGAGTTTATTCTGGACATACTGAGCCAATAAATTAGGGAGTCAGGGTGCTTAAATATTAAAAAACCATAGGGATAGCAATTGAGGCATGAAAAAGAACAGATTGTAATAAGTAGAAAGGGAGGCCTCACGGCCTCTTTATCGGAATGTTGTCCTGTATAGCAGGGGCCCTGATTCCTGGAACTTCAACGCCTGAATTCAAGGACATGCACCTAAGAACAATATATCACTTAACTTCTCAAGTCAGCTACTCTCCCTTGGAGGAGGGGAACTCTTGATAAGGGGCCCTTTCAAACCCCTCAAGGTTCTCTCCATATTATTATCTACATTTTAAAGATGAAGAAATTGAGGTTCAAAGAAAAATTAAGTAATTGTCTATGGTCACACAACTAAAAATGTGAAGATTTGAACAATATCTCCTGACAACAACTCCATTATTTTTTTTTTCTATTAAAGCATCTTTATAGTCTCTTCTGCACCTATTATAATATCTTGAAAATAGCATATACTTGGGGTGGAGCCAAGATGGCATAGTAGAGCCTGCCTGGGATCTCCCCACAAATGCTTCAAAATACCTGTAAAAATGACTCTAAACAAATTCTAAAGCAGCAGAAGCCACAAAATGACAGAGTGTAACAGATTTCCAGTCCAAGACAATCTGAAAGGCCAACAGGAAGGGTCTGTTGCACCAGAGTATCAGAGTAGAGTTCAACCCAGCATGGGTCATGCCAGCACAGACAGATATACAGTAGGCTTCAGGGTGCTGAATCACTGGCAAGTACTGTTGTTTCCAGATTTCTCAACCCACAACTACCAAAGACCACTTTAAAGGTCAGTGGGAAAGCTCTTTCAACTAGGTGAGAAAGAAACATGGTCTGACTCCATCCTCACAGCAGTTACAGCCATTGCTGTAGCAACAGCTGCTTCTGGAGCTCTCAGCCTACAGATTATGGGGCATCAAGCAGTTGATCTGGATCACAGTCCTGGGTGGCAGTCCTGGGGTGAGGAGGAATGCTGGCATGGGAGAGCTAGTGGCAACTTTGGAGAAGAATTCTACTCACAGGTCCAGGGCAGAAATGAGAGCTTGTGGTTGTTCATAGATCAGAGTACAAACCAGAAGAGGAGTAAACACCTCTCCTTTGATCATACCACTTTGAAGAAACTGAGAATTTACAGGTCCTTAAAGATATCTCTGAAAACAGCTGCACAAAAGCCCTGAAACTTTGGGGCAGTAAACCCTCCACTTAACAAAGAGCTCAAAAGTCAAGTAAGTGGCTGGGGAAAATGACCAAAAAGGGGGAAAATAAGAATATAGAAGGTTACTTTCTTGGTGAAAAGGTATTTTCTCATGATGAGGAATATCAAAGCAGAGGAAGACAACAAAGTCAAGGCTCCTTCATCCAAAGCCTTCAAGAAAAATATGAAATGGTCACAGGGTATGGAAGAGATCAAAAAGGATTTTGGAAATCAAGTAGGAGAAGTAGAGGAAAAATTGGGAAGAGAAATGAGAGTGATGTAATAAAATCATGAAAAATGGGTCAAAAATTTGCTTAAGGAGACCCCAAAAAAGACTGAAGGAAATAACACCTTTGAAAATAATGCAAATGGAAAGAGAGGTCCAAAAAGCCAACGAGGTGAAGAATGCCTTAAAAAGCAGAACTAGCCAAATGGAAAAGTAGGTCCAAAAGCTCACTGAAGAAAATAATACCTTAAAGATTTGAATGGAGCAGATGGAAGTTAATGACTTTATGAGAAATCAAAAAAATTAGAAAACAAAACCAAAAGAGTGAAAAAAATAGAAAACAGTGTGAAACATCTCATTACAAGAACCACTGACCTGGAAAATAGATCCAGGAGAGATAATTTAAAAATTATTGATGTATCTGAAAACCATGATCAAAAAAAGAGCCTCAATATCACCTTTCAAGAAATTATCAAGGAAAACTGCCCTGATATTCTAGAAACAGTGGGTAAAATAGAAATTGAAAAAATACACTAATAACTTCCTGAAAGAGATCCCAAAAGGAAAACTCCTAGAAATGTTATTGCCAAATTCAAGAGATCCTAGGTCAAGCAAAAAATATTATAAGCAGTCAAAAAGAAACAATTCAAGTACTGTGGAAACAAAATTAGAATAACACAGGATTTAGCAGCTTGTACACTAAGGAATCAGAGGGCTTGGAATATGATATTCCAGAGGTCCGAGGATCTAAGATTAAAACCAACATACTCAGCAAAATTGAATATAATACTTCAGGGTAAAAACTGGAATTTCAATGAAATAGAGGTCTTCCAAGCATTCTTGTTGAAAAGACCAGAGCTGAATAGAAAATTTGGCTTTCAAATACAAGAATCAAGAGATACATGAAAAAGAAAACAGGAAAGAGAAGCCATAAGTGACTCATTAAAGTTGAACTGTTTACATTCCTACATGGAAAGATGTTATTTGTAATTCATGAGACCTTTTTCAGTATTAGGGTAGTTAGAGGAAATATGCGCATATATACATATATATGTATATATACATACATATATATGTGTGTATATAATGTTCATGTATATGTATGTGTATATGTATGTATATATTTGTATGTATGCATATGCAAATATACACATATACATATCTATACACATATAAGTGTCTATGTGTATGTATGTATGTATATATTATATATGTAGGTCTGTGTGTATGTATATATGTGTATGTATGAATATATATATATATATATATATATATATATATATATATATATATATATATATATATATATATATATATGAGGGGGTGACACCGTAAGCTGAATATGAAGAGAAAACATCTAAAAAAATAAAATTTAGCGTTGAGTGGAATATACTAGGAGAAAGAGAAAGGGAGAGGTAGAATGTAGTAAATAATTTCATATAAAAGAGGCAAGAAAGAACTTTTACAATGGAGGGGAAGAGGGGGGAGGTGAACAGGAATAAATGAGTCTTACTCTCATTGGATTTGGCTTAAGGAGAGAAAAACACACAAGTATTCAACTGAGCATGGAAATCTATCCTACCCTGCAGGAAGATATGGGTAAGGGGATAGGAGAGGGATGATAATAAAAAGGATGATAGATTGGAGGAAGAGGTAATCAGAAACAAATTTTGGTGGGACAGATCAAAGGAGAGAATGGAATAAATGGAGGGCAGGATAGGATAGAGAGAAATATGGTTAGTCTTTTGCAACATGACTGCTATTTTCATGGCTACACATGTATGACCTATATCAAATTGCTTACTTTCTTAATGAGGATGGGTAGAGAGAGATGAAGGGAGAAAATGTGGAACTCAAAGCTTTAAAAATGAATTTTAAAAATTGTTTTTTTCATGCAACTGGGAAATAAGTTGTACAGGCAATAAGGTATAGATATCTGTCTTGCTTATAGGAAAATAGAGGGGAGGGGAAGGGAGAAGGTGGGGGGTGATAGAAGGGAGAGTAGACTGAGGAAAGGGGTGCTTGGGGTGCTCACTGCCCTGGGGTGGGAGAGAGGAGAAATGGGGAGAAAGTTTTGAATTCAAAATCTTGTGAAAGTTCATTTTGAAAACTGAAAATAAATAAATTATATTCAAAAAAAGAATAAAAAGAAAATAGCATATACTCAAACAATATTTATCTAAAAGTGAATGAATGGGTAAATAAATGAATGAACTCAGTTAAACTGAATACAGATAACATATGCTACTTGTAATTATAAGAAATAAAGAATTCCAGATATGAAATATTTTCAGTGAATTAGGAAGTGGGTTTATTGCAATAGAAAGTAAAATGTTTGCTAATACATACTATAGAGATGATAAGACATTTAACTTTACGGGGCTTAGTTTCTTAGAATGAACATTTGAGTATTTGTCTTGAAATTAAAATATTTATATTTTGTACTTTAATTTCAAATCCCTATTAAATATGTTCTGTGAGCATCTGAGAAGATTTCTTTTGGTATACAATGGGAAATCTATCAATTACTATATCTCATTTGTAGTAAATAAAAGTGGAAGAAAAGTTTAATTATCATATATTTTACAAAACCTTTCAAAATGACAGCTGCACCTTCCCAATGATTCATAAAAATTAAAAAATCTTGAATAACAGAAACAGCTCTACTTGCCTAGCATTTTAAAATCTTATTATTGTATGCACAGTGCATGTCTCCATGTATAATTTACACACACATTTATGAGGTACTGAGTAGATCATTAATATGAAGTTCTTATCTACAACTGAAAATTATGTTGACTTAATCACCCACATCTATGATTTCATAATGTGAAAGAGACTATAATGTCATCTAAATATATTCTAATGCAATAGTTCTCAAACTTTTTGGTCTCAGGGACACTTTATACTCTTAAAATTTATTGGGTACTCCAAAGGACTTTTGCTTATATGGGTTATGGCTATCAATATTCAACATGTTAGAAATTAAAACACCTCCCTATTGTTATGAAAATAGTGGACTCCTTGAAAGGATCTCAGGGATCTGCAGGGACCTCAGGATTACACTTAGAGAATTGCTGGTTTAAAAGAATTCCAATGGGTTTCATCAGTGGGAGCAATCTTAAGACCTGTATATTTAAGAACCCATTCACATGTTATTATTATGTATAATTATTATCCTTAATCCTCCACAAGTTCCTCATAATAGAGGACTAAGGCTCTTTTCTATAATCTTTTGTCTATTTCTATTTAAAATGCTGCAGATAATAGAGAAATAGTCTGTTCATCATTTAGCTCTTGCTCTTAATACCTGGCTGTCCTACTTTCTTTTCTGACAGTACTTCTCATAGGCAGGGTTTATTTTGTTGTTGTTGCTATTGTTTTTAGATTATTGCATGAAAGGCACTATTGGTAACAGGTGAGGTCCGTCTTTCACCTACCATACCCCTTTTGGGGCTTTGCAATCTGGACTCTTCCACGTTTCATGTATTGGGAGCATATTGGCATTAAAACATTTGGCTTCTGAGTCAGAGAGCAGCTTGGAATCACTGATAGCTCTGCATGATTTCCTGAATGTCATCCTCCCCACTCTCCTCCTCCTATGCAATTCCAGTCCCAGCATATTGTCTTTCTACCCTGCCTTTCCAAGACATATAAGCTGATGGAATAATTCAATGGGCTACGTATCCAACTGAATGTCAGAATGTAGTCAATGAATGCTTCCTTCATTCTCTTTCTCCTTTTGTGTAGCTTGTTAGACCAATCTGTTGTGACTGGCTATGGATCTATAAGAAGTCCCTATAGTGTCCTATAATCAACATGTCATCTACAAAGCAACAGCTGGGAAATTTTTCCTTTGCTAGTGAATCTGTTTTCTCTTTGGACTTTGAGTAGACCATTCACCATGATTCTGGCAAAGGCCTTTGTTGAGCATATGTCTCTCTGTGAATGAAGAATGAATATTGCCCAGATTACAACCTTCAGTTGAGTGGGCAGGTCACTGACTTAGGCCATCAAAACTTAAATCTCAGACAGGCGCTGCACATGGATAATAAGCTGCATCCAGATTTGAATCCTGAGGGAATGGACAATACTGCATTTGGAGAATTGCACTGTGCTTTTAACATTTCTAGATTTCTTTCAAGCACAGAAGTCCATCTTTTTTAACTTTGATGTCTTCCTGGTGTTCTGTGATGCGGCTGCGAATCACAGAACATTAGGTCTGAAAAGAATCTAAATTATAGGCACCCCAAAGACTAGCGGCAAAATGAATGGTGAAGGCCAAATGGTGAATGGTGAAAAAAGCTACTGTTTATTACCAATAATAAGACAGAAAAAAATGGTATAATAGACATCTTTTAGAATTTATAGTCCTAGAAAAGGATGTGGTCTATTCATAGGAAAAGAGCAATGGATAGCAGATAAGCACAACTGTTGCACTGATAGCAACAAGCAAACATTTATTAAGTGGTTATTATTAAAAACTAGAGCAAAGTCTATGGCTTGTTGGGTACATCTTCTGCGGTGGGAGTTCTTAACTTAAGGTCAGTAAACTTGGTTTTTAAATTATATTGATAACTATATTTTGATAAAATTGGTTTCTTTTTATAATGACCACATTATATATAACTATATAGTTACTATATATATATATGTATATATATATATATACATATATATATATATAGTAACTATATAGTTTTCATCCTATTAGATTGTAAAGTCTTTGAGGATAGTTTTTCTTCACTTGCTTTGTTTCACTTCTTTTCAAACTAATAGGCATTTATTAAGCAGCTACTATGAGTGCAGCGCCAGAATGAGTGCTGAGGGATACACAAAGTTTAGCAAGGGATATCTAGGTGGTACAGTGCAAAGAGTATGAGACCTGAAGTCAAGAAGATCTGAGTTCAAATTTTACCTCAGACATTTACTAACTGTATGATTAAAGGCAAGTCACTCATCAAGTCTGTTTTTGTTTCTTTATCTATAAGATAGGGACCTATTAAATAGTACCTACTTCCCAGTGTTGTTATGAGTATAAAATGAGGTAACATACATTAACCACTTTGTAAAAAATAAAGTGCTACATAAATGCTAGTAATAGTTATTGGTATTGCTAAAATTATTTTTATGCACAATACATAGTTCTTGCCCCATCTAACAAAGAGATAATGGAAAGGTGAACAATAAGGTTCAAACAAAAGGGCCAGCGAGGACTGAGAGAGAAAAAAAATAAAAAGGATCATTACTAACTATGGTCACAGAGAAGGTTTCCTGGAGGGAATAGCATTTCAGTTAGAATTTGGAGAAAAGACTAGAATTCAAAAGTCAGAAAAAAATAGAGGATAAACTGTAAGGCTATGGACGCAGGAAAGTGAAGGATATGTTCAGAACAGAGTTATTCAGTTTGGCCTTCGATGGTAGAGGCTTCGCCTCATCCCTCCTAAAGCCCTGCCTTATCAAAGGTTCTTGGAATCATGGAATCAGTGAATCTTAAACAGAGCTAGAAGGAATCTGAAACACAGAATTACTCCTCATTTTACACGTAAGAAAACTGAAGCCAGGAAAGTGAGGTGATTTATTTACTAGTTAGTAGAAGAACTGGACCTAGATTCAGGTCTCCTGACTTTTAGTGTCTACACAATCCTACTGGCACTTACACATTTTTTTCATTTGGACCACCCTAAAACAATGTAGGTCATTCCAAGGTCAGGACAGGAGGAATATTCTGCATCATATTAGTGGTTTTTTTAGTTGCACAGTGACATAAAGGCAAGTCCAATAGAAGTTTCCTTCAACTGCTTCTCAAGTGTGACAGAAAGTTTTTTTTTTTTTTTTATCTTTACTTTTCAGTTCTATCCTCACTTTTAATCTCTGTTTACCTCTTTTGGGTTGTCCTTAGGATTGTCATAAGGCTCCACTCATTTGACTTTTAGCACTCCAGTTCCTATTCTAACATACTTCTATTTCAATCAAATTGTCAATGAATATTCGTGCTTCCCGTATGCCTATCACTGTGCTCTTAGGCATTGGAAATGCAAATCAAAGTAATGAAATCCTAATAAAGCTGCCCCCAGCCCCAATATTCTAACTTCTTTTTAGACACCCCTGAACAAGAGTCTCACTGCCCCTACCTAGCCACTCAGCCCCTCACTCAATATCCTAATTTTTTTTTATATATGACTCACGGCTCACTAGAAGAACAAGTGTGTCTATGAACTCATATTTCTCACAGAAACAGCATGTGTGTCCAAGTGATGGGATAACAGGCACTGCCTCTAGTGAACCTCTGCTCTCAGACCCATTCTCATTCATTCCTCATACTTCCCACAGAAATAGCAGATGTGTCTATGCACTCAACCACAACTACATCCTTCTAGTCTCAGACAAGACCACAATATTCAGCCAGAAAGCATCACCACCAGTATGCCCAAGCAGGATGTGAACCTCAAAACAATAGAAAGGACTTTCCCTAAGAAGGCACCTGTGCAGTAATAGTAAAGAATTGACCTAGAGTGAACTTATGATGTAGAAAAGCTTATTATAATAACATTCTCATACATACACCCCCAAATGGGTTTTTCTATATACATTGTGGATGCATGCACAGTTCCACTGTGCATGGGACACCGTGCCTATTACTTAATGCCTTAACAAACCCTTCCTGCCTTTTTAATAGTCATAATTTCTATTATATAGTTGCCTCTTTACCCTATAAAAATCCATTTTGCTTTCTTTGCAGTTGCTGATTCTTCTCAGAACTTAGCCTCCTTCATGAGAGGTATCAATCTCAATAAAGGCTTCTATTTGGATTAGAGGTGCTCTGATTTTGAATTCTTTGAGATGGTTCCTCCATATCACATTATGAAACTGAAATAGTTTTTGGGTAGGCAGAGTTTAAACCACAACAAAAGAATGAAAAAAAAATAAGCTCCTCAAAGACTTTAAACTCTAATAAAGGGGATGACCACATGTAAAAGTATATTCAGAGTGAATATAAACAAAATAAATGCAAAGTATTTGTAGAGGAACAATGCTAACAGTCAGAAAAAAAGTTTTTAGGAAAAATTTTATGTAAATCATGGTGCTTGAGCTGTGTCTTGGAGGAAGACAGGAATTTTATGAAAAGTTCATGTTTTTAGAATTGCAGTACTCTAAGCTCTATAAGTATTTGGTCTTCATTAGGTAAATTTTACTGCTCTTAAGAACACAGTATTTCTGTATTTTAAACTTTAGTCTAGAAATCTAACTTTCTTTCTCATATACAATGTTATTAGCTACCCATTCAGTTCCCCAAAAATGTCTTTTTCTTCTGAATCCACTAGATTTTATTGGGGAAAAAAACCTAGCATCTCTGCCTTTAAGGTCTTCAGTTACTTTTTTCTGTTTTTCAAAATCTAGCAGTGCTTTTTAAAGTCCTAGTAGGATCATTTCTCTCAACATGAATCACTATGGAATGTTAGTGGCTGTCAAGTTTGACAAGTCCTAGGATGATCCATTAGGTCTAAGATGTATGTACTGGATGACAGCAGACATCTCTATCATTCATTACAAGTTGGAAAATGACAACCTTGGTAACACTAGCTAGATGTTACCAGTAACAACTACCCATATTCTCATTCCTCTGACCATTACTGGATGACCTCTCTCTAGGAGGCACCTATAACTTTTAAACATTGTTTATTTGAGCAAAAGAAATGTTTTGCTACTCAGAGGGTCCCTCTAGCACTACCCTCTATAAAAGAAATCTTGTACCAATTATAGATCTCCAAATATTTACTGTTTCTTCTCAGTATTTCATTCCTTTACCTTCCAAACTCTGACATAGAAATCTCAGAAACCCGTTCTCCATTCTTTCCAGGAACTACTTCTTGATAACCAAGGGAATGAATAAGCCCTTTCATATTTAAAGACATAAATTAGGGTTATTTTGTGTTTATGTCCTGGTATGTGGAAAGAGATGAGATTATGGATTGGTGAGAGAATGTTGAGGCTACATTTAACAGCTACTTAAGGAACAGAGTTGACATCGGTGCTTCTTGGTAGAGAGACTTGTTTGGTTGCAGATACTTCTGAAAAGAGAAAATGAGAAAAAGACTGAAATTTACAGATGTTTAGAGAGAAAGACTTGGAAATTTACAGATGTTTAGAGAAACGTGACTTCTCAAAATATTCTTGATTTTCAGTTAGACTCCTTAAAGACTTTAGAGGGGAGAAAAGACTCTTGTGTGAGGTTAGATCCTGTCTCTTTATCTGAACTGAGATTTTATTTTGTTCATTCATTTATATATTTTTCTGGTATATTCTAATTGCTAAAATTCTAGTTTCTCTTTGCAGTTTAATTGGATAAATACATTTACTGGATATTTGGTATTTTTTGTGGTCTTTGGCAAACATTGTCTGATTGAAAGAAGGCTGATAGGCATAAATTTGGGACTATCCTTCTTCTTAAGAGTGATCACAAAAGCAGCTTTTATTCTGACTCCATTGTACCATTATACAAACAAAATTGGGAAAGGGCATCTACATATAAATCTCCTCTTATAAATAGGTGAGAGATTCAACTAAAAATAAGCCTAAAACCCTTCTCCTATTCCTCTCAATGTAAAAAAAAGAGTCTCTCTTAGAAGTATATTAGAGATATGACACTTTGCTCCCTATACTAGCTAAATGTGAATCCTTTACTGTTGTCATTTCTCTTAGAAGCTGTCTTGGTAAATTACTCACCTTGTCATCGGGGTTCAATCACTAGAATTACTGATAAGGTTTTGCTTAGTTATTATGGACTTCTTTTTGGGAGAAGAGAGGGGTCAAGATAGAGTATATTTATGAGAGGAAGTGTAGAATAGAGGACAGAAGGTGAGAAAGCTGACCTTAGAGTCAGGAACAAAAAGAAAGAAATAAAGACTGGACAAAAACTTGTTTACCTTTTTTTCATTGACAATTTACAGATTTCTGCCAAAGCTATTTTCAAACAGAAGGTGCCCACAATTGTGTGTGACATTCTCAAACAAAATCAAATCATAAGCTTTTATGACTTCTTCCTACATTTTTTTCTCTTTTTCCTGTTGAAAGAATTTTGACTTTTCCTATTTTGAAATGTTTTACCATGTTACCTTCTGTCCTCCAGAGTCCCTATCATTTCTAATATTCTGTCAGATAATTCCATGGCCAAGCAAATGTCTGTTGTACTGCAAATGTGTCTACATATAACTTTATTGGGAGTTTTTATGAAAAGAAAATAATCTCAAAAAAACCTACAGAAAAAAACATATATTCTGTTTGTTAGCAACAACTGAGTAATACTGGGAAGCATATTTGGGTGCCTCCTACTCATGAGGTAGTGTTCATTTTGCTACAAAGATGTAAGATACATGCTAATCCTCTTGCAGCAAGAAGGAATATATTTAATGTAACTGGTAAACAAATATACTCAATCTGTGCCTTTTAATTTATGTGTCCTATCACTTGTTAGAAAAGATGCTGATGTTGGGAAAGATTATAGTCAAATTAAAAGATGACAGCAGAGGTTGAGATGGATAGATGGTGCCATGGAAGCAAGGAATATGAACTTGGACAGATTTCAAGATATCTTGTAGGACAGAAGAGCGTGGTGTGCCATATGGTCCATGGGATCATGAAGAGTCAGACAGTATCAAATGACTGTCTAGGTCTACAACTACAGAGTCGACAAGACAAAATGAAATCTAAAAATCTATGAAAACTATGTGAGGGACAATATAGTCTATTCACCCAATCACTTAGCTATTTCTTCTAAGCATCTCTCTGAGTTTAAAAGTATATGAAATACTCAAAATTATTAAAGTATTTGAGCTAAATTCTGTCTGCAGATAAATACTTGCAAGTTTATCCGATTTTTATGTTTATTTTGGCATGATGTTTGTCTCCTGGATTTGGCCAGAAGGAACCTTCTTTTTGAGTATACAAACAGGGCCCTGAAGTCAATTGGAATTTTTCATGGGTAGGGGTGCACATTTAGAAGATAGGACTCATTTTTTCATCTACCTCCCTATCTGTGTTGCTAATCCATGCTCCTTTGAAGTTAATGCTGCATGCATAGACCAACTCCATAGGACACAGGGCCTGTTTTGACAGGCTTTTATCTTACAATAAAGTTTAGCCCGAGTTTCAGAAGACTCACTGGGAAATTTTCCAGCTTAGTAAAACTTTCAATAAACCAGAAAACATCAGGCAACTGAAACCCTTAAGCAACTATCAGAAATAGAAGCTGGGGAGATCTAAAACTGCCCATGAAGCAATAAAGATATAAAGTATCATAAGTCTTCAGACTAAAGAAGAAAAACTTCAACTTACTTTGATAAAGATTAGAATATATTGATTACTTATAGGCTACTGACTATAAACGGAACAGAATCAACAAAGAAGGACAGTAAAATTATTATTGGGAAGGGTGGGGCATGAGGAGAAAGAAGGACAGAGACTTATGGTTGACCAAGCTTAATAGAGGAATATCACACTTTATACCACAACATATATTTAGAATTGGGAAAATATTATGAAATCACTTAAATTTTGCAGATGAACAAACTGACACCAATACATAATTTGTTTATGGAAACATAGTAAGTTACAAAGCAAGGATTTGAACCAAAGTACTCTGTCTCTATTATCTTGCACATTTCTCAGTACAGCGGATCTTTGATCCCAGCTCCAGCTTTGACTAGTTGTGTGACTAAAGGCAAATTGCTTTATCTTTTGGATCCTCAGTTTCCTTAATTGCAAAGTAGCCACAGTAATACTTGTAATACTCGTCTTGGAAAAATTGTTATGCAACAATATTTAATGTTTAAAGAACTATATAAAGATGGACCATTGTTACTATTATTGATAAATATTGATTATAATTATTTCCATTTTAGATAAATATACATGAGAGAGACAGAGACAGAGAGACACAGAAAGAAAGTGTTTCCTAAGTGCTTATGTTATGTGCTAAGGACAAAAGATACAGAAAAAGGAAACAAGACAGTACCTGCCTTCAAGGAGCTTAGATTCTAGTAGGGGGAGACAAATCACAAAGAGAAGCTGGAAACTGAATGGGTCTGAGGTCACTTTGGTGATGACCCTTAGCTCAGATTCCACTTGGTCCTCACCCTGAGGAACACTTCATTAAGCACAAGGTAGACTGGTTCTGGCTACTGTTGGAGGGATGGAGGGAATATAAAGAAAGACTAGGTTTCAAAACCTGATTTTCTGGGAAAAAGAAGTCCCACCCCCAAGGAAGCCAAAGCTATGATATCAGGAGTGGCCTTCGTTGATTATGGAAGATTCTCATGAAAATAGTAGTTCATAGGCAGCACCACAACCAGGTAGAATAATACAGAACAGTCATATCTCTCACATTGTTCAATAGATGCCACTAAGAAGAACTGCAGCAATGACAGTGGTATATCTTTCTGGAAAGCCAACACAAAGTCAGAGAATTATCTAGATTGCTCAGTCATTTTCATTGATCCACCACCACCTCACCAACCTCACTTCACAAGTGCAGAAAGTCGAAGGACTGTACTTGTTAGATACTGAATATTCTCAGGATTCATCTGATGACTTTTTCACAGAAAAGATAGGGGGAATTTCAGCACTGTGCCCAATTTTATTTACAATAAAATCTTGCAAGATCTTTCTTCAGAAGACACTAGATATTGAAAAGGGGACTGAGAAAACCTGTTTTGCCTTCCATTTACCAGATCAGCAATGGACCATGCATTGCCATTGCTTCAAATGGCAAAATACAGATAGTCAATCCAAGTAAAGATGGAACAAAGGGACTGAAGACATTAACAATGGCAAATGCAGAAGGTATTCAAGAAAGAACAACAATTCTTCAATATGCACAGACATTAGATGGACAGCAGATATTTATCTCTGGCAACAAGGTGGTTGTACAGATTACATCAGTAGATGTGCATACTTATTAGAATTGACCCACATCAGCAAATAGTAACCCTGCAAGGAGTGTAGTGACAACATTTCCCATCAAAACAGAAGATTCACATTTTAAAAAATTGGTGAAAAATAAAGAACACTGATGAAAGAAAAAAGAATATGTTAAATATCTAGAAAATAAGTTGGATTTTTGACAAAAATCAAAATCAAACTCTAATAGAAGCATTAGGAACTTTAAGAGATCTCTGCTCCACAAAAGTATCTCAAAAATGATAAGCACATTTTATTTGCTTGCCTAAAGATTAAATGGATTTTCTTTTCATAAATTGAAAGGTCAAAAATGAGACTTTTGAAAAAATGAGTTATAACATGAAGAGTAAAGATTTTACTTACAGATACTGGTGACAATACAAAATGAGTAAAAAAAAAAAAAGATTTCAAGCACCTCCTGGTATGATGGGAACCTTTTTTTGTAATTAACATGAACAACGTTATCGGATAAACAGAACATGAATTTTTGACAATTTGAATTTTCTAGGTAATAGTTGTCGTCAAAGTTTGCATCTGAGACAGGATTCTAATGGAAGAAGGATAGTTTTTTTTTTTTAATCAGCATGTTATAAGAATAGTTTTAATATCTTACCAAGTTCTGTTTGCCATTTTTTAAATTGCAAATTTAAAGAAAAGCTAATGTTTCACTAAATGTATAAATTATATGTACATTGTCACATCCTTAAAATGAAATGTAATTAAAATAAAATTATTAAATTAAATTAAATTAATGTTTAATTAATTTAATTAAAAATAAACTAAAATAAAATAAAAGTTTAATAATGTTTCTTTATAAGAGGTTTAGCAAAGAAGCAATGTAACAATTATATTTCATGTTCTGTACTTCAAGATGGTCAAAGGCATATTTCAATTGTATAGCAAACTTGGCAGAACAGTATAAAATTTGAGACAGAAAAATAGCATTCATTTTGCTTTCTGGATATGATAGTTTTTTTCTAAACAGATCATAATAAATCACTTGCTAATTTTACATACATCTGAATATTCATTGCTTATTTTATTGTTCTTAGATAGAAAGAAATATTTATGAACCTCTAAAATTATTTAAGAGGATTTTTTTTAAAAATAGCTTATGATATATATTGAAGTAGTTTTCCAAGAGAATTTTCATCTAATTGAAATCTCATATAGGATTTATTAATTTTAAAACAATGCAATTTAAAAATAACTGTTAATGTAGAAAACATTGTATAAAATAATGATTGGTACCTTTTTTAAGAAAAAGTGACTACCTATATGTTTTATATCATTAATCTTCATAAATTTGAAAGATATATTTTATACTTACTTTATATTTATACATTTTTTGGCAAAAATACTTTGTCTTAGATGATCATTTTTATATATTCATAGTGGGGTAAGTTTTTTTTTTGTTTGTTTGATTCAAGTATTGGAATTATATGCTCTGAATTTCAAAATACATATTTTAGTGATCATACTTCTATAATCAAAGCATAATCAATTGGGCTTGCCTACAAAATATTGCCAGCTCTTAATGTAATATTGATCATTTTATCTTGTTCTTATAAAAATTAAAGGGAATTTTAAATATCTAAAAATTGAATGAAATGTGAAACTTGCCTATAGTATCTGAGGATATGACAGTTTCAAGCAGAAATTCACTAATCATCAGTAGTCCTTGAGGGGAGCTATCCTCAGGATTTGAGTAGATTCATTGTTAGAAAGGACAAGGCAACTAGGCTTGATTTGGAGCAGACTTGAAAGTATGCTAAAAGAGAAGTGAGCAGCATTTCACCATTAATGTGCTAAATTTATTATCAAAGTCTAATTCTTTTTAATATTTCTCATGGATATCTATAGTTGTTGCTTGTGACCTGAGTGAAATTTTCTTACTGGGTTTATTCTTCCAGTATTAAGGAAACAAGATAGTGACTTTCTTGTAATGTATAATGTGTTGAAAGGGGAGCCTAAGGACCTGAGTTTAAATCTTGACTTTGGGACCTACTAGCTATATGACTTGGGGCAAATAACCCCTATAATTCTGAGTTCAGCAATGAAAAAAAAGAGAGAATACATTCCTTTTCAAATTTACAGAGTCCTTATAACAACATCTCTTTGTAAAGCGCGCGTGCGCGTGTGTGTGTGTGTGTGTGTGTGTATGTGTGTGTGTGTGTGTATCTGGCATATAGTCAACAACATACAAATGTTAGCCATGATAGCCATTCAATTTCCTTACTATCAGCTACTCCAACTACCTAGATAAAAAATCCAAGTTCCTGCCGCCTCTGAGAGCAAGCTCCTGATTCATTTTTTTTAATAATACAGTGACTCCAACCCATGAAAACCTAAGAAATTTATCCCCATCACTGAGACAATTACTTATCCTCAATGAGTTGTAAATGGGTCAACCATAACCCAGAACCAGGAGAGAGGCTCAGTCATTGTAAGGAGGTGCTTATCCACACACTCCCATAAAAAGACATAATCAAAATCCAAAGCTTTACTCAAAAAGATAGTTAATTTCTCCTGATTAATTACTCACAATTGTGTGAATCCAAGCTGTTATTACTAGGGGAAATAAAACTTACATGCAAAGACAGATTTGTGATTCATAATAATCATGAAAAGTACATGAGTTTAAAAAAATGTGATACTGGGGTTCTGATGAAAGGAACACTAATAAAATGTCATATCCCCTAATAACAACATTTCATATTCTTGTAACTGTAGTTTATTGATCAAATTATTTTTATACTGCAATATCAAAAAACACACATTTTTAATTCAAGTTGATTGTAAGGTAAACAAGGTTATAGAACTGTGTTCCTAGGATTGATGGAAGTCCTGGGAATTTCCAGGTAGCTGTAGAGTCAAAAGATTCTCTGCTTCACATCTCCTGCTCCATTTAGCCTATTTCCAGACCTATTTAAATTCTAGTATAGCAGCAATTGAAAAGAGGAGTTTTTTTGCTAAATTATCATCATTATTATTTATTGTATAACCCTGACAGTATAATTGGCACTTCACAGAACATATGGTGCCACTGACTGGGTGCTGACTAACTAAATATTAATTAAGACAGAAAACTCAAAAAGGAGGAATTAAAGTAAGGTAGGAGTTTGAAGTGTTTGGATTTAAGAAAAAGAAATCATTGAGAGAAAGAAATAAATAATGATAGTTTTCCATTATATGCAACGTATAGACTTGGTTTGAGTTAAAATATGGTACACATAAAATACTTTCTTTTCAGTGAAGTGGAGGACTGAGGCAAAATGTCCAGCTTTTGCAACAAATGAGGAAACACTTTTGGCCAGCTAGAAAGAACGTTGACTTTTCTGTGATAGCACCTTAGCCTTTAAATCAAAAAACTACAGAAAATTTCTGCAGTTCCAAGAGAAAGAATGTGACAAGTGAAACAGGGAATAACTGAGGAAACAAAGGTTCAAGCTTCTGAGTGTATTGATTTTTCAAGCAATGCATGCCAATTGCCTAACAAATCAAGACAAGGCCTCCTTAACTTGGTACTGGAGATAGATAGATAGATAGATAGATAGATAGATAGATAGATAGATAGATAGATAGACAGATGGACAGAAAGATAGACAGATAAACAGATAAACAGATGGATAGATAGAGATGGATGGAATGGATGGATGGATAGATATAGATATAGATACAGATATGGATAACAGATACAGATACACATATGGATTTAGACAGATATAAATGAATATTCACATCTATATGTATGTGGGATATGTGTGTGTGTGTGTGTGTGTGTGTGTGCTTTTCAGTTCCTAATTTACCCCAATGTGAATCTTTTTTTTTCTTTGTTTCAAGTGTTTTTAAAACAAAAAAACAACAACAAAATCTTGCATCCTGCTTTCTAATCTATTCTGGTTTTTTTTTTATTTTGTAAGTGATTTCATCCCCATTCAATTTCACAGTTATGGCTGTCAGTTATAATATCATATCACCTTATTAGCTCCCCAGCATTTTTTCAAAAAGAAAGTAGTAAAAGAGGAATGTAAGCAAAACTAGTGAACTATAATTGAAGCAACAGGCTTCTGTTTCACGCATTTTCCCTCTGTTCATTCAATTCGTCACTTTCTCGCACTCATACTCCAATCACAGTTTTTATACTTTCTTCCTTTTTAATACAGACTTTTAGAATCCATCCTCCAACACAGAATTTTGTTTTGTTCTATTTCTTCCTCAACTCTACCCTCTCCCCACTTTGTCCCACATTTTTTCCATGTAAAATTTAATTCTAAACCAAACACTTTGGTTATATGTCTTTTCAACCTTCCTTTGTCCAGCTCAGAAAAGAATAAGACTCCATTGATGTCATTTCTACTCTACCACTTCTTCCATGTTTCTAGGTTTGTCTTCACATACCCTTATTATAAGAAATAGTATGCTTTATCCCTTCCTTTCCCATTTATTCTGATATATTTTGTTCCTTACTTATTTTTCTCTTTTTAGACCATCAAAATGATCTAGTCAAGAAGTCAACAGACACAGCATTTTATTAAATATCTACTATGTATTAGGCACTCTGAAAGTGTACAAAAATAAAAACATTCCCTGATCCTCAGTTTTTCTTATTTAATCCCTTCTCTGAACTTGGAATACATGAAGAGTCTGAAGGGACACTTCTCTCCATATCACAAACATTTGCTTCATCATCATTTCACTCTTCTCATTGTGAAAATGCACTTACCTTTCTACTCTTGTCTATCATATTTGCATTTCAAGATTTCTAATCAGCTCCGATCTTTTCATCAGAATGCTGTAAATTTCTCTATACAAATAGTGGTTTCTTTTTCCGTTTTATCCTAGTCTTGTAGGTTTAGTTATTCTTGCTATTGAAATTCTATTTTTTTGTAATTTATTTTTCCTTAAAAGTAATTTATCTGTTCTTATGTGATCTTGACTATAGTCTTTGGTAAGTAAACTATTTTAGGATAATATCAACACTTCTTTTCAACGTTTTGATCTTGCTCTAACATTTCTTGCTATCTTCTACAGTTACTGATATCTAATAGGTAAATCCTAATTTTTGACTGTCCACTACTCGTATAAGGTATAGAACCGTCTTTTATGCTTATGATTCTTCTAGAACTTTTGTTTTACTTATACTATACCTCTTATTTCTTCCAAGTAGTCTTATGGTCCCATTGGCCAAGATTCTTTTTTGTTTGCTTACTTGCTTTCTTTAGTTTATGAGTGGTAATCTAAGGCTTTGTTTGTTATTGTTGTGGAAATATTCTTTCTAGTTTGTCTTGTTGGGTTAGAGCTCTAGACATGGAATCAAGGACCCTGAGATCAAATTTGGCCTCAGATACCAGTTTATCCTCTCTCTGTATCAGTTTCTTCATCTGTAAAGTGGAGATAGCAATGCCACCTATCTCCCAGTATTATAGTGAGTATCAAATGAGATGGCATTTGTAAAGGCAGCTATGTGCTAAGATGGTTGGAGGACTTAATTGGAGTGAGAAGGAAATGAGTTCAAATTCTCCCTCAAACATTTACTAGCTGCATGTATCAAATGAGAATACATCATCAGTACACAGGGTTGTTTTGAAGATATAATTAGATAATATTTATAAAGTGTTTTGCAAATCTTAAAATACATTATAAATATCAGGTATTTTTATTGTAAAGTAGTTTGTACACCTAGAAAGCAGTATGTAAATGCTAACTATTGTTAGCTAATGTGAATTCATATTTTTTCATAGTATTCAGTTTATTTCTCCAGCCTCACTTTATGATTTGAGACTTTGTATAAGAGTAAGACACCAACTCCTCCCATGCTCTTAAATTTAGTAGTAAAGATCTGTTTTTTGGTTTGGTTTGGTTTTTTTCCCCATACTTTCCCTGGTTCCTATCAATGGCTTCTAACTTGTCTGTTGTGTGTGTGTATTCACTAAGAACATTGAGAAGCTTCATTGCGTCTAGTAAAAGAGCTGTTCTGGTCTTCTGGTATGAACAGGGACCAGTTGAAATCTTCTTGACCACTGCACTAACCTGGGAAGGGTACTACTTTGGGTTTCTACGGCCTCTGAAATGTTCACCATCAGAATACTACTTTAGACTATTGGTCTTTATCTTATCCAGTCCTGACTTCCTTTTGGGATTCATCTCTTATCATGTGCAACTTGTAGTTCTCTTTTTACACAATACTGATCTGGAAGAAGGAGCGTACTGATTTTTTTCTTTGGCTTTCCTGAAAACTATTTAATTTGATACCCTTCCTAATACATTAATTGTGGATAAATTGGATTCTGGGCTCTTCCATGATCTTTACATGGTCATTTTAATTCAGATTCTACCTTTCATATTTATAGATGTCTTCTAGAGAACTTCAGATACCTCTTCAAGTTCCTCAACTACTTTAATGTGTGACACTCTTCTATAACATATTGTCAGCCAACATAGACTAGGATTGAAAGAATAGAATTTAAATTACTTGAGGATGGGGATCCCTTCATCTTCCTTTTTTCTATGCCTATCACCTAGCAGAGAAACTGAATATGTAATGCATTTAAGTAATTTTTAAAATTAATTTATTTAACTTTTAACATTCATTCTCACAAAACCCTGGGTTCCAAATTCTCTCCCTACCTGTCCCCTCCCCCATCCCCAAACACTGAGCATTCTAACCGCCCTACCACCAATCTGCCCTCTCTTCCAACATCCCTCCCTTCCCTTATCCCCATCCTCTCCTCTGTCCTGTAGGATCAGATACCTCTCTACACCCCACTACCTGTATTTCCCACCTCCCAGTACCAAGAACAGTACTCAACAGTTATTCTTAAAACTTTGACTTCCAACTCCTCTTGATTCCTCCCTCCTCACCCATTCCCTTTGGAAAGGCAAGCAATTCAATATAGGCCATATCTGTGTAGTTTTGCAAATGACTTCCATAAGAGTCTTGTTGTGTAATACTAATTATATTTCCCTCCATCCTATCCTGCCCCCCCATTGCTTCTATTCTCTCTTTTGATTCTGTCCTTCCCCAAGAGTGTTGACTTCACGTTGCTCCCTCCTTCCACTGTCCTCCCTTCCTTCATGCCCCGAACCCTGCTTATGCCCTTCTCCCCCACTTTCCTGTATTGTAAGATAGTTTTTCATACCAAAGTGAGTGTGCATTTTATTCCTTCCTTTAGTTGAACTGATGAGAGTAAGCTTCATGTTTTTCTCTCGTCATCCTCTTTCTCCCTCCACTAAAAATCTTTTGCTTACCTCTTTTATGAGAGATAATTTGCCCCATTCCACTTCTCCCTTTCTCCTCCCAATATATTTCTCTCTCACTGCTTAATTTCATTTTTTCTTAAGATGTGATCCCATCCTATTCAATTCACTCTATGCTGTGTTTGTGTGTGTGTGCATGTATGTAATCCCACCCAGTACCCAGATACTGAAAAGTTTCAAGAGTTACAAATATTGTCTTTCCATGTAGGAATGTAAACAGTTCAACTTTAGTAAGTCCCTTACGACTTCTCTTTGCTGTTTACCTTTTCATGCTTCTCTTCATTCTTGTGTTTGAAAGTCCAGTTTTCTTTTCAGCTCTGGTCTTTTCATCAAGAATGCTTGAAAGTCCTTGATTTCAATGAAAGGCCATTTTTCCCCTGAAGTATTATACTTAATTTTGCTGGGTAGGTGATTCTTGGTTTTAGTCCTAGTTCCTTTGACTTCTGGAATATCATATTCCATGCTCTTCGATCCCTTAATGTAGAAGCTTCTAGATCTTGTGTTATCCTGATTTTTTGTCCACAGTACTTGAATTGTTTCTTTCTAGCTGCTTGCAATATTTTCTCCTTGACCAGGGAACTCTGGAATTTGGCCACAATGTTCCTAAGAGTTTCTCTTCTTAGATCTCTTTCAGGAGGTGATCTGTGGATTCCTTGAATACTTATTTTGCCCTCTGGTTCTAAAATCTCAGGGCAGTTTTCCTTGATAATTTCATGAAAGATGATGTCTAGGCTCTTTTTTTGATCATGGCTTTCAGGTAGTCCCATAATTTTTAAATTGTCTCTCCTGGATCTATTTTCCAGGTCAGTTGTTTTTCCAATGAGATATTTCACATTATCTTCCATTTCTTCATTCTTTTTTTTGTTATTGTTGTTTTGCGATTTCTTGGTTTCTCATAAAGTCATTAGCCTCCATCTCTTCCACTCTAATTTTGAAAGAACTGTTTTCTTCAGTGAGTTTTTGAATCTCCTTTTCCATCTGGCTAATTCTGCTTTTGAAAGCATTCTTCTCCTCATTGGCTTTTGGAACCTCTTTTGCCAATTGAGTTAACCTATTTTTCAAGGTGTTTTTTTCTTCAGCATTTTTTTGGGTCTCCTTTAGCAAGTTGTTGACCTGCTTTTCACGCTTTTCTTGCATCTCTCTCCTTTCTCTTCTCAGTTTTTCCTCCACCTCTCTAACTTGATTTTCAAAATCCTTTTTGAGCTCTTCCATGGCCTGAGCCCACTGAATATTTATTTTGGCTGTTTGGGATACAGAAGCCTTGATTTCTATGTCTTTTCTTGATGGTAAGTATTGTTCTTCCTCTTCTGAAAGGGTAGGAGGAGATATCTGTTCACCAAGAAAGTAACCTTCTATAGTCTTATTTTTTTTCCCTTTTCTGGGCATTTTTCCAGCCAGTGACTTGACCCCTGAGTTTCCTCTCCACACCCACCTCACCTCCTGTTCTTCCTAGCTAGTGCTTGGGGGCTGAGATTCAAATGCTGCTTCACAACCTCAGGGCCTTGGGTGGAGGCAGGGCTGCTATTCAGTGTGAGATTAAATTCAGGTGCTCAGGTTGGGGCAGGGCTGCCACACAGGGCTCAGTTCCCTCAGGGGGTTTATGCAGAGACCTTCAATAATGGATCTGAGCTCTCGCCTGCCCTGGGAGCCCCTGTCTGCTGCCGCCCCCACCACTGCCTCCCAAGGGGGCCTGAGCCATGGGGGCACACTCCCTCCCCTCTTGGCGAGCCCAAAAGACTCTCCCACTGACCTCTGGCACCTGTGGATGGAGGGACCCTCACAGCCACTGTAGAGTCTGTCCCTGAAGCTTGCTTGGATCTGCTCCCCTCTGTGCCATGCAGCCAAATAGGGCTGGGCTGTGCTCTGGGTCCAATGAGCGACATACCTTTAGTGTTGGTTTTTCAGGTCTCTCTGGAACATAAATCTCCTCTGCTCCGTTGTTGTTTGGCTTCCACTGGTCCAGATTTTGTTGGGAGTTCTTCTTTACAGGTATTTTATGGGCTGTGGGTTGGGAGCTAGCATATGTGTGTCTTTCTACTCTGCCACCTTGTCTCCTCTCCCCATTTAAATAATTCTTTTGATACATTTGTTTTCTCTTCTAGTAATTCCTTAACTATGTATTTTCTCCATGACATAAAACTGCACATAAGACCTCATCATCGCAGAAGTATACCTTTTTCTCGGTCAAGAACTATGACATTTCACTAACTGGCTATAATCACCTACTCTCCCCTTCTCTCAGTAATACTAAAATCTAACTGGGGAGCAGGGGAAAGATCATAGAGTAACAGCAGAGACTTGCTAGCACTCTCTCCCCAAATCCAGTCAAATATCTGTATAAAATGACTAAATAAATTTTATAGCTACAGAACCCACAGAATGACAGAGTGAAGCAAGTCTCCAACCCAAGACAGCCTGGAAGTCCACTTGGAAATGTCTATTGTGCCACACTGGGAACAAATTGCAGTCCCTTGTGGACAACGCTGACAGAAAAGGGACATGAGCAGGCCTAGGGGGGAACTGAATCTCAGGCACTTGTGGTCGTTTCCAGACTTTACAACCACAAAACGCCAAGGACATCTAGTAAGGTAAGTGGAAAAATCCTGTGGGACCTGTATGAGAGAGCAGAGTGGTGGAGTCCCTGCCCCAGGGTGGCAAAGGGGGTGGGGAAAATAGCAGAGGGTGCCCCCAGCACTAGTAGCAAGGACAGGGGCAGTGGCAGTGACTATTTCTCATGCTCTAGGCTGAAAGATTGTGGGGGGATTAAGCATCTGAGAGTAAATCTTAAACCTCTACTGGAAACAGAGAACTACGTTAACAAAAAGCTCAGAAGTCAAGTGAATAGCTGGGAAAATGAGAAAAAACTGGAAAAACAATTAGACTAAAATTCTTACTTTGGAGACAAGGAAGACCAAAGTATCCAAACAGAAGACAACAAAGTCAATGCTTCTACAACCAAAGCCTCCAAGAAAAATATGAATTAGTCTCAGGCCATGGAAGAGTTGTAAAAGGATTTTGAAAATCAAGTAAGTTAAGTAGAGCAAAAATTAGGAAGAGAAATGAGAGTGATGCAAGAAAATCATTAAAAATGGGTCAACAGCTGGCTAAAGGAGACCTAAAAAGGCTAAAGAATATAACACTTTAAAAAATAAACTAACCCAAATGGTAAAAGAGATTCAAAAAGCCAATGAGAAGAAGAGTTCCCTAAAAAGCAAAACTGACCAGATGGAAAAGGAGGTCCAACAGCTCACTGAATAAAATAATTGCTTAAAGATTAAAATGGAGCAAATAGAAGCTAATGACTTTATGAAAAATCAAGAAATTATAAAACAAAGCCAACAGAATGAAAAACAGAGTATACGCTATGAAACACCTCATTGGAAAAACAACTGACGTGCAACATAGGTACAGGAGCTACAATTTAACAATTATTGGACTACCTGAAAGACATAATCAAACAAAGAGCCTAGATGTCATCTTTCAAGAAATTATTAAGGAAAACTGCCCTAATATTTTAGAACCAGAGAATAAAATAGATATTGAAAGAATCCACCAATCGCCTCCTTAATGAGATCCCAAAAGGAAAACCAGTAGGAATATTGTAGCCAACTTCCAGAGCTCTTAGATCAAGGAGAAAATATTTGAAGCAGCCAGAAAGAAACAATTTGAGTATTGTGGAAATAAAATCAGGATAACACAAGATCTAGCAGCTTCTACATAAAGGGATCACAGGGCTTGGAATATGATATTTCAGAGGTCAAAGGAGCTAGGATTAAAACCAAGAATCACCTACTCAGCAAAACTGAGCATAGCATTTCAAGGGGAAAAATGGTCATTCTATAAAATAGAGGACTTTCAGACATTCTTGATGAAAAGACCAGAGCTGAATGGAAAAATTAACTTTCAAACACAAGAATCAAAAGGAGCATGAAAAGGTAAACAGGAAAGAGAATTCTTAAGGGACTTACTAAAGTTGAACTGTTTATATTCCTTTTGGAAAGATCATATTTGTAACTCTTGAGACTTTTCTCAGTATTTGGGTAACTGGATAGATTATATATATATAGACAGAGAGCACAAGGTGAGTTGAATAGGTAGGGGTGATATATAAAAAATTAAATTAAGGAGTGAGAGAAGAATATATTAGTAGCAGAAAGAGGGAGATAGAATGGGGCAAATTGTCTCATATAAAAGCAACAAGAAAAAGATTTTTCAATGCGGGGAAAGAGGGAAAGAGTGAACCTTACTCATAGTTTTTGTCTTAAGGAGGGAAAAATATGCACACACAATTTGGTATGAAAATCTATATTACACTACAGGAAAGTAAGAGAGAAGGGGATAAGTGCAGGTTGAGGGGTGACAGAATGGAAGGCAAATGGTAGGAGGGAGTAATTAGAAGTAAACACTTTTGAGGATGGACAAGATCAAAAGAGAGAATGGAATAAATGGGGGCAGGCTAGAATGGAGGGAAATATAGTTAGTTTTTCACAATATGACTATTATGGAATTTTTTTGCATAACTACACATGTATACCATATATCAAATTGCTTACCTTCTCAGTGGGGATGGATGGGGAAGGAGGAAGGGAGAGTAGCTGAAACTCAAAGTTTTAAAAACGAATGTAAAAATAAGATATACAGGCAATGGGGTGTAAAAATCTATCTTGCCCTACAAGAAAATAGAGGGGATGGGGATAAGAGAAGGGAGGGGTGTGATAGAAAAGAGGACAGATTGGGGGAAGTGGTGATCAGAATGCATGTTGTCTTGGGGTAGGTAGAGGGGAGAAACAGGAAAAAAATTTAGAACTCAAAATCTTGTGGAAGTATCTGCTGAAAACTTAAACTAAATAAAGAAAAATTAATGCTAAAATCTAACCATCACTATTTTCTTGAATTGTTACTTGATACATCTCATTTCCTGCAGTTTTTTCTTCCAACATCCTGTGTTCAAAACCTTATGGTATGTCCTGGTGATGTGGAAAAAAAAGCCTAAAAAAATGTCTTCTGATCTCCAGATTCATGTATTATCCTTGTTTCCACAGAATGTTTTTCACAGCAATTATCCGTAAATAGAATATGATTTGAAGGATAGGAGAGCACTAACAACTCAGGGTTCTGAAAAAATTTCATAGGTGGACTTTGAGATGAACCTTGAAGGATGCTAACCTACTTAGGATCTCCAATTATATTTATAAAAGTCTTCTCATGTATTTTCTACCCTGCCAGGATTTTATCATGTCACCAAACTGTCTGTGCTAAGCTATTTGAAAATTACTTGTATTTATATAGGGCTTTAAGATTTACACAAAACTTTACAAATATTGTCTTCCTTTATCCTCATAGTAATACTGACATGTATAGTATCATTATATCTATTATACACATGAAGAAACTGAGGCTAAAAGAGGTAAAATGCTTGGAATTACACAGCTAGATAGATGGATAGATAGATAAATAGATATACAGATTATTATACATATGCATACAGCATTATATCATACATCCATGTCTATATGTAGATAGATAGATAATATAGATATATACAGATAATGCATATATATATACATATATATATATATATGTAGATAAGATTGAATACATAATAAGTGTCTGAGGCCAGTATTGAATTCAGATCTTTTTAACCCCACAATTCCATCTAGGGAGCAGCTAAGATGATTCAGGAAGGGAAAAAAGATATATAGATATACAGATATCGATATCTATATCTATATACATATGTATGTTGTCTCTATTTGGCCAGTACCCAGTCTCTTCTTATCCCACTCCTATCAATCTATTATGTCCAAATTCCAATTGAAACTCTACCAAATGTCACCAATATTCTCATAATTTCTAAATTCAAATTTTGTTTTCACAATCCTCATCTGCTATTAATTTTCCATAGCTTCCAAACACTAGATCAATATATATTTATAGCTGTATAATTGTCTCTATATTACCATTACTGTGTCCTCATTTTTCTTTTAATCTTTCAATTTGGACTTACCCCAAAGGGTGTATTCTCATACTTTTCATTTCTGTGTGTGTCTGCCTATTCTTTTGAGAACCAAACCCATACCTTAAACTCCTAATGGGCATTATATCTGGATGCACCATTGGCACTTCACACTAAACAAATCCAAAGAGAATCTAATTGTAATTTCCTTTTAACCTCTCCTCTCTTTGACCTTTTAATCTGATATCTTTTTCTTTGCCTTATCTGTCTTAATGCTATTCTTCATCTCAGCAAAATCTTAATTCCTTTCATCCCTTCTTATTTTCTCAGGTCATCCCCTCTACTCTAAAATCACTTTTCTTTATTCAAAAGTCAGGATAAAGTAATAGAAAAGGACATATCCTTTAAACTACCTACAAACTAAAATACCATACAGTCACTCTTCAGTGCACACTCAGTATTTTTTGTGCCTCTTTGTGTCCCTCCAGAAATGAAGAGAGCTTCAATGGTGCTCATGGGTAGATCTACAGGTATATATTAATATGTTCTTTTCTCTCCTTCTGCATTTACACAGGACTGGAAAATACTTTTTTTTAGAAAAGTTGGAACTTTATCTGGGACTGGAATGTAACCAGGAAAACTAAGAGTTGGAGATGAAGAGAGAGAAAATACCCAAAATAATGAAAGTCAGTGTAAATGTAGGTTGGAGATGGAGTGTCTTGTGGAATGACCAGCATGGATCTTTTAGTCCATGGAACAAAATAAAGAGTAAGAATATTTGAAAGATAGGAAGGGCCAGGTTGTGGCTCTATATCAAAATATCTATAGAAATACTTTTTGTGGGGGAAAAGTGAACAAGAAACAATATAATTGCCTACTGATTGAAAATCAACTAAATTGTGTTACATGAACATTGATGAAATATAAGTGCTCAGTAAGAAACTGATAATATGAAGAATACAGACAGGCATAGAAAGACTTACATGAACGAATACAAAATGAACAAATAACTAGGAAAACAATATGTAAATATGAAGAACTGGCTTAATTGTGGTTAGAAATGAACCCATCTGTAAACACAATAACTGCAACACTGTTAACAGAGATGACAAAAAAAATACCATGTAATTATAACTACCAAGTGTGTCCCCATAGAAGAATTGATAAAAGTATACCTTCCTCCTTTCTTTGAAGAGATAGGGGACTAAAGATTTGGGGTGTATATATCAGACATGGTTTAAATTTCAGTAAGTTTTATTGCACTGCTTTATTTACATTTTATACTTTTAAGTTAATTTGCATTATTAACATTTTTCCATAATTTTCTTATGTCTTATAAACAAAACAAAAAAAAGTTAAGCCCTGATTTATAAATCTTTGCTCTTTCCTGGGGTTTAAATTCTCAACTGAAAAGTTAATCATTGGCTTTCTGAAGTTAGCTTTGAGCTGGCTCCATCATAACCCTGACAAAATAGATAGCACTTGGGTGAGAGGTGTTGGTGTGGACAGTGTTTTTTGTTCAGAAATTAAGTTTATATAAAAATTATCAATAAAAGTGAAAAATATACATGGTAATAATAATAAATAATGTACTTGCAAAAGTAACCAGATACAATTGCACCAGAATTTGGAAAGAGAATGTACAGGACTCTATGAAACACTGTGCAAGTGGTTTTTCATTTGAATTAGAGGTTTAAGGTAAAATGAGAAATCAATACAACTGTAGATGAAAACTATTTCTGTGCAATAACTAGTTTGAAACTTGCTCTGTCCAAAAACAAGACCCAAGACAAGAATAAAAAAAAGTTAAAAATAAAAAGAAATCATAAGGGATTCAATAAACTTGAACTGTTTACATTTTTCTATGGAAAGATGAATGGGAGAGAAAGAGGGATATCCTAGGAGAAGAGAGAAGAGTGAGGAAAAATGGGGGAATTCATATTACATAATAGATGCAAACAAAGAAGAATTTTGGCAATAGAGGGGAAATGGACATGGAGATAGGCAATCTTGAAATTCACTCACATCTAAATTGGTTTAAAAAGGAAAATAAGTGTGCATATTTAATGTTAATAGAAATCTATATTAACAAATGGAATTAGAAGGAAAGGAAAAAGAGGGACATGATAAAAAGAAAATGGATAAAAGAAGACGGGAGTCAGGAGCAAAATTGACTTGAGAAGTGGGACGAGAGAGAGGAAGAGAGAGAGAGAGAGAGAGAGAGAGAGAGAGAGAGAGAGAGAGAGAGAGAGAGAGAGAGAGATTCATGAAGAGAAATGTATACTTAGTAATCATAGCTATGAATGTGAATAGTATGAACTCACCCATAAAATGACAGCTAATAGCAGAACATTTTAGAAAACAGAATCCAAAAATATTTTGCTTGGAAGAACACATTTGAAACAGAGAGACACACATGGAATTAACGTAAGAAGCTGGAGCAGAATCTATTAAGGTAGAGGTGGCAATTATAATTATAGACAAAGTAAAAGCAAAACTAGACCTAATTAAAAATGGATTAGTGGAGAAATGACATCTTGCTTAAAAGAACAGAGACAATGAAATGATGTCAATATTGAACATACATGCACCAAAGGGCAAGTATTCAAATTCATAAGAGACACACTAAGTGAATTAAAGAAGAAAATAGAAAATAAAACTATTAATAGTGTGAGACCTCAACTTTCCCTCTCTCAGAGTTAGATAATTGTCACCATAAAATAAATGAGAAATATGTCAAGGAGGTAAGTAGAATTTAGAAAGATTAGATATGATAGAGATCCAGAGAAAACAGAATGGGAATAGAAAGGATTATATCTTCTTATCAACTGTGCATAGCACCTTCACAAAATTTCACCATGTATAATGGCATAAGAACCTCAGAATAGAATGCAGAAAAGCACAAATATTAAATTCACCCTTTGTGGAACACAAAGCAATAAAAGTTGCATTATAATAAAGAGCCATAGAAGCACAGATGAAACAAATTGTAATTTTTGAAAACTAAACAATCCGATCTTAAAGATGGGGTAGGTCAAGGAACAACCCATAGCAACAATCAATTAGTTCATGAAAGAGCAGATGACAATGAGAAATCATTTCAAAATTTGTTGGATTCTGCCAAAACAGCACTCAGGGAAAACTTTACATTTCTAAACTCATACATCAAGGACAGACAGAAAGAATTAATTGAGTGCGCAGCTCAAAAAATAAAAAAAAGAATAAATTTAAAATCCTCAATTAAACACCCAAATGGAAAACCTGAAAATTAAGGCAGAGATTAATAAAATTGAAAGAAAAAAAAATGAACTAACAAAAAAGAATTTATGAACTGCAGAGGGTGGAGCCAAGATGGCAGAGGAGAAACAGGTACCTGCTTGAGCTCTCCCTCCAAGCCCATAAAAGAAAAAATGTAAAAAAAATGACTCTAAACAAGCTCTAGAACAGCAGAAACAACAAAATGCAGATTGAAGCAAATTTCCAGCCCAAGACAAACTGAAAGATGGACAGGAAGGGTCTACTGCACCACGCTGGGAGAAGAACTCAATTTGGCATGACCCATGCCAGTGTGGACAGAGCTGGAGGAGGCCTCAGGGGACAGAACTGCTAACAGCTATAGGAGTTTCCAGACTCTCAACCTAGAAATGGCAAAGACAGCTTCAAAGGTCAGTATGAAAGGTCTCTCATCTCGCTGAGAGGGGAACATTGTCCAGTCTTAGCCCCAGACACAGCCCCAGTCCCAGCTACAGGTCAATAGCAGTGGTTGCCAAAAGAGCAGCTGCTTCTGGATCCCTCCACTTAAAAATGAGCTCAAAAGTCAAGAAATTGACTGGGAAAATGAGCAATTGGGTGAAAAATACTGGAGGTTCTTATTTTCTCACTGAAAAGATATTTTCTCACATCACTGGTGGGAAGAAAGATCAAAACATACAACCAGAAGAAGAAATCAAAGTCAAATATCCTACATTGAAAGCCGCTAAGAAAAATATGATTTTTTTCTCAGGTCAAGGAAGAGCTCAAAAAGGATTTTGAAAATCAAGTAAGAGAAAGAGAAGATAAGTTAGGAATAGAAATGAGAGTGATACAAGAAAATCATGAAAAACAGCTTGATAAAGGAGACCCAAAAATGTTGAAGAAAATAAAACCTTTAAAATTAGACAAAAGAGGTCCAAAAAGCCAATGGGGAGAAGAATGCCTTAAAAAGCAGAACGGGACAAATGGAAAATGCTCCAAAAGCTCACTGAAGAAAACAATTCCTCCAAAATAAGAATGGAGCAGATGGAAGCTGAAGACTTTATGAAAAATCAAGAAATTATAAAACAAAACTAGGAGAATGAAAAAAACAGCAGACAATGTGAAATATCACATTGGGAAAATAATTGACCTGGAAAATGTATCCAGGAGGGATAATTTAAAAATAATTGGACTACCTGAAAGATATGATGAAAAAAACTGCCCAAACATCATCTATCAGGATATTATCAAGGAAAGCTGTCTCGATATTCTAGAACTAGACGGCAAAGTAGAAATTGAAAGAATCCACTGATTGTTTCTTGTAAGAGATCCCAAAAGGAAAACTCCTAGGAATAGTGTAGCCAAATTCCAGAGTACCCAGGTGAAGGAGAAAATATTCCAAGCAGCCAGAAAGAAACAATTCAAGTATTGTGGAAATACAATCAGGATTACACAAGATCTAGTAGCTTCTACATTAAGAAATCAAAGGGCTTGGAATATGACTTTCAGGAAGTCAGAGGACCTAGAATTAAAACCAAGAATCACTTACCCAAAAAATCTGACTATAATCCTTAAGGGAAAAAATGGTCATTCAATGATATAGAAGATTTTCAAGCATTCTTGCTGAAAAGACAAGAGCTGAATAGAAAATTTGACTTTCAGATACAAAACTCAAGAGAACCAAGAAAAGATAAAAAGGAAAAAGAAATCATAAGAGACTTATTGAAGTTGAAATGTCTGCATTCTTACATAGGAAGGTGATATTTGTAATTCTTGAGACCTTGCTTAGTATCAGGGTAGTTGGAGGAAATAGATAGATGGGGGGGGAGAGAGGGAGCAAGGGAGAGAGAGAGAGAGAGAGAGAGAGAGAGAGAGAGAGAGAGAGAGAGAGAGAGAGAGAGAGAGAGAGAGAGAGAGAGGTGTGATAAAAGGGAGGGTAGACTGTGGAAAGGGTTAATGAGAGTGCATGCCATCTTGGGGTGGGGGGGAAGGGAGAGATAGAGAGAAAATCTTGAACTCAAAACCTTGTAGAAATGAATGTTAAAAATTAAAATTAAATAAATTAAATTTATAATACAAATAATAAAAACTCAACAGAAGTATGAAAATGTAAACAGGAAAGAGAAACCATAAGGGACTTATTAGAGTTGAACTGTTTGCATTCTTACATGGAAAGATGATATTTGTAACTCATGAGACCTTTCTCACTCTGTATCATGTATATATATATGCACAGAGAGAGAGAGGAGAGAGAAAGAGAAAGAGAGAGACAGAGAGAGAGACAGAAAGGACACAGGGTGAGCTGAATATGAAAGGATGTATCAAAAAATAAAATTAATTATTGAGAGGTATGTACTGGGAGAAAGAGAAAGGGAGAGGGGTAAAATGTAGTAAATCATCTCACATAAAAGAGACAAGAAGGAGCTTTTACAATGGAGAGGAAGAGGAGGAAGTTGAGAGGGAATAAATGACCCTTACTTTCATTGGATTTGACTTCAGGAGGGAATGACATACACACTGAATTGGGAATGGAAGTTTGTCTTACCCTACTGGAAAGCATGGGGGAAGAGGATAATAGAGGAGGGATAATAGAAGAGATGGCAGATTGGGGGAAGGGGTAATCAGAAGAAAACAATTTTGTATAGAACAAATAGAAGGTGGGACAAGATAGAGGGAAATATAGTTAGTCTTTCACAACATGACTGTTATGGAAGTGTTTTGCATGACTACACTTGTATAACCTATATCAAATTGCTTGCCTTCTCAATGAGGGTGGGTGGGGACAGAGGAAGGGAGAGAATGTGGAACATAAAGATTTAAAAATGAATGTTAAAAACTGCTTTACATGCAACTATGAAATAATATATATAGGCATATTGATAGTGAATTTTTGCTTACTGTTAATGTAATTTTGCTTCTTAATGGGAAGATCTCTCCCATCCATTAACAGGTCCATGTGACCTGTCTGGGTCACATGGAAGTGAGTCACATAGAGACTGTGGTGGGAGGAGTTTGTTGAATAGGTGGAACAAGAAGAGGTAGAGCAGGAAGGGTGGAACAGGAAGAGATGGAGCTAGAGCAGAGCTGAGAGGAAATTGGTAAGAGCAGTCAGAACTGAGAGAGAGAGAGAAAAGCAGGCAGCTGGTCAGTGTGAGTGAGAGAACTTGTTTGTGATTTTGTTTAAGGGAGCTGGTTTGTGGGAAGTCTGGCAGAGAGAAGGCTTAGGGATGGTGCTGTCCTCTGCATTGTTAGATTTTTTGGATACCATGATGGATTTTGACTTTCTGGTGTTGGAAATTGGCTTTCTGGTGTCTAAATAAATGTTTTGTTTTCTGGTTCTGTCTTCCGTGTGGTGAGTCTGTTGTATTTCATGATTCAGAATTGCCAGCATGTTTATGCGCCCCATATATGCTATGAATATTGAATTGGCACTACAATAGGCAATGGGGTATAGAATCCTATCCTGCCCTACAGGAAAATAGAAGGGAAGTGTATGGAAGGGAGAGGTGATAAAAGTGAGGGTAGATTGGAGGAAAGCATAATCAGAATGCACTCTTTTCTGGACTTCTGGAAGGGGAGAAATGGGGAGAAGGTTTGAAATTCAAAATTTTGTGGAAGTGAATGTTCAAAACTGAAAATAAGAATATTTAATGTTATAAAGAGCTGTTTTATGAAAAATCGTATGAAATAGATAAACCACTGGTTAATTTTATTAAAAAGTAAAAGAAGAAAACCAAATCACAACTCTCAAGAATGAATATGGTAAATAAATTCTCAATGAAGGATAAATCAAAGTAATTATTAGAATCTATTTTGCCCAGTTATATGCTAGTAAAACCAGCAATCTTTAACAAAACGAATATTTACAAAAATACAAACTGCCCAAATTAACAGAAGAAGAAATAGAATACTTAATCCTATCTTAGAAAAAAGAAATTGAATAAGCAATCAATAAGCTTCCTAAGATAAAATTCCCAGAACAAATTGGATTAATAAGTGAATTCTATCAAGCATTTAAGCATTAATTAATTCTGATACTATGTAAATTGTTTGAAAATAATATATAAAGAAGGAATCTTACCAAATTCGTTTTATGACATAAATATGGTTTTGACTCCCTAAACCAGGGAGAGCAAAAATAAAGAATGCTTTCAACTAGTTTTTTTAATGAATATTCATGAAAACATTTAAATAGACTGCTAGCAGGGAGATTATCACAATACATCACAGATCCTATACTATGTCCAAGTGGGGTTTACATCAGGAATTCAGGACTACTTCAATATTAGGAAAATTATCAGGATACTTAATGATAACAATTAAAAACAGTAAAAATCATATTACTATAACAGAAGATGCAGAAAAAATTGACAAAATGCATCCATTACTAATACAAATACTTGAAAACACAGGAATTAATACAACCTTACTTAAAATGGTAATTTTTTTTCACATTGTCATTTCAGTCACATCCAATTCTTTGTGATCCCATTTGGTAGTTTCTTCATGATGATAGAGGGGTGGTTTGCCATTTCCTTCTCTAGTTCATTTTACAAATAAGAAAACTGAGATAAACAGGGTTAAATGACAACCAGGATGGTTTCAGAAAAACCTAGGAAGAACTATATGAACTCATGCAAGGTGAAGTGAGCAGAATCAAACCATTTACGATAACAGTGATATTGTGATAATGTGATAACGATCAATATCAGCTAGTCTGATCAAGACAATGTGATTTATTTTATTTTGCAACGTGACTAATATAGAAATGAGTTTGTAAGACTTCACATGTATAATCAATATCAAATTGTCAGCCTTCTCAATGAGATGGGAAGGGAAGGAAAGGAGAGATTTTGGAACTCAAAATTTTGATTATGTTTTTTTTAAATGAATATTAACTTTTAAAAATGTAACTGGCAAGTATTTAACAAAATAGATTAAAAATGTGGCAAGAAAGCCTACTCCCAAGAATTTCCTTTGATCTACCAAATCACTTGACAATATTTACATGGTCTTATAGCAGACTCACATAGATTTCAATTTCTTGAAAAGAATCTATAAAGGTGACTTTTATTAATAGCTTTATGTGAATCATTTACTGTGACCTTTTTTCTCTTACTCTGCCTTTTCCCATATAATCAGAATCACATAATTTCACAGTTGAAAGACACTTTAATTTCCATCTAATCCAACTTCTGTCTGAAAAGGGATCCCCTCTATATCAGTCCTGATAAGTGAAAATGAGACTTTTTTTTTAAATTTTTTAAAATTTATTTATTTATTTAACTTTTAACATTCATTTTCACAAAATTTTGGGTTACAAATTTTCTCCCCTTTTGTCCCCTCCCCCCACCCCAAAACACTGAGCGCCCTAATTGCCCCTGTCTGCCAATCTGCCCTCTCTTCTATCATCCCTCTCTGCCCTTGTCTCCGTCCTATACCCCTTTACCTGTATTTCTTATTTCCTAGTGGCAAGAACAGTACTCGACAGTTGTTCCTAAAACTTTGAGTTCCAACTTCTCTTCCTCCCTCCCTCCCCACCCATTCCCTTTGGAAGGCAAGCAATTCAATATAGGCCAAATCTGTGTAGTTTTGCAAATGACTTCCATAATAGTAGTGTCGTGTAAGAACTAATTATATTTCCCTCCATCCTATACTGTTCCGCATTACTTCTGTTCTCTCTTTTGATCCTGTACCTCCCCATGAGTGTTGACCTCAAATTGCTCCCTCCTCCCCATGCCCTCCCTTCCATAAACCCCACATGGTGCTTATCCCCTTATCCCCTACTTTCCTGTATTGTAAGATAGGTTTTCATACCAAAATGAGTGTGCATTTTATTCCTTCCTTTAGTGGAATGTGATGTGAGTAAACTTCATGTTTTTCTCTCACCTCCCCTCTTTATCCCTCTACTAATAAGTCTTTTGCTTGCCTCTTTTATGAGAGATAATTTGCCCCATTCCATTTCTCCCTTTCTCCTCCCAATATATTTCTCTTTCACTGCTTGATTTCATTTTTTTAAGATATGATCCCATCCTCTTCAATTCACTCTGTGCACTCTGTCTCTATGTATGTGTGCGTGTCTGCATGTGTGTGTGTGCAATCCCACCTAATACCCAGATACTGAATAGTTTCAGGAGTTACAAATATTGTCTTTCCATGTAGGAATGTAAACAGTTCAACTTTTGTAAGTCCCTTATGACTTCTCTTTTCTGTTTACCTTTTCATGCTTCTCTTCATTCTTGTGTTTGAAAGTCCAGTTTTCTTTTTAGCTCTGGTCTTTTCATCAAGAATGCTTGAAAGTCCTCTATTTCATTGAAAGACCAATTTTTCCCCTGAAGAATTATACTCAGTTTTGCTGGGTAGGTGATTCTTGGTTTTAGTCCTAGTTCCTTTCACTTCTGGAATATCATATTCCATGCCCTTCGATTTCTTAATGTAGAGGCTGCTAGATCTTGTGTTATCCTGATTGTATTTCCACAATACTTGAATTGTTTCTTTCTAGCTGCTTGCAATATTTTCTCCTTGACCAGGGAACTCTGGAATTTGGCCACAATGTTCCTAGGAGTTTCTCTTCTTGGATCTCTTTCAGGAGGTGATCTGTGGATTCCTTGAATACTTATTTTGCCCTCTGGTTCTAGAATCTCAAGGCAGTTTTACTTAATAATTTCATGAAAGATGATGTCTAGGCTCTTTTTTTGATCATGACTTTCAGGTAGGCCCATAATTTTTAAATTGTCTCTCCTGGATCTATTTTCCAGGTCAGTTGTTTTTCCAATGATATATTTCACATTATCTTCCATTTCTTCATTCTTTTGGTTTTGTTTTGTGAGTTCTTGGTTTCTCATAAAATCATTAGCCTCCACCTGTTCCATTCTAATTTTGAAAGAACTATTTTCTTCAGTGAGCTTTTGAATCTCCTTTTTCATTTGGCTAATTCTGCTTTTGTTTGTTTTTTTTTTTTATTTAACTTTTAACATTTATTTTCACACAATTTTGGGTTACAAATTTTCTCCCCTTTTATCCCCTCCCCCCCCTAAACCCGAGCTTTCTAATTGCCCCTGTGACCTATCTGCTCTCTCCTCTATCCTCCCTCCCTGCCCTTGTCTCCGTCTTCTCTTTTGTCCTGTAGGGCCAGATAGCTTTCTTGACCCCTTAACCTGTATTTCTTGTTACCCAGTGGTAAGAACATTACATTTGGTGCTAACACTGTGAGTTCCAACTTCTTTAGCTCCCTCCCTCTCCACCCCTTCCCCTTGGAAGACAGGCAATTCAATATAGGCCATATCTGTTTAGTTTTGCAAATGATTTCCATACTAGTTGTGTTGTATAGGACTGACTATATTTCCCTCCACCCTATCCTGTCCCCCATTACTTCTATTTTGTTATGGTCCTTTCCCTCCCCATGAGTGTCGAACTCGTATTGCATTCTCCTCCCCATGCCCTCCCCTCCATCCTCTCCCCCACCCTGCTTGTGCCCCTGTCCCCCACTCTCCTGTATTATGAGATAGGTTTTCCTATCAAAATGAGTGTGCATTATATTCTTTCCTTTAGTGGAATGTGATGAGAGTAGACCTCATGTTTTTCTCTTGCCTCCCCTCTTTATCTCACCACTAATATGTCTTTTGCTTTCCTCTTTTATGAGAGATAATTTGCCCCATATAACTTCTCCCTTTCTCCTCCCAATATTTCTCTCTCACTGCTTGGTTTCATTTTTTTTTTTTTTAAGATATGATCCCATCCTCTTCAATTCACTCTGTGCACTCTGTCTCTATGTATGTGTGCGTGTGTGCATGTGTGTGTGTGTGTGTGTACTCCCACCCAGTACCCAGATACTGAAATGTTTCAAGAGTTACAAATATTGTCTTTCCATGTAGGAATGTAAACAGTTCAACTTTAGTAAGTCCCTTATGACTTCTCTTTTCTGTTCACCTTTTCATGGTTCTCTTCATTCTTGTGTTAGAAAGTCAAATTTTCTTTCCAGCTGTGGTCTTTTCTTCAGGAAAATTTGAAAGTCCTCTATTTCATTGAAAGACCATTTTTTCTCCTGAAGTATTATACTCAGTTTTGCTGGGTAGGTGATTCTTGGTTTTAGTCCTAGTTCCTTTCACTTCTGCAATATCCTATTCGATGCCCTTTGATCCCTTAATGTAGAGGCTGCTAGATCTTGTGTTATCCTGATTGTATTTCCACAATACTTGAATTGTTTCTTTCTAGATGCTTGCAATATTTTCTCCTTGACCAGGGAACTCTGGAATTTGGCCACAGTGCTCCTAGGAGTTTCTCTTTTTGGATCTCTTTCAGGCGGTGTTCTGTGGATTCCTTGAATATTTATTTTGCCTTCTGGTTCTAGAATCTCAGGGCAGTTTTCCTTGATAATTTCATGGAAGATGATGTCTAGGCTCTTCTTTTGATCATGGTTTTCAGGTAGTCCCAGAATTTTTACATTGTCTCTCCTGATTCTATTTTCCAGGTCAGTTGTTTTTCCAATAAGATATTTCACATTATCTTCCATTTTTCGAATCTGCGCGGTATGTTCCGAGATATCTGTCTTTCTCATAAAGTCCTTAGCGTCCATCTGTACCATTCCAGTTTTGAAAGATCTGTTTTCTTCAGTGAGCTTTTGAATCTCCTTTTCCATTTGGTTAATTCTGCTTTTGAAAGCATTCTTCTCCTCATTGGCCCCTTGCACCTCCCTTGCCAGCTGAGTTAGGCTAGTTCTCAAGGTGCCAATTTCTTCAAGATTTTTTTGGTTCTTCTTTAGCAGGGAGCTGATCTGCTTTTCATGCTTCTCCCTTATCCCTCTCATTTCCCTTCCCAGTCTTTCCTCCACCTCTCTAACTTGATTTTCAAAATTCCTCTTGAGCTCTTCCATGGCCTGAGCCCATTGGGTGGGCTGGGACACAGAATCCTCGATTTCTGTGTCTTTGCCTGATGGCAAGCATTGTTCCTCCCCATCAGGAAGGAAGGGAGGAGGTGTCTTTTCTCCGATAAAGTACCCTTCAATAGTTTTATTTCTTTTCCCTTTTCTTGGCATTCTTCCCAACCAGTGACCTGACCTCTGAATGTTCTCCTCACACCCACCTCACCTCCTGGTCCTCCCAGCCAGCGTTTGGGGACTGCGATTCAAATGCTGCTTCCCGCCTTAGGGTTTTTGGAGGGGGCAGGTCTGCTATTCAGTGTGAGAATTAAGTTCAGATGGTCAGGGGTAGGGCCACCTCTCTGCCTCAGTTCCCTCAGGGGGTTTATGCACAGACCTTCCACAACGGATCCAGGCTCCCGCCTGTTTAGGGAGCCCCTGTCTGTAGCTGCCTCTCAGCTTCTATCTCCTGGTGCGGCTCGAGCCATGGGGGCACCCCACTCCCTTCTCAACCCGCTAAAGAGACTCTCTCACCTACCCCCGTCAGTCACCTGTTGGTGGGGGGGCTTGAGCCGCTGCTGGAGATCCCATCTCTGGAGCTTTCTCAGATCTGTGCCTCTCAGAGCCGCGGCCGCCGCAGGTCCGGGATGGTCTCCGCGTCTGCAGCGCAACAGACCTTTTGTGAGAGGTTTGCAGGTCCCTCTGTGGGTGGGGGGTCCCGCGTGGCCGCTGGAGATCCCGTCCCCATAGCCCTCTTGGATCTTTTCCTCACGGTGTTGTGGCCGCGGCAGGGCTGCCCTCAGCTCCCCATCCCGGCTCCCAGTCCAGGGCTCGAAGGACCCCCTGCGAGAGATTTGCAGGTCTCTCTGGAACAGAAATCTCCCTCGCTCCAATATTCCGTGGTCTCTGGGTGCAGAATTCACCCTGGGTTGGTCCCCTCTAGCCTTTCTGTGATTTGTGTTTTCGGAGCTATGTGTATGTGCGTCTTTCTACTTCGCCATCTTGGCTCCGCCCTAATTCTGCTTTTGAAAGCATTCGTCTCCTCTTTGTCTTTTTGAACTTCTTTTGCCAGTTGAGTTAGCCTATTTTTCAAGGTGTTATTTTCTTCAGCATTTTTTTGAGTCTCTTTTAGCAGGGTGTTTACTTGTTTTTCATGCTTTGCTTCCATGTCTCTCATTTCTCTTCCCAGTTTTTCCTTCACCTCTCTAACTTGATTTTCAAAATCCTTTTTGAGCTCTTCCATGGCCTGAGCCCACTGAGTCGGCTGGGATACAGAAGCCTTGACTTCTGTGTCTTTCCCTGATGGTAAGCATTGTTCTTCCTCATCAGAGAGGAAGGGAGGAAATGCCTGTTCACCAAGAAAGTAACCTTCTATAATCTTATTTTTTTTTTCCCTTTTCTAGGCATTTTCCCAGCCAGTGACTTGACTTCTGAGTGATCTCTACACCCCCACCTTGCCTCCAGATCCACCCAGCCAGCACTTGGGGTCTGAGATTCAAATGCTGCTTCGCAGCCTCAGGGCTTTGGGTGAGGGCAGGGCTGCTATTCAGTGTGACATTAACTTCAGCTGCTCAGGTGGGGGCAGGGCCCCCTCACGGGCTCAGTTCCCTCAGGGGGTTTATGCAGAAACCTTCAACAATAGATCCAGGCTCCTGCCTGCTTGGGGAGCCCTGGTCTGCTCCCACCTCTGCTGCTGCCTCCTGAGGGGGTCTGAGTTATGGGAGTACCCCACACCCTTCTCGACCCGCTGAAGAGACCCTCTCACCGACCCTTGTCACCTGTGTGTGGGGGACCCGCGTGGCCTCTGGAGATTCTGTCCCTGAAGCCTGCTCGGATCCGCTCCTTTCCATGCTGCATTGCCGAGGCAGTGTTGAGCTCTTCTCTGGGTCCAGGGCACAAGGGACCTTTTGCGAGAGGTTTCAGGCTCTCTGGAGCAGAAATCTCCTCCGCTCCATTGTTCTGTGGCTTCTGCTGCTCCAGAATTTGCCAGTGGTTCTTTTTTTACTGATATTTTATGGGCAGTGGGTTTGGAGGTAGCGTATGTGCGTCTTTCTACTCTGCCATCTTGGCTCCGCCCCCGAAAATGAGCCTTTTGTTTGAGGTTTCCTCCAGTGATAGGGAACCTAGTATCTCTGGAAGTAGTGCATTCCACTTTTGATTAGTATAACTGTTAGGAAGTTTTTCCTTATATCATGTTTAAATTTATTTATTTGAAATTTCAACCTGTGTTTTCTAGTTCTGTCCTCTGTTCTAAACAGAGCAAGTTTAATACATATTTTATGTCACAAGACCTTCAAATCTTGAAACATTTGAGGCATTATCCCAACAAGTCTTCTCTTTTTCAGGTTAAATACCTCTAGTACCTTTAACTGACTTTTATATGGCACTGTCAATTTGAAAAATAGAAGGTGGTAGAGGTAAAAAATAAAATATCTATACTTTAGTGGACCACAAAGAGATTAAGAATTAATAGTGGTCTTATCAAGGCAAGACAAAGAAGGACTATAACCTCTTTCTTTTCTGATTGCCAATATATCCTGACTAAATTAGTGTTCTTGGCTGCCATTGCAAACTATTAATTTGTATTTAGTTTGTGGTTCAGTAAAAGACAGAGATTTTATTTTTTGTCTCTCCCACTTTTTATTTATCAGACTGATTATTTTAAATTCAAGTCTGAATTGCCATATGTTATAGAAGACAAATCTCAGAGCAACAGGAAAAAATCAAACTGGAAGAATAACTTAGAGATCAACTAAAATGTGAAAACTGGGATGTAAGGAGAGGAAGGGATTTAGGATCATGGAATATTAGTTAAAAGGAAACCAAAGGTGAAACGAGCACCAAAGAGGAAAATAAATCTTAGAGGTCTTTATTCCACCCCTGCTACTTTACAGAGTAGGAAATCTTACTGGATTTCTATTAAAATTAGATTCTGATTAGCACAAAGGATATTCCCTATGAAGTGTTTGCCCATATTTATTTGTATTTACACAATTTGAAGTCAAAAACCTGTATACTTTGGTAATTGGTTCCAGCACAATGGAAATAAAGCAATATAAATTCAATAATATGTCCACTTCACAAGATTTGTTATTTGCACTAAACGTGTTATTTGCTATTCATTATTTTTTCATCTTTCTTGTGATTTCCAGTCAACTTTTCTGTGAGTTGATATTTTTTTGTTTTATTTGCGTATCCCAGAAAGCCATTTGCACTGATTTTTATAGCTTTCAATAACAGCAGTTTTAAAACCAGATGTATGTGAATGGAACAGAAGTTCTATAATTGATTGTGTGATTTATGATGGATTGAGATGGTAAAAATAGCAGGTGGCAAACAAAAGTGTATTAAAGAGAACTTGAAAAGAAAGATGGAAGCACCAGCCTGAATTCTGTCCTGGGAGATGTCAGGTAGGTGACAGCTTAATGGGAGTTTTTAAGAAATCACATAAAGGCATATAGTAGGTAAGTAAGCAGAAGGCCTTATTCACCTGAACTGTTGAATTGGAGAGATATGTTTTACACTTTCAATTGCACAACCATACTGCCACTGCTGAGTCAGCAACATCAAAACGGTTACTGGCTTGGAACTAAATATGCACAAGCAGGTTCCAGATCATATCATCATGTTGTTAAAACACTATAACTAAACCCTGCTGAAATGTTATGTGTAGCAAGAACAGGTATTAATTGAATGCTCACCCTGTGCACAGTACTGGTACAGTACCTGCCTGTGAGAGCTCAGAGTCCCAATGCAGAAGCAATTAAGCACACAAACAATTAGAGGACATAAAGACTACATAGCATTGAAGTCCAAACAATAAGCAGAAGTGCTGAGAAGATACAACCTAACTGAGAGGTCATTACAAAAGTCTAGCATTAGTCAGGGAAGGGTGCTTAGAGATGAGAAGAAAGAAAAAATAAACATGTACTGGTGGGGTATGGATATAAGGGATTAAATTGAGTGAGAAAGTTGAAGAGATCACAATAGAACATTTGGGAATATGCTTCCTTTCCATCCCATTATAACTGAAGATACACGTTTGAGGGTACTGACATTCTAAGAAGCAGGGGGAAGAAAAGAGAAAAAAGAAAAATAGTTCAAAACCAAAGGAAAATGCTGTAAAAGAAATCACTTTGCAAAGTACTTGACAAGAAAAAGGGCCTGTGGCATAAGATATAGATTTATAAAATATTTATGTATGTTTTGTTTTTTTTTTTTTTCTGTCTAGAGAAAGAGTAGGCAGAAGTCAATATCCTCTGATGGAACAGCCAATGAACCTGAGAACCAGTGATGTCAGAAATTTTCAAGCAAATACTTGCCCATCTCTCTCAAAATCTACCTCATTAATGGACAGTAATTTTCTTCCTTGTTGGTAGGGCTAGAGAAAGACTAAAGGTTAAAACTGCATGGAGATTGGATTTGCTCATTACTCTTAGAATACACTCCTAGGAGTAGTACTGAAGTAAATTAACAAGAAAAAGTGAAGAAGGTTGCATTAACCACTGCCTTGGATAAGCTATCTGCTTAGCAGAAAAGGGAGAATAATTTTCCCCCCTTGGGCCTCATTCCCAGCATAGGTATAAAGCATTAGCAAAAGAACTTAGAGTTTCATATATGGAAGCAGTCTACCAAACATATATTCTTAAATACGTAAAGTCAACCTGCTGAAAAATGATAACACTATCTTCATGGTGGGAATAGAAACAGCCCCTGCCTTAGTGGTGTCTTCAGAGGATCAAATGAGATAAACTTACATAAAACTCTCCACAAAATATGAACTTGTAATAAAACTATTATTATTATTATTATTATTATTATTTTCATGTATATATGTATATATGTCATATATTAAATGATTAGAATATTAGTGTCATTATAATGTAAGTACCTTCCAAGTAGGGATTATTTATTGTATTTGTATTTCCAGTGTCGAGTAGTTCCTGGTACACAGTAGATGCTTAATATTTTTTTAACTTATTGTTTGATTGTCCCTGAGAACAGGGACTGATGTTTGCCCCGTTTGTATCCCCAGCACTTATCACAGTGGCTGGCACATATCAGGCACTTGATAAACGTTTTGTGATTGATTCAATGGAATTCAGAGATAAATAGTCCTGGGAGTAATCCTGCTTTTTTTTCTCATATATGTAATATCATGTGAATATCATGTTTAAGAGAATTAAAATAACTGTTTTGTAATTGAATAAAATATTATCATGCATACTCATCTTTTGTAGTTTCACTGAAGATATATTCAGGACAATTTTAATACAACAGAGAATAAAAGGAATGTTAGTTACGTCACCTAGTTTTCATGATTTTTATCTCTTTTATTTCTTCTTTTCATATTTTGAAAGCTTTTTCATTCATAAATGGGATAGAATGAAAATTTAGTGTGTTTTATTTCATTCCATGTATCTTGGAAATTGTGAGTATTTCTCATAGTCTATCCAAAAACTGTTCTAAAATTTTTATGACTCAATACTATGTCTGGGAAATTATGAGCAACATAGTTTTGTCAGGAATATTGTTCTGGTTCTAGTACTGTTTGAGTAATTTCAAAGGATATATTGAAGTCTGTGTTTGTAGTTCTAGAATTTGGTATCAATCAGTTTATGGAAGACAGTGAGCTGATGTGTATTTCTAGTTACTAATATTTCTAGTATTTCTAGTTACTAGGGCAAGTCCTGCTATTTGTCCAGCAGGTACTATACGTTTGCAAACTTTTGGGATATGATGTGCAATTTAAATTGCATTGTCATTAATTTATTGCTGAGTTGTTTGTATTTTTTCAGTATTCTTGGTTCCTAATAATTTTCCTTTCCACGTGTAACACTAGATCTAGTTTTCTAGCAATGCTTCCAAAGACTCCCTTGTCAGAAAATTGCTTTCAGCTCCTGCTTTTCCAGGTATGTGCTTAGTGGGTATATATCTCCACTCACATTGGTATAAATATTTTATGAAATGTAACTATTTTTTTCTCAAAATTGTGTTTGTGAAACATATGAATTAGGTTAAAATTAATATGAGTACAGACTATTTTACTGTAATGTTGCAAAATTCCATTGGTGTGAGCTCTTGGTCAACCAATATAGACCAGAGAATATGTAGTTGGTCTCAATGAATTGCTGCTGCCTCCCCAGAAAATATATGAACACACATTGACTGACCTTCTTATTGATAAAACTCTCTGAATACAGGTGAAATGATGTATGGACAATAAACATAACAGCCCTCTCAAATTCATAAGACTTGCCAGAAATTACACTCTACTACTATAGCATTAGAGAATATAAGATTTATGCCATAATGTCAAATTCAAATGTCAAAATGGCTGTTTCATGGGTAAAAAATAATGCATAAATAAATTATACATGTAAAAACATGAGCATATGTGTGTATTGTGTGTAACAATATTGATCAGAGATGTCAAACACATAGCCTGAAATTCATGTTAAGGCCATAATGATCCCAATTGCATTCCAAAGCAGATTAAAATGTAGTTCTTGTGTGATTTTAATGTGTTAAAATGTGTATGTGACATACACACACACCCATATATATGTATATATATATATATATAGATACACATACATATATATATATATACACATACATACATATACACACACACACATACATATGTGGATTTCTAAAGTGATATGTGATCCACAGGGATCCTTATGGATAATTTAGTGCCATAAGTATAGACAGACAGACAGACAGACAGACAGATAGATAGATAGATAGATAGATGATAGATGTGTGTGTTCGTCCTTCTTTGGGACTATGCCATCAGAGAAATAATGACATTGCACTTGACTTTGTTTTTTTGAGTGAGGGAGGTCTGTGCAGGTCACCAGCCTCACTTGTACTTCATAGCCACCTGAATCCGGTGACCAGATATTCATCAGGATGACTGGAGATGACCCAGGAGGAGGCAGTTGGGGTTAAGTGACTTGCCCAAGGTCCCATAGTTAGTGAGTGTCAAGTGTATGAGGTGAGATTTGAACTCAGGCCCTCCTGACTCCTGTCCTAGTGCTCTATCCACTGCACCACCTAGCTGCCTGAAAGATAGATAGATAGATAGACAGACAGACATAGATTCATTCCTATGGGCTGCATATCACCTTAGTGAGATATATATATATATATATATATATGTAGTATTGAAATCTGATCTCATATACTTTATAGTTTTGTGACCCTGAGCAAGTCATTTAACCTCTATTTGCCTTAGTTCACTGAAAAAGGAAATGGTAAATCATTTTGGTATTTTTACCAAGAAAACCTCACTATGGTCCAAGGGGTCACAAAAAATCAGACATGGCTGAAATATTGAACAACAACAACAACAAATTTTGCTTAAGGATCTTTGTGGATTGCAAATCATCTTAAGAACCTTACAGAAATATATATATATATTTATATATGAAAATAGATATAGTATATGAATAACTTCTATTATTATTATTATTGTAAAGTCAATCAAATTATCATGAGAGGAACAGCCTGGAGGATAATGAGCTAGTCTCTTACTCAGAAAGAATGAGTTCAAGCCCTCCGCCTGACAAATACTATATCTCTAAATGTTCCCAACATCATTTACATTCATAGTACCATAGGCTACTTTCTAAAACTTTTACAGAGAAGGTACAGATATGTGTAGAAGTTTCTTACGAATAGTTTTCAAACAATTAAATTAAAAATTAATTACTAAGTTATTTTGGTATATCAATATGTGATTTTTAAACATCCATTCTTCTTTATGTTTGAGGGCCTGCATGAATGAAAATAAGGGGATATCCAGTAGTTCAGTCCATAAAGTAGCTCTGTACTTTCTTATCTGGCAAAGCGTTCATTTTTGTTGTCTTCCATGCACCACATGAAGCACAATTGGAAATGTTTCATAGGAAAACATTAGCTGCAGGTTTACCTTGAGCCCTGAAATTTACGATTAGATTCAAACAACTATAAAAGAGGTCGGCACAATTTAGCCTACATCATATATCCTACCAGGTCACAACTGAAAGTCTGATTCAGGGATCTATAACCTGGCACAAATCTACATTTCTAACTGCCAAGTCATGAACGAGCTACTTCAAGAATTCTCAGAATTTTGGAGCTTTTACATATTCAGGTATATGTGAGAATTTTGTTTTATTTTATTTTTTTAGTATGGCTATTGACAATACATCCATTTTGTAGCTCATCATATTTAAATTCATATTCCTTCTCTGAAATTTTCCATTTTCTTTTTCTCCTCTCTCACACCCATCTTAAACCAAGTATATAAACTACAGATACATTTTCATGACCTAACAATGTGTTGTGGAGGCTGGTCATAGACATTTTTTAATTGGCATAAATCATGAAAGTTAATGACATGCAAAAAAAAGTTATTTAAATTGTATGTGCATTTCTTATATACATCAAGATATTAGGTTCTGTTTGTGATATTTTTGTTACTACATTCCCATTTATAGGTGATTTTAATCCCTTATTATTAAAGGCTATAATAGTGAAGTTTATTTTCTCTTCATCAACTTTTGTTATATTAACTTTTATTAAATTAGCTCTAGCACTTCCCCCTCTCCCTCAGATACCCCTCCTTCAGAATACACATATAATTCTTACAAGGTCTAACCTAACACCATCTTTCCTGATTATATTTTTACTATTATTCTCTGCTTTTTAATACTTCCCTAATCAAGATAAAAATGTAGATCAGGGCCTGTTATATTTCCTGCCCCCATCAATCCCACCTTTCTTTTTTTTTTTGAATGATCATCATTATGGTGCCCCATTCCAAGAAATATTAATTCATTTCCCTCCCCACACCTTTCTTCTTCTTGAATTCTAGAATATCCATTTTTATTTACTAGGATTTATCCATAAATGTTGTATTTTGTTCTATAAATGATCCTTAGAAAAACTATTGAATTAAAATTCACTAGGCTTTTTTCCTCCTTGCAACTTATAAACTGTAATTTATAGGCCTGGTTGTTTCATGATATATAGATTTTTATTTGTTTGATTTTCTGTTACTTGATAAATTCTAATATAAAACACCCTGGTTGTCTGGGGTTTCTTCAGTAGGGATGATTCAAGTTCTTCCCTCTTGTTGAAATCCATCTTTCTTTTTAATTGATAATTAAGAATATCATTTAATGTTGTGTTATTTTATGATGTAACCTGATCTCTTTTGATTTTCAGAATATTTTATTTTACCTGTTTCTTTTAAAGGTGGATACATAGGCTTGTGTTTTAGACTTATTTCTCAATAACTGACCTACCAAAGTGACTTGTTAAATACTTATTATATGTCAAACACTGTGGTAGAAACAGGAGAAACAAGTAAAAAGAAGATAATGCTTAATATTAAGGGGTTATGTTTTAGTGGCGATAGGGTAGGGGAGGAGACAGGCAGCAAGGTGATACAATACACAGAGCACAATCTTTCAATTAAGAAAACTTGAGTTCACATCTAGCCACAGACCCTTATTAGTTGTGTGACACTGGATCAGTAATTTATCTTTTACCTACTTGAGTCTCCTCAACTGTAAAATTTGGATAATAACGACATCTACCTCCCAGAGTTGTGAGAACCAAACAAGATAGCATCTATAAAGCACTTAGCACATTGCTCGACACATGATATTCCGTTAATAAATGCTTACTCTTTCCCCCTTTTCCTCCTGCATTGTTGGGTAATATAGTCAGTCAGCAGAAATTGTTTAAACCCTTACTATGTGCCAAAACTACACAAACCCCTGGGGATAGAAAAGAGAAAACAATTATTATTGCCAATGAACTACAAGGTTCATTATGGGGAGAACATGCAAACAACTACATATAACCAAAATAGATACTGGACAAATTGGAGATAATCACAGAGGTAAAGCACTAGCATTAATGTGTATTAAGAAAGACTTCATGCAGAAGGAGTGATTTTAGCCAAATCTTGATAGAAGACTTGCCAGGAGGCAGAGATGAGGAAGGAGAGAATTCTAGACATGAGGGACAGCTTGTTGAAAGGCTCAGAAAATAGAGAGATGGAGTGTCTTGTGCAAGAACAGCAAAGAGACTATTGTCACTGGGTCTTAGATTGCATGGAAAAAAGTAAATTGTTAAAAGATTGAAAAAAGTAGGAAGGAGCCAGATCATAAAGGGTTTCAAACATTTTTTTTACTTCATCCTGGAGGTGAGAGGTAATCACTGGAGTTTATTGAATAATTATGTGTCTCTTCAGGGGTCTTCAGAATGTATCAGTCTATATTTTATCCTCCTTTTAATGTAACTGGAAATTTTTGTTGCTAATTGATATCATGAGATATTATATTCAAGTATTTAAGCTTTTAGCTTCATCACATTTTTATTTGTTTTCTTGTAGACCAATTATTCTCAGATTTTCTGATTGCATTATAACTTCAGGGTCAATTGTTTCTGCTTCTATGGTACTCAAGTCTTTGATTTTGCTATTTTTGACTTTGAACTAATATTTATTTGTTGCATCTCTTTTTTCAGAGTATCTACTATTTTATAAAAATTCTTTCTAATCCTCAAACCATTCATTCTCCCTTAAACTGAAGAGCTCAACAATAGTTTCTTTGCTGGGTTAGAAAGTTTTTGTTTATGAACAATAGTTTAATGTGGCTTCATTTCACTGTTTTTCTCTCTGAGGAAATATTCTTGTGAGGATTTATTTAAATTCTTTTCCTTGTTTCTCACTGTCCTTTTACACTATTTAACATATATCTTATTCTTTGGAGACAAAGAGTGAGTTTAGCATGACTGCTTAGTTATCATGCCAGAATTCTACATATTTAAACTTTTATATCTTCAAAGATATGCATTTGGGGCAGAGAAAAGATGACAGCACGCATTTTTTGGAGCACTGCCTACTAGCCCAGCCAAATACCTGTAAAAAATGGCTCTAAACAAATTCTGGGGCTGCAGAACCCACAGCATGTTGGAATGAAGCAAATCTCCAGCCCAAGACAGCTTAGAAGGTAGCCAGGAAGTATCTATCGTACTAGTACGGACAGGACATGAGCAGGCCTTGGGGAGACTGAATCTCTCACACCTGTGGCAGTTTCCAGACTTCAGAACCTCAAAATCACCAATGACAAATTGGAAGGTGAGTGGAAAAAGTCTATGGGACCAGTGTGGGAGAGTAGAGTGGTCAGGTCCCAGCTCCAGGGTGACGGAGGGGGGAAAAAGCTTGGAGGAATCCACAAGAGTCATAGCAGCAGCAGGGGCAGAGGCAGTAACTGTTTCTGGGGGTCTAGGCCCACAGATTGTGGGAGAATTGAGCATCTGACAGTACACCTCCAAGCCTCACTGGAAGAGATCTACCTTAACAAAAATTCAAAAGTCAAGTAAATGGCTGGGGAAATGAGTAAAAACTGAAAAATGGAATCAGACTATAGAATCTTACTTTGCTGACAAGGAAGACCAAAACAAAGTGAAAACTCCTCCATCCAAAGCCTCCAAGAAAAAAATGAATTGGCCTCAGGCCATGGAAAAGCTCAAAAAGGATTTTGAAAATCAAGTAAGAGAAGTAGAACAAAAATTAGGAAGAGAAATGAGAGTGATGCAAGAAAACTATGAAAAATGAGTTAGCTGCTTGCTAAAGGAGACTACAAACAATGCTGAAAAAATCTAACACTGAAAAAAATAGACTAACCCAAATGACAAAGGAGAATCAAAAAGCCAATGAAGAGGACGATGCCCTAAAAAGCTTAATTGGCCAGATGGAAAAGGGGATCTAAAAGTTCACTGAAGAAAGTAATTGCTCAGGATTTCCATTTCTGGGAGCCAAGATGGTAGAGTGGTAATTTCTATCTCCCTCCCCTTGTTGACCTTGATGAGCCAAGAGAATATCTCCTCTGGAAAAACCCTGGAACAGCAAGAGCAGCAGAAGGGATAAACAAACTCTCAGCCCATAAGGCTACAAGGATCTCTAAGGAGGGTTCCTCTTGCTGTGGCCAAACGTGCCCAGTGCAGGATCAGAGTTGTCCCAGACAGCCTCACCTCAACAAACCAGGAGAAGAACCTGAGCCCCAGGGAGTGAAGCCAGCAACTACCAACACCAGGACTCCAGGCTTGCCTCAGCAACCCAGGGGAATGAGAAAGATACTAGCACAGGCAGCTAACCTTGCCTATGCACTTACTCTGCAGAGGAGACCTCTGGCATGCAGACCACCCCTCCCCCACATTTAACGAGTTAACTCCTGGGTAAATACTGGAAATACAAAAAGACTTCGCCTGGCCTCTGCTTTCAAATACGAGACAGCTCAGTGCCAGGTAAGATGCAGCATTTTAACTTCTCGTGGAAAGAACCAGAAGCAACAACACACAAAGCCTAAAGTTTAAGGCACAAGAACTGTGGGATAGAGCTCCCTGTGCCACAGACACAGAGATTTACTTCAAAAGTCAGGGAAAGAGTTACTATCAAGAGTAAGAAGCAAAGCAGAAAAGAAAAGACCATAGAATGTTTCTATGGGGACAGGGTCCAAAACACAAATCCCAGAGAGGTCAGTATTGAGACTGTACTCCCACCTGAAAGTTCAGAAGGGACTATGAACTGGTCTGAAGCACAAACAGCCTTCTAAGAAGAGCTCAGAAGGGATTTTATTTTTTTACTTATTTTTTATTTTTTTTAATTAATTCTATTTATTTTCAGTATTCTACAATCACTACCATATAACTTAAATTATTTTTGCTCCCTCCCCCTCCTTCCCCACTACCTTCCCCCTCCCTCCCCAAGATAGCATACAATTTTATATAGGCTTTACACATACATTCCTATAAAATGCATTTTCACTATAGTCATGCTGTGTAGGAGAATTAAAATAAATGGGAGAAATAATATAACATGAAAAAATGAATAACTGGCACTGATCTTTAAAGAATAACTGAAGGTTCCCCTTTTAAAATGTTTCTCTGTATCCCCAGGGCTAAGCACATAGTGCCTGGCTCATGTTGTTGTTCATTCAGTCATGTTTTATTCACTATGATCCCAGGGACCATTGACTACCAGGCCCTTCTATTCTCTACTATCTTCTGAAGTCCATCCAAGTTCATGGTCATTTCTTCTATTACATCATCTATTCATCTCTTTCTGTGCCATTCCTTTCTCCTTTTGCCTTCTATCTTTACCAAAATCAGGTCCTTTTCCAGAGAGTTCTGTCTTCTCATTAATATGGACAAAGTGTTTAAGGTTCAGAATTTACCTGTCCAATAGGTAGTTTGAATTATTTTTTTTTAAATTTATTTAGTATTTTATTTCTTTCAATCATATGTAAAAACAATTTTAACATTCATTTTTAAAACTCTGAGTTCCAAATTCCTTCCCAATCCCCCACATTGAGAAGGCACGTAATTTGATATAGGTTATTTTATACATGTGCAGTCATGCAAAACACATTTGCATATTAGTCAAGTTGTGAAAGAAAACATAGACCCCCCCACAAAAAAAACCTAAAACAACAAAAAAATAAGATAAAAAAGAAAGTATGCTTCAATCTATATTCAGACACAATCTTGGTAAAGGAAACAGAAAAAATACTGAATTAAAAACGCCTTAAAAACAAATTAGGCCAAATGGTAGGAGAAGTGCAAAAAACCAGTGATGAGAAGAATGCCTTGAAAAGCAGAACTGACCAAATGAGAAGGAGGCAAAAAAATTCACTGAACAAAAAAACACTCCTTAAAAAGTAGAATTGGACAAATGAAAATGGAGGTACAAAAGTTCACTGAAGAAAATAATTCCTAAACAATTGGAATTGAGCAAATGGAAACTATATGACTTTATGAAAAATCAATAAACAATAAAGCAAAACCAAAAGGATGGAAGAAATAGAAGACAATCTAAAATGTCTAATTGGAAAAGCACCTGATGGTCAAAAAGCCATGGGGGAAAAAAAAAAAGCCTAGATATCTTTCAGGAAGTTATCAAAGAAAATTGTCCTGCTATTCTAGTATCAGAGGGTCAAACAGAAATTGAACAAATCCACCAATGACCTTCTGAAAGAGTTTCCAAAATGAAAATTCTCAGGAATATTATAGCCAAATTCCAGAGCTCCTAGATGAAGGAGAAAATAATGTAAGCAGCTAAAAAGGAACAGTTCAAGTATTGTGGAGTCACAGTCAAGATAACAAAAGTTTTAGCAGTTTCTAAAGTAAAGGATTAGAGTACTTGGAATATGATGTTAGAGAAATCAAAGGAGTTAGGATTACAACCAAGAATCACCTACCTATCAACACTAAACTTGATAATTCAAAGGAAATAGAAGACCTTCAGGGATTTTTGATGAAATGTCTAGAGCCGAATAGACTTTTAAATACCAGACTCAAGAGAAAAATAAAAAAGGTAAATAGGAAAGAGAAATCATAAGGGACTTAATTGTTAAAATGTTTACATTTCTATATGGAGAGATGATAGTTGTAATTCATAAAAAAACTTTCTCATTATTAGGGAAGTTAGTCATATATATGAACAGAGGACACAGATGTGAATTGGATATGAAGGCATAATATCTAAAAATAGAAATTAAAATTATGGATTGAGAAAGAGGAATGCTTTGGGAGAAAGGGAAAGGGACAGATAGAATGGGGTAAATTATCTAACCTAAAAGAGGCAAGAGAAAGCTTTTACAATGGAAAAGAGGGGGAAGTTGAGGGAGGTGGTAAGTGAAACTTACACTTATCAGAATTGGCTCAAAGAGAGAATAACATACAGACTCAATTGGGTATAGAAATCTACCTTACTATACAGGAAAGTAGGAAGAGAAGGGGTTGAAAAGGTTGAGTGATAAAAGAGATGGCAGATTGGGGGAATTAGCAGTCAAAAGTAAAACACTTTTGAGGAGGAAAAGGGTTAAAGAAAAGACATTAGAATAAATGGGGAATGGGAGAAATAGGATAGAGGGAAATATATTTAGCATAAAGCTGTGAAAAATAATTTTGAAGTTTCTCTGATAAAAGCCTCATTTCTCAAATATATAAAATTCTTACTTATAAAAATAGGAACCATTCTCCAATTGATAAATTATCAAGAGATATGAACAGTTTTCAGATGAAGTAATCAATGCTATCTGTATCCCTGTGAGAAGGTGCTCTAAATTACTATTGATAGGAATACTGTAAATTGAAACAATTATGATGTATTGCCTCACATATATTAGATTGGCTAATAGATTAGAAAAGGATAATGACACATGTTAGAGGGAATGTGGGATAAATGAGAAATTAATTCATTGTGGGTGGAACTGTGGAGTGATTCAATCATTCTTCAGAGCAATTTGTAACTATGCCCAAATGGCTATGCATACCCTTTGACCTAGCAGTACTACCAATAGGTTAGTATCCCCCCGAAAAAAGATAAAAGGCAAAAGGGGAAAAAGACCTATATGTATGGAAATATTTATGGCAGCTCATTTCTGGGAGCAGGGAGTTGAAAACTGGAGGAATGTCCATCAATTAGGAAACAGCTGAACAAATTGTGCTATATGACTGCGATGGAATACTATAGGCTACAAGAAATGATAAACAGGATGCTCTCAGGAAAGCCTAGGCAGACTTACATGAGGTAATGCAAAGTGAAATATACCCTGTACACAGTAACAGCAATATTGTAATTTGATTTGCTCTGAATGACTTGGTTGTTCTCAGCAATACAATGATCCAAGACAACTCTGATGAATAACTTAGGATGAAAAATGCTATCCATCCCCAGACAAAGAACTGATGGTGTCTGAATATAAATTGAAGCATGCTTTCTTTTTTACCTTAATTTTTTTTTGAGTTTTGTTTTTTTTTGGGGAGGGAGGGTCTATGTTTTCTTTCACAACATGACTAATATGGAAATGTGTTTTGCATGACTACACATGTATAAAATTACCTATATTAAATTGCATGCCTTCTCAACATGGGGGATTGGGAAGGAATTTGGAATTCAGAGTTTTAAAAATGAATGTTAAAATTGTTTTTACATATGATTCAGAGAAATGAAATACTAAATAAATTTTGAAAAACTAATTCAAACTACCTATTGGACATGTAAATTCTGAACCTTAAACTTAAACACTTTGTCCATATTAATGAGAAGACAGAACTCTTTGGAAAAGGACTTGATTTTGGTAAAGATACAAGGCCAAAGGAGAAAGGAATGGCACAGAAAGAGATGAATAGATGATGTAATAGAAGAAATGACCATGAACTTGGATGGACTTCAGAAGATAGTAGAGAACAGAAAGGCCTGGAAGGCAATGGTCCCTGGGATCACAGTGAATCAGACATGACTGAATGAACAGCATGAGCCAGGCACTATGTGCTTAGCCCTGGGGATACAGAGAAACATTTTAAAAAGACAACCTTTCATTATTCTTTAAAGATCAGTGCCAGTTATTCATAAAAAATATTGTTGATTTAAAGACTGAAGAAAGTTAACGGAATGAAAATAATTGCTCAGGTGATTGTTATGTAAGACATTTTCCTGATCTTAATTTTCCCATTGTCTACAGTGAATAGACTACACAGAATGCACTACATTTTTCTTGATATTTCTTCCCCATGTAATTTTATGCCCCTAATTTCTTTTATGCAGTTTGAATTAAAAGAAAGACAAGCTTTGGGAAAAGATGTGATATTTTGATTTTTTTAAATAATGAGGTAGCTTTTCTTAAACATGTTAAATGTTAGTTAGCTCTGTGTAACAGCCAGTCTCATTTTTAAGAAAGAATGTCCCTTGCCACAAACCAATTGATATAATCTTTTTATAGGTTGGCATAAAACCAGCCCTTCTCCATGAGGATGCAACAAAGGGAGGTTGTTTTCCTTTTTTGTGGTTCTATTGTGCATATTGTAGTATTAGAAGACGGAAATTGAGCTGATTTCCTCTCTTAACAAATTCACTGATAATATAATCTTAGCCTCAATAATGTTAATACAAAAATTTTAAATGTATATAGCTTTAATCCAATGCTGGGAGAAGGTTTAACTCTGTTCCCACAGTTGTTTTTGTTTTTTAGTCAAATGCATCTAATCTGATTTTTTAACTCTATTAAAAATATAAACTTCTTATTTTGTCTTCTAAAACAAAACAATAATTATAACCAATAGTAGGCTAGAGGTTTAATCTAAATTATTCAAAAGCATCTCCAAGCAAAAGTTAAGGCATTTGCCTATATAATTGAATGGGATCTATTTGACCTGTTTATACACAAAGAATTGTAGTTTATTCTTCATAAATATATGGATGCAATGGGAATTCACAAACATCTTTGGGAATGTTTCTATCTAAGCACCATTTTCTGGGTTAAGTTTTCATGATTGATGGAACTGACTTAACCTTGACTTTCTTACAGATGCTTCACAACAGCAGAAAAACATGAATAAAGTTTGTCATAATTTACTCATCTCAGATGGAAGGTAATATTATTGAATTCACCTCTGCCAGTTAAATGATTGTCTCTACTGGAGACTTCCCAGGAAAACAAAGAAGATAAATAACAGAAAAACAGCATGGTCCTGGGATTCAGTTTCCTCCTTTATAAAAGGGAGAGAAAATTAACTGTAGAACATGCCTCTGAAAGTTGTTCCAAGGCTCAATTATGTATAAAGAATAAAATAACATAATAAGCAATTATTTATTTCTTCCTCTTAATAAGGAAATGACATATAATAAACTGAGTCAACTAGCTTAGAATTCATACATCCTTAGAGTTAGAAAGTATTTCATAGGTCATCTAGTCTAACCTATCCTTGAACTAGAATATCCAGTCTATCATCCTTGACAAGTGAGCACCAGTTTTTGCTTGGACACTTCTGATGAAAGAGAACTTGCTATCTCACAAAACGATACTTTCCAATTTTGTACATCAGTAACTGTCGGGAATTTTCTTCCCTTATGTGAAGCTGAAATTCTTTGTGTATAGAAATGGAGCTAGTTCTTTAAAAGATTTTAAGTAATAAATAATTCTTTCAAAAAAGCATTTTTCAACTTTAAAAAGCATGCTCTTTCTATATCTTGACCAAATTCTCTTTGAAATTACCAGCATGTATCCTAGTCGTTATTCTAAATATATAGCTACTAAGAAAATACTATTTTTTTTCCTTCTTGAAGACATTAAGGTGAATTTAGTTGCAAAGTTACTATTGTAGAAGGGGAACAACTATTGAAGCATTCAGGTGTGATTAGACTAAAGAAGAGAGAGATAATGGGGGGAAGGGGTAGACATGGTCCATGTCTCCTAAATATTTAAAGGTCTCTTATGTGAAAGGGGAATTAGATTTATTTTGATTGACTTTTGATATAAGAATATGACCAATGGGTAAAAGTTAAATAAAGACAATATGGGGTTTAGTATCAAAACCAACTTTTTAACCATTAGAGCTGTCTAAAAGTATTGTTTTGGAAGACAGTGAGCTTCTATCCATGGAGGTGTTCACCAAAAAATTATTTATATTACCCCTGCTTAATGGAATAGAGTGAATGCATAATAGAGGCAGAAGACAGACTAAATGACCTTTAGGGCCCCTTCCAAGACTCAAATTCTATGACATAACCTTGCAAAGCATTCTCCATAAAACTATATTTGGACAGGAAAGTTTAACTGCTTAATGAATATTGAACTGATTTTAATAATTGCTAATAGTAATAACTAACATTTTTATTGAACATACTATGTCCCAGACATCATTCTAAGTGCTTTGCACTTACCTTATCAGTTGATCCCTCAACAACCCTGGGACATAGGTGCTATTATCCTCATTTGATAATTAAAGAAACTCAATTTGACAGGTTAAGTGACTTGTCCATGGTAACACAGCTAGCATCTGAGGGCAAATTTGAACTAAGTTCTTCCTGACTTCAGGCCTAGTTCTCTATCCACTATCCCAATCTAGAAGCCTTATCTTCAAAATCACCCCTTGTTTTAGTCATTATAACATTATTATTTTCACTTAAAATAACAATTGAGTTAATGAATGAACAAGCATTTTTTCAAAACTTCTATTGTGTTAGGCATTGGGGATCCAAATACAAGTGAAACAACCCGTGTTCTCAAGGGACACACATTCTATATTTGGGAAATACAACATACAAGGGTAAATAGATGTCAAGGGAGGGAGCATTGGTTCAGGCAGTTATAGCAATTATAACTGTAATTATTAAACAAAAAATTGTGACATTCTTTCCGATAGCAAAGGGAGCAATGCTTTAATTATTGTTCCCAGAACACCATCAAGAAGTAGAGAGTGTTGTTGTTCATTCTTTATTGTCAAAGAGGATGAAGAATATCAGGAGGGTGATGTCTTGACTTGCAAGTGAATCGGATTTAAGTGAGGCAGAGCTGTGCAAAGTCCATTCTGTCTCACTTTCTCCTCCAGATTCCTGGCAGAGTAGATGTCAAGAACATCTCATTGGGCAGGGTCTGGTTTCATATGGGAAGGACTAAAGGGATATGAAGCATGGTCTGAGAACAGCTAAAAGTAGGTTAGGTGAGTTTTTACTTACTCAGGACAAAAAAAGAAACTGAGATTCTGAAATTTTAGCCAACTTATCTGTATTTACAGAGCTAATTAGCTGAAGCAGTAGACCATGAATCCACATCCACTGATTCCCAGGCCCTTGTCATTTCTACTATACCATGTTTCCAGTCGTAATTAACCTCATTGTTCTTGCTCTTTTATAACATATGGCCTGAAATAACACTACAGTTTAGTAAGTGAAGAGATAGATAAATTGAAGAAATAATCTCAGAAAGTGTTCAAATCTTTAGAACTACTGGACTTATGAGAAATCTTCCCCCCTTTCATAAATCCACAAAGGATAGAAATAAGCTCAGAATTATCCCTCATCTCTTCCCATTTTCTTTTCTGTCTCAGAAAAAAAAGAAACCCACTGTGAGGTTCAGGAGAAAGACGTTGCATGGTAGTAAATTTCCAGTTGTTAATTACGACTTCAGGAATGAAGGCGAGGGGTTTTGGGTGGGGAAATCTAATAATTTTATCACTTGCATTCAATAATCTAATCAATTTTATCTGGGCATTTTGCAATTACTTTTATTTAAACATGAGATCTTGATGTTTTCATCTTAATTTTTAAAAAAATGCATTGAGATTTTTTCCTCTTGCCTTTCCTTCCACTGCTTCAGAAACATTAAAAGACAGCTGAGCTCCTTTCCTTCCAATTATGAGCAAGGACATCGAGGAGTCCATTACCTAACAATTTTCAATAAAGTTGAAAAGACTGAAAGATCCCTAGGAGCAAACCTTTTAATTATGAAGCTGATGTTTCTAAATATCCAGAAAACTTTTCCACCTTTTCTCTTTCTTGTTTTGTTTCCTGCCTTGACATCGACTGAAATAGCAATACAATGGATCTCATTTAGAAACACATACCTAACTGCTAAAAAGTCACTAGTAATTATTCCAGCTCCTGCATATGTTTCCTGCCAACATTTGATGCCTGCTCACAAGAGGCTCAGAAGTTATTCCACTTCGTTTAAAAAAGAGCTGGGGGGAAGGGGATGGAGGAAATATTTGTTAGGTTCATCTTAGGTCTGTAATGGAACATACAGATGAATTAGCAAGAAATCTGAAAGTCTCAACTCCAGTTATTTGAATAAAAATATTCCCCTTTCTCTTCTCTCAGAAATGGGGATGTCTGACAGTATCATTACTCATCCTATTCTATGTTAAAAGATAATTGTCCTTCATACTAGAAGACATTTTCAATGACAGTGAGATTATTATCCATGTAAAGTGTGTTCTACTTTACTAGCCTTGCCCAGATTCACCAGGTTGCCTACCATTCTTACTAGAATATCATGTCTATTACCTTTCTCTGGTCTTCATGCCTTTCTATTTGTTGTCTTCACTATTTAAAATATAAGCTCTTTGAGGGCCAAGACTGTCTTTTTAATTTTATTCTTATGTTTTGCAATTTATATTCCAGCGCTTAGCACAACACCTGGAAAATAGCCTCTTAATAAATATGCCTCAATTAGTTGATTATTTGGTGCAATTCCTGGTGCAAAACCCTGAGGGTTTTCCCCTCCCAGATTGATTTTTTTTACTAGGTAAAAGAGGCAATTCTTTGCCTCATTTCCTATCTAATCTTAATCACTGAATGGGCATTGCCTCAGTCAAACTGAGACCTAGGAGAAACCTTAGCTTGAAAAATCCAAGGTCTCCCACTACATTTGGGGTCAATCTCCAGTCATCCTGATCTATATCTTGACACTTGGCTCAGATAGTTTCAGAGGAAAAAGTAAGGCTGATGACTTTACACAGCTCTCCCTCATTTAAATCCAATTCACTTGCAAGTCATAGCATCACCTTCTTGATGTCATGGTCCTCCTCAAGAACCAAGGACAAAGAAGAACAACAGCCTGGAATATAGTAAGTACTTAATAAATGCTTTTTCATTGCTTTGTATTCATTTATGTGTTACAGGTTTGAATTGAACCTAGATCTCCCTGACTCTGAGGTTATGACCATATATGGATTATCCCATGCAGACTTTACAAATACAAAATCCCTCTAATGGTAACACAATGACCCTGACAATTGAAGGAAAATCTCCTGGAAGAGGGAGCACTGGAGTGGAACCTTAAAGAAAGTTTGGGACTCTAAGAGGAAAAAATGACTGCATTGCAGATATTATGAACAGCCTGTGCAAAGAAAGACACTAGAGAAGAAATTTGGAACTTAAGAGTTCACAAAGCTCTTATATAAATTATGTTATTCCATCTCACAATGAGAGGGAGGGAGGGAGGAAAGAGACAGAAAAAGAGAGACAAAGACAGAAAGCTTTTTTCCCTACTTTAAAACAGAAACATATGATTTGAAGTAAATAACTTTTATCAGTGGTTTGTATGGAACTGCGTCCCCACATGTATAAAGGGTTCTCAGTAAGGAATTTCGTTCCAACATTGCATATCATTCCTTGTTTTTGTTCTTCAGCTTATAGTCTTAGAGAGCTTAAACCAAAGTCTGTCTACCTCCCAGGACTTCCTTATCCATTATGTCACTCACTGACATTCATAATTATTAGTACATTTTAGCTATATACTACACATGCCTCCCTTCCTAAAGGGAGAATACTGAGCATTATTAATTCTTTTCCTAATGATTCAGTCATTTTTATTAATATCTGTTATTTTACTATAATGTAACTCGTTGTTGTTATATTTGCTCTGTAATTTTTCTGCTATCAGTTTTCCAGTGGTTACTTCTCATTGTTAAAGCTTTGTAAGCTTCTAACAGTGACCTTGTTTCTTCTTTAATTTTGCTGTTTAAAACTACTCTGGATTAAGAAATCAGAATATAAGATATGGAATGATATTATTCTTTGCTTAAATTAATTTTTAAAATTGTTAGTTTTAATGCCTTATACATAGTAGGAACTTTAACAAACACTGGTGAATTTATTTAATTGAATTGAGTGGAAATGAAAGGCATCCTGTGATAGGGTGACCATGTGATTTTAAAATTTTTGATAGCCAAGGGAATGCTAAATATAATTAGATACACAGCCTATCTTTTGAGAGGGTAGCTTTCAAAAAGAACAATGAAAAGGTAGGTATGACCCAATGGTCTGAAACTTTAAAAGTAGAATTTGTTCAAAAATGTTTATAGTAATGACAGAACCTTGGATCACACTGGCTCACAATACTGAAATTTGAAGGGTGTTTGGCAAAGGGACATCCCAACCCTCATGAAGAATGCTCCTCATATTCCCATAGTCCTCTAAGCATTTCAACAGTAAAAACAAAACAAAACAAAACAAAAAACAGTGAATTCCCCAATAATCTATTCTGATGAAAAAATGGGATATGCAGACAGCTCAACATGAACACAAGTGCTAGTACTTTCGTAGCTTCTAGGTTTTTATCTTAGTCAACTCTAAGCCATAACAAGGATGGGAAGTTTCAGAAGAACCCATTTTAGCAATAGGACCACAGAGGTTTCTCTTTTCCTCTGCATTTGCTTTTCTTCGTCCTCTCCAGTTTAACACTAAGTTCCAAAGTAAATTTGTGTGAAAGTGGTATCTTTCCCCAAGTTTGCAAAGCTAAAAGTCATATTCTATTAACTGACTCTGTTGTACATCTTTTCAAAAATTCTTTTTTTTTTTCTGAACTCCTGTGGTATTGCTGGGACATCCATCTCCTCATTTTTCATGAATTTATATGTAGGTTATCTTTCTCTCCTGCCAAAAGTTCTAGGCTGTGGAATACCTTGAGACAGGATTGGGAGGGGAGTGGTGGGAACATGTAAAAGGCATCTGTCATCTATCTTGACATAGATGGTCACAAGGGTGTCTTTTAATTAGAGATTCTACCATAATCTTCTAAATAAGGTTAAAGAGTCTCTCTGTAAGTGTCCAAACACAAGACCAGAAGCTAAGGGAAAAACTAAGAGGGGATGGAGGCAGACACAAAAGGAGATACCCCAGGAGTAAAATGAACAGATCTTTTCTACGGTTAATGTAGGTAATATAACTACCAATAGGGAAGGCAAATTGGTCTACTTGGAAAAACAAGGCATTCTATGGGGAGAGACAGGAGACAGAAGTTGTTAGGCAAATCAAACTACCACCACCACTTTGACCACTGTCTTTCCTCAGAGACAGTCCTGGATCATGAGTCCAAGATCTTAGGGAATAGCAGTGTCACCCAAAAACACCAGATCTCTTTCTAGTCCAACACCCACAATGGTCATTGAGGGGAGAAATCCTTATGGTGAAGGGGTCTACTTTCCTTATCATCTGCAGCAAAAACTGCCAATCAATTGCCATCAATGGGCATATAGGCAAAGAAGTCTTGGGAGGTGCAGCACTGCCCAGACCCCTAGTCTTGCTTTCAGACCAACTTTCACAGCCATCATCCTTGGAAACAACTTCTATAGAGAAGGGGCCAGCTATCTCCACCAAATGCCAACAAACTGCCACACAAAGACAAAGCAAGCCAGTCTATCAAAAGCAGCAAGGTACCCTAGAGGAGAGAGGAAGAACAGGAGAAAGTCTGTTTCAAGAGTGTCAGGGTAGTACCGTCATCTTGACCACCAACTTCCCTCACACTAGAATGGAGACAGCTCAGGACCTAAACCCATGAGCCTTAGGAACAGTAATCTTTTTAGTCCATGACTTCTAGTAATAATCCTAGGAAGCAATTCTTATGAAAGTGGAGCCTGGCAGGAATACTTGCAGGTACTACATTCATATCTATTTGAAACCTAGAAAAAAAAATTGCAATCAAAGTCATTGAGAATATCAAATGGTTTAACATCAGAAACAGATAATTTTATCAGTGGAAATGACATAAAAGAAGAGGCATTACCATGTGCTTTGCCACTATACTCTAGGGACCATGGAACCTCACCAACTGATTTGTAGCTGATATCTTCCATACGTATTATTTTTCCCCATTAGAATGTGAGCTCTTTGAGAGTAGGAAATATTTTACTTTTCTACTTGTATTCTCAGTACTTAAGACAGTGCTTTGCTCATACTTTTTAATAAATGATTCATTCATTCATTTATTCAGGAGAAGGAAGGGCAGGGGTTATGGAGACCAAAGATAGTTTAGGTGTTTAGTATTAAATAAGGTAAAGACCCTTTGTGAAAGAGTATCTGTCATTCACATTATAGAGAAGAATCAGACCAAGGAAGGAGATGAGAATACAAATTGACCTGGCACCGTGTTGGGGAAAATAACTCACCAGGGCATGTTGTGTGACATAGCTACTGAACTGCACTCTTTCCCAGGCCCAGTAATCGTTTATCTTTATACTTCTACCCAGAGTGCATCTATTAGGAAGACAGACTCAGAGTACTGATAGTTTCACATTGTGTGAGACCAGCCATGCTATTCTGTGAGCAGCAGCAACATTTGTCAGAGACAGCCCACAAGGTTTTGTAGGCACAGCCAGACAGCACATCTACAACAGTAAAGGCCCTTAGGTGTTTTCCTCCTGTGGGTTCTTTTGTTGTTTTGTTTTGTTTTTTTGTCTTTTTCTCTCTCCAAATTTTCTCTAAAGGCCAGGACCCAGGAGATTTATGTCTCCCAGATACTTTGTGTGTATATTATTTCTGACCATGTTTTCTGCTGACCAAGAGCGAGTTTCTAAACCTAGTCAAAAGAGCTATGGTAATAAAATGTGGTTTCATCTTAAGGGTTTAAATGTCTGAGTGCCTGAATCCTGGATGGGCTTTTACTTTACTTGCTGAATTCACTTCACCCTCAGTAAACTACAGACTTCTCCAGATTGCAACAGCCCTATAAATCCTATTTGCTGCCTCTTAGACAGCAGTATTCATTTGCCATAATAAATATATTCAAGTAAATCTGTTTGGTCCATTTCTGTCACAGACTCATGATTACCAAGAAAAATTTGCTCTAAATTCCAGTTAGAGAATGTAACAAAATCTTCAACTCTTGGAATTGGAATTGAAGTTGGAGGTGGAATTGAAGTCCAAGTCACCCTTCAGTGAAGGGAAACCCATTGCCTTCTTAGACAACTGTTACATGTTTGGATAAATCTAATGATAAGAAAGTTTTCAATCAAACCTGAATTTCCCTCTGAAACTTTTACCTGTTGCTACTACTTCTGCCTTCTTGGGTCAAATAAAATTATCTTTCTTCCACATAACAATCCTTTCAGCACCAGACAATAGCTACCATGCCCTATTCCCCAAATTTTCTCTTCTTGAAGATTACAGTCCTCAGTTCCTTCAATCTATTATCACAAAGCATGATATGGAGTAATCCAAGCCTTTTGTGCCATGGGTACCACTACTATGGAAGTCATAAGTACATCGTATATTGAATATTGAATCAGCCAGTTGTTGCAGAAAACTAAAATCTGCATTTAGTAATAACGATTTCAGTTTTTTGCTGAAAATGAAAATCTACATAGTTTTACCTCATACAATTAGAATTTGAGAGCTGTAAGGGTTCTTGGACATCTAACATCCTCACATTTATTTTTTTTCTCAAGTCTTCTATGAAAGAAAGGTGGTTATGTTACTTCAACATGCTGAAATAAAATTCTTTTAACCTATTGAAAAGCTAGTTGAAGTCCATCTTAGGTTCTGTAGAACATAATCATGTTTAATTTGACATAAAATGCTCTTTGAGAAAGGAAAAAAAAAAGTCTTGACACTGAAAAAAGAGTTATCAGGCCTAATAAATTATCTGCCATCAAGAACAAGTGATGACAGCTCCAGAAAGGATGGCTGTTGAAAAGATCTGAAATTCAGCTATAGCAGTATAAACTTCTGATAGATCTGAGAAGAATGACGAGGGGTGGAGGGAAGGGGGATAAATTGTCTAAAGTGATAAGTTGGCTTGAAATCACGCTCTATTGGCTGAAAACTCCAAGAATGGATTGCATAGCAGAATGGACTATTTTCTTCTCACAAAAAATAAATGAAAAAAGACTTATGACCCTAAAGTGAACTAAAACAACACACATGTCAGGATAATGTAGAGATGTATTGGATGGGGATTTCAAGGATGAAGAAGATTCACTATATTATGAACTTTGAAGTGAAAAGTAAACATGGTACTAGAATGAAGGCTCTAAGACTTGTTTTCCACATTCCAAAGTGGAAAATCTAGCCAGAAATCTCCTGTTTTCTCTCTTTTACTCTTATTTCCTTTTCTTTGTGTAGTTCTTGCTTCTTCTTATCTAAACTTTCACAGTAGAGAGAGTATTGTACTTAGAGTTAGGAAGGCAAGAGTTCAAATTGTGCTTCAGGCACTTAACCCTTGTGTGACCCAGTCAAGTTACGGATTCTCTCTAATCTTAATTTCCATATTTGCAAAATAAGTCTATAAAATCAGGATGAAAGTAGCACTCACTTTACAGAATTGTTGTGAGGAACAAATGTGTCAGTATACATAAAGCACTTCACAAACCTGAAAACACTGTAAACTCTTACTATTATTACTTCTACAACAGGGGACTTAACCTTGAGTCCATGAACTTTATGTATGTATGTATGTGAACATGTATGTCCCTGTGTGTATGTGTGTGTCTTGGGGGTTTTCTTGGCAAAAATATTAGAGTGTTGTTGTTTTTCTTTTTTTCATTTCCTTACCCAGCTCATTTTAAAGATGAGGAAATTGAGGCAAGCAGGGTTAAGTAACTTGCCTAGTGTCATATAGCCAGTAAATCTCTGAGACCAATTTTGAAGTCTGGTCCTCCTGACTCTAGGTCTCACACTCAATCCACTGTGACACATAACTACTACTACACACACACACACACACACAGATAGACATATGTGCATGTATGTGCATGCATGTTCACATATAGGCAGCTATGTGGTACTATAAAGTGCCAGGCCTGGAGTCAGGAAGACTCAACTTTCTGAGTTCAAATCTCGTCTCAGATACTAACTGGTTGTCTGACCCTAGGCAAGTCACTTAACCATTTATGAATAGGTGGGAGTATATATAGATATATTAATGTATTTGATGATGGTTGTCCTTCATCTTTGAAGAATACCAAAATGACTTCACCATGATAAAGTGAAATTTCAGGGTGTCCAACTGTGGCTAATCAGAACAATAGGAGCTTGGAATGCTCTACTACAAGTTGGGCACAGATAGTCTGTGTGAATATTTGAAGTGGATTTACCAAACTTGTGCATCCTGTGTTTATTTTGTGCTGCCTTAATTCTGCTTTGCTCATAAAGCACAGCATCCTTGCTGATGTGGGCATGCCATGCTGAGCAGTCCTGTGGCAGTGTCTCCCATGTCACATAGTCAAATCCAAAGTTCTTGAGAGAGACCATGAGAGTGTCCTTGTATCACTTTTTCTGGTCACCATATGATCTCCTGCCCCAATGTGAGTTCTACATTAAACAATCTTTTTTGGCAAGCATACATTTTACATTCAAACAGCATGGCCAGCCCATCGGAGTTGCGCTCCCTGAAGCATAGTTTGAATATTTGGCAGTTCAGCTTGAGTAAGGACCTCAGTGTCTGGTACCTTATCCTGCCAGGTGATCCTCAGAATCTTCCTTAGACAGTTCAAACGGAAGTGATTCAGTTTCCTGGCATGGCACTGGTAGACTGTCCATGTTTCACAAGCATATAACAATGAGGTCAGCACAACAGCTCTGTAGACCTTCAGTTTGGTAGTCAATCTAGTACCTCTTCTCTCCAAAACTTTTCTTTGGAGCCTCCCAAACACTGAGCTAGCTCTGGCAATGTGTGGATCAACCTCATTGTCAATGTGTGCATCCCTGGAATGTACACTAACAAGGTAAGTGAACTTATCCACAGCATTTAAAACTTCTCGATTTGCTGTAACCAATGGTTCCATGCATGGATGGTGTGGTGGTGGCTGATGGAGCACCTGTGTTTTCTTGGTGTTAATTATTAGACCACAATTAGCACAGGAAGCAGAGAATTGGTGCATCTTTTGTTGCATCTCAGCTTCAGAGGCTACATTGAGTGCACAATCATCTGCAAACAGAAAATCATGCACCAACACTCCCTCCACTTTGGTCTTGGCTTGTAGTCTTTTCAAATTGAAGAACTTACCACTGTATATTAATATAATAACTTCTTATATTTTAGTTTTTTTAAACACATTATTCAGAAAAGGAGTTCAAAGGCTTCCATATAACTGACAAAGGGGTTTATGATGCAAAAATGTTTAAGAAACCCTGCTTTGCAATACCTTTTTTGGCAATATTATTCAGTACCCTAAGTAGCGTTGGCAATTACTGTCTGATATTCCACTTGTACCCTTAGGATTTCTGGGCTTTTTAATCTAGCTTACACCTGACCTCATTTATATATACATATACATATATACATATATGTATATATATGCACATATACATGTACATATATACACACATGCATACATATGCATTCATATATGTACCTGTACATGTGTGTTATATACACATATGTACATGTATATATGTGTGTTTGTGTATATATTCACATGTATATGTATTTATGTATATATATACATATATACTTGTATACACACACACACACATATATAAATGTAAACTTTTTGAGAACAAGGATTTTCATTTTATTTTGTTTTATGCCCCACACTTTTCACAATCTTTGGCACATAGTAAACACTTATTCATTCATTTATTCCTTCCTTACTTCACACATTCACTACTACAACATCAATTACCACCTCTATGTTAATGACTTCTAAGTATGAATCTCTAGCCCTGACTTCTTTGCTCATCACCTAGCCCTGTGTTCCCACTTAGGATTAAAACACAAGAGCCACTAAAATAAAACAATAAATGCAGAAATGGCAGATAAACTTCTATGATCAGTATGGCAAGTTGAGAATTATTCATTGCGTCTACCCAGACTGACCAACCATGCACTGATTGTAAACAAGATAGAATTAGGGTAAGGTTACCTAAGACTAATGAAGCATTTGTTCAGTGGTCTGTAGGATACCCTGTTCATCTTCAATTGCATGCTAAACATAGAGGTCCCACCGCAATGTTCATGTAATTTTCTCTAAACCTAACATCACTTTACAGAAATAGTGTATTGTACTGGAAAGATCAATTACATCCAAAATCCAGGCTCTAGTCTCCATTATATCATTATCTGTGATTTAGAGAAATTGTGGTCTTTATATGTCTCACTTTTCTTATAAATATGAGAATGTTACCTTAGGTGATCTGTAACGTCACTCCTACCACACCGCATGGGACATGTGTCTTGGTGATAGAGAAAAGACTCTCCTAGCAGATACCACTTTAAGTAGAACCTGGCAGGGAAAGTCCTCTTGATAAAATCTATATCTTACCTCTGAAAGTAGAATGATAGGCACATATCCACAAAACAATTGAAGAAACACAGACCAAACTTGGATTCCTGGCCACTTCTTCTGGAGGTTTGGCATTTTGTCACCAAGTCAATATATTAGAAAAGGCTGACAGAAGCACAGAGACAAAATGAAAATACACAAATAGATGCGTTAACTCTGGCATTTGGGGTACATAAAACATACCCAAATATTCCCCAAATAAACATTTTGAGATAAATTTATTTGTATGTAACATGGGGGAAGGTAGTCTCAAAGGAGTGTCTCAGGACACAAGAGACCACTGAGGGAATGACCCCTGGATGCAGTCCTATGGAGACAAAACAGAGACTCTGGTAGGAAGGCCTTCACTTGGGGAGAGGAATGATCCAGGATGAAGCTCACCTGGGTTGTAGCCACTGGGGAAAGGGAAAAGAGTCTGTTAGCTTTCTATTTTGAGTAACTGTTCTTGGCAACCAGTTGCTAAGCTCTGCTGTTTCTACCTGCTAGAGGAGTACAATGAGACCAGCAAAGACAGAGGAGTGGGAGGAAACTGCCGTCCTTAAAAAATGTAGTACTTAATGCCCAGAGAACATAAGGCAGGACCCTGGATAAGATAGGACCAAACAGGACCACACAATGTCACTAGAAATGTACAGGGTATGGCCCAAACACAAAAGTTCCAGTCTGCAAAGGGAAATTGGAAGAATAACTATTTTTAAAAAGATAAAGAGTTCTTTTGATGCCGAGGATGCCCAAGACAAATCTGAAAGAGAATAATTTAAAGGCATCTAAAAGCTTGTCAACAAGGTAAATTATAATTCTGATAAGAAATAAAGCAAAAATTTTCAAAATACATTTAAAATATATGTTTTCTTTTAATGTAGTGCTGCAGGAATGAATGGGGGTTGGGAAAGAAGAATGAATAGCAAAACAAGAGTACAAAATCTTAACCCAGCAACAAACTAGGACTAACTAAAGGACCATAAATATTGTCAGCAATATTAGTTTTCACATCCTAAATGACTGTCCTAACACAAAACAGCATTACTCCAAATACACTGCTACACTGTCAATGCAACTTCTTCTACCTGATGTTTTACATCTCCTACCTTCTTCCCAGAGACCTTTCTGGAATAAAAATGACATAGCTCTGACCAATTTGAGCTGACCAGTCTTTATGGGTCAGTTTCTACTATTTTGTGGGGACAGGAGGGGTCAAGTGGAGAAAAAGGAACTGCAGGGAGTCCTAATATAGAACTCAAGAGCAATTTTCTAATTTACTGACCTCAGTTACTGCTTTCCTGCTCCTTCAGCCCAGACCTGACTTCTCCATGATGGCAAAATTTTGACTTCTAATATTCTATGGTTCTGTGCTCCTTTTTCTCAAAATTTATTAATTTTCTTCAATTTTTCTTTTTCTACTAATGGTACCACCCAGTGGTGTACTGAAACCAGCTCCTGCCTCTTTGAGAGGTCCAATAGTTTCATTGTCAGTATCTACACCTCAAAAACTGGCAAATGCTACAAACCAGGACTTGATTTATTATTTTTTTGATTTCTAGACTTAAGAAAATGGCAGAGAAAATATTTTAAAATAGATTAAATTTAAAAGTGTATTGTACATATTAATTTTTTTGGAGAACCTACTGTTAAGCATTTATTAGCACACTAACGGCTACTACTATTATACCAGTTTTTCTCAAAATAAAAAAATACCCACTTCTCCCCAGTTCAGTATCTAATCAGTTACCAAGTGCTGGTGATTCTTGCACAATTGACTTAATTCTTTGATCTTCAGCTCTATACTTCAACTACAAAATGGACAGCTTTGTGGTACCATGGATAATATCAGCCTGGAGTTGGCTCAAATCTGAGTTAAAAATCTGGCTTCAGGTACTTACTAGAAAAGTGACCCTGGGCAAGTCACTTAACATTGTTTGATTCAGTTTCCTCATCTGTAACATGCGTTGGAAAAGGATATGGCAAATCACTCTAGCATCTTTGTCAAGAAAATCTTAAATGGGGTTATGAATTGTCAGACACAAATGAAAAACGATTCAACAACAACAAACAAAATGAGAGTGGTAAACTTGATTCTCTCTGAGATTCATTTCAGTTCTGAGGTCTGTGATTTCTGAGATATGAAGCTCATTGAGGGCAAGGGCTTTATCAGATTGCATCTCTGTATTCTCAGATCCTCATACAGCATTTTGCCCATAGTAGATATTTTGAATTGAATTGATAGAAAATAACTATTCTAGTTATTTCATGAGGAAGATACAACCTGTGACTGTCATTGTTACAAGAGAATACAAAAAAAGAGGATTTTACATTATTTTATTTATCATTGCCATCTTCTAGGAAACGAAATGTCTATATTAACATTCAACAAAATATTAAGAGAAATCAGACGTTGTTAACTTTTTATTTTTAAGGGGAAATACTGGTCCTATCACAGATAATTTTCTAAAGGAAATATATTTACTATTTCGATTATAACAAACATTTTGAGAGGGGGGGATGACTAGGGTAGTTAAAACCATGTTTTGGGTTTGTTTTAAGTGTGTGTTTTACAAAAAACCTTCTCAGCAGAAATGTGTAAAATATGATAATGTACATTTTGGTTACCAGAAAAGAACAAACATTTTAATACATCTTCCCTTTAAACACACTTATTTTGGGATATATTACTGAGAAGATTTTCATAATTCCTTGATAACTTTTGGGCTAATCTAAATGAGACAAATGTTTCCAAATATTTTGTGTTATTCATTGGAGTTGATCTTGTCCCCACCCAAATATGAGATCAAACAAAGGGAAGACTTAACAGTATGAACTACTTGTCTTACTGTTCATATAGTTTCAATTCAGCAAACATAAATAGCTCTTTTACTAATTCTGAACAATATGCAGCAATTATATAACACTTTAAATTTTGCATAGTCTTTTTCAATTATTTCATTTTATCCTCATCACAACAATGGAAGACAGTTGATATTTGTATAGCCACTTTACAGATAGAGCTTGCAAGAAAATAATATAGGAAGAGGCTAAGTAATATTCATAAAGCTAGTTAAATGTTTGAGTTTGAATGTGACCTCAGGTCTTACACCTAGCTGCCTCTCATACCTTCTGCAATGTAATTTTTAGTAGGCTTACTCTGGGGATAATCAGATTTCAGCTCAGGGATTTTGTGACTAAAAAAAGGAAGAAATGGAGTCAGGAAAGAGAGTAGATAGGCTTAAAAGGAGAAAAAGAAACCATTGTGAGATTAAAAAAGAGACTGAAACTCAAGCATGTCGAAGGAACTAGATCTGCTTTGATGTATACCAGCAAATTGCTTTCTAGGGATCCCTATCCTTCAGAGCTAGGCCTTTAACTCTGTGGCACACTGAACAATCCACACTGAACAACCCCAAATATACACACATGTATACATATAATACATATACACATACATTCATATATATATATGTATATATATATACATATATATATATATATATACACACACACATTTGCTGAGTCATTTTGCAGTCATGTCGGCTTCTCTGTAACCACATTTGGGGTTTTCTTGGCAAAGATACTTGCAGTGATTTTCCATTTCCTTCTCCAGCTCATATTACAGCTGAGGAACGGAGGCAAACAGAGTTAAGTTCCAAAGTCACACAGCTAGTATCTGAGGTCAGATTTGAATACATGAAAAGGCTCCTCCATGACTCCAGACCCATTACTCTGTCTACTGCACCACCACATAGCTGCTCCATATGTGCACATACATATATATGAATATTGCGTTTTTCATGTTATACTAACTTTAAAAGTTATAGTGGAGGAAACCAGGTCCGGATTGGGGGAGGAGGGGTGGGTGAAGGAAGGCCTTCCTTTACACATTATACTCCCAATCACCTCTTGGCAGTTTTTCCTTCAGAATATCAGTTACACAGTGTTCTCTGCTTAGAACAGCTGTTTGAGAGGGCAGATAGCCTTTCCATATTTTATTTGGAAATGTGAAGACCTACAGAGCCTCTTGAGAGATTTGATCAATGCTACCTTGCCAAGAAGAGAGTTGAAATAGCTGCCTGGCTTTGCTACCTCTTATCAGACTCTATCCATATTCCATCATTTTTACAAAGGAAAAGGGAAAAAAGACAGAGAAAGAGATGAATTGTGACTGATAAAGATGATTTTAATTGGTTTGCATGGAATCTGATGTACTTAACTAGAAGCCTGGAGCCAGGCCTGTAGTTCCATATCTATTCCTCACTAAAAAAGGGACTCAGAGCAAAGTATTTCACTTCTTCTCCAGGCTCTAGTTTCCCCATTTGTCAAATAAGAAGGCTGGACTAGAATGATCTTTATGGTTCCTTGCAACTCTGAGATACTATAATTCCATTTGATAGCCAGGAGAATAAAGAAGTTAACAACCTAGATTTTTTAAAATTTCCTATGGCTATAGAGTTACTCTGTTGGTAAAAATCAGTGAAATGCTCAGGCAAAATATGACCAGATTTCAACAAAGTTTTGTGTAATGAACAATGGATTCAGATTAAGGAAAAAAATGATTTTTCCAACTACATGTGATCATAGGCAAATTATTCAATCTCAAAATTCCTACTTGAAAAATAAGTACTTGAACTACCTCCCTCTCATAACAGTTGCTGAAAGCAATTTGTAAAGTTGTAACTGTGAACTGTTATGATTTCTTACTTGCAGTTGTATGCTGATTTATTGTTCCCCAACTGCCAATCACTGTTTTTGCACCAATTTAGCCCCTATGAAATGAAACTGCTTGGTGTTACTAGAGTGGCTGTTTGTGTCTTCCTCACAGTTACCCATCATAACAAGAAAGAAGGGGAATCAAAAAAACCCTCAATGGCTCCCTTTTCTAGTGCCCTCTTTTCACTCCTCCCTTTACAACTCTTTTCTTATAAGACTGGAAGTAGGTTGCAGTACTTAGCCAGCCTCACACACTAGATATTGACGTACAGGCTCAATCTAGGAAGAAAAGGAACTATCAGATTCCACTTTAATATTCTCTTTTTTTCCTAATGAGGTCTATGAAGTTGCAAGTAATTTTTTTTAAATAAATGAAAGTCGCCTCTTTGTTGCCCCAGGTAATTTTTACAAATTATCAAAGACAGAGAAAGAGAATTTGAGCCCAAGTTACTATATTATCAAACACTACTGTGCTCTTGATATTCTAGCATCCCCCCCAACCCATTCTCTATTTCCTCATCTCCTCTTCTCCAGTGTTTCTGAAGCATTTCAACTTCTCACCAGGCTGTTAACCTTCCACAGTCTCAAGGTTTTCACTAAGAAAGTCAGTGAAAACTCTAAAGTCCTCAAGAATTTAAATAAGGCTCTTTCCACTTCTTCAAGTCTCAGGGTAAGATGCAAAGTAAGTAGGGAGATAGACTCGAGTGTAACACCACTGCAAAATGTTATATACAATATCGGATGCAATTTGTCAATTATTTTTATTTGGCTATTCTTTGTTGTTACTGCTGGTGGTGGTAGATTATGTGGAATTTTGTTGAGAGAGGGGTACTTTAAGAATAACTGTAAGATTAAAGGCAGAAGATATCAATAACATTTATTTGAAAAGAAAAAAATGCATGTTAATTTTCAAGATTAAAGACTTGAATTTAACCTCACATTTCTACATTAAACTATTCTCCCTCTCACCTCTTCTCTTTTTCGTATTAAAGCAATCCAAAGACTGTCTATATTTACATACCAATCTATATATAAAGAAGCAACTGGACTATATTGTGTGTCAGTATCTCCCATGAAATAGCTATGAGACTGTCAGAAAACCTTAGCCTCTCAATGTGCATGCCAGGTGGCCACTGTTCTATTAAAGAAAAGGAATTTTCAAAATAGTGTGAATTTAAGATTTTGGGGTGAACAGCTTCCCTGAGAATTAATGATGGCAGTCACATAAGCAGTGAGACACATTCCCAGATTTAATATGTTGTTTGTAGCAGTTATTCTATAAAAGTTTACACTCTATGAAATCATGAGCCTCATGCTAGAACATGCAAATTTCCAAAGATTATGGCATTGCTTCTGCATTGTGTCTAATTCATCATTCTACCATCTGTTTAAACATGGGATTTATCACTGGTTGCTGGCTTGGAGTAAGTAATATTTAAAAGCTCTATTCAGTTTGAACATTGATCTGCAAAGTTGTGTCCATAGAGCCTCTGCAGGGCTTCCATGACTCAGCCAGCACCAAGGCTAATACCCATTCAAAAGCCAAATGACATTCTACCCAGCTGTGGTCCAATTATGGTTTGGTGCTTTGAGGCATCCTTCTTCCAAATGAAACATTGCAGAAAGATCAAAGACCATGTAGGGTCATTTTCATTACAGAACATTCTCAAAGAATATCCTAAAAATATACAAAGGTTCCCTTTTGAAGGGATTCTTGATTAGACCTTTGAAGCCCATTGTCTTTCATTGCAAAACCAAGGTTTAAATCTGCATGTATTCTGATCATAATCTTTGAATTATGGTTAGAAATAATTGTTTTTATATATTCCTACTATTCTAGTTGGAATAATTCATTTTACATTTTCTCGTACTCTCCTGTAATTTTTTTTAAATATTCAGATAATTTATATGGTTCTTTCTACCTTCTGTTATGGATATAAAATAAAAGAGTTTTCTATTTTCAGTACAACTTCCTCTGGAAGCCTTTTGCTTTGTCATTTCTTATTTGTCTTTGTCGTTTCTAAAGAAAACATCCTCAATGTTTAAGTTATTCCTAAAGTCATCAATGAACTTCCATGTTAGGTGGGTTAGGTAAGACCCAAAATGGTAGACATCTTCAGGAAGTATATAGGGAACTAAATAGATGGTGCCTAGGTTCATAAGTAAGGAGTTAGTGAAAGTCATGGAGGGCAGATAATAATTTTCTTTGCTAAATTTAAGAGGTTTGCAGTGGGATATAGTCATAGTATTCAAGATGGTCTGTGAATAGTGTGTTCTGTCAGAGTAAACTGAGCAAAAAAAAAATGTAGGCAGAAAGTTAGAGTTTCTGGGCACTACCAGGAACTCAATATGCAAGAAGAGACAGATATACAGGGAAAAGAAAATAAGATGACTATATTTTCTTGTCTATACCAATTAATAGCACATAAGATAACTTGCTGTCCACAATTAATTTCAAATGACTGAATTATTTTGTTTTCTGAGTGTGCAAAGGTCCATCCTAGATTGAGAGAATGGGGACAGCCTAAGGGCTCTGAATGTACATTTGTGTGACAAAATTTTAATGGCATTCATTAACTGGTGTAATATCATTTATGTAGGTCATTCATAATTAGGGGTTTAGGCTACTGCTTCCCCTGTAATATGATCAAGGCTGTATTTTCTTACTTTTCATGTGGAGATTATGCTCATATATTGTCTGTACACATAAATCAAATAATGTCCTTATAAATATTTATATCTTTATATAAATATACAAAGTATGCACGTCATTGTAAAAGAAGGTACAATGTGAAAGCTCTTGTCTGCTTGCTATTATTAAAAAGTTCTTACTCTATTGTTTTTAAGATGCTGTTATTTTTTTCACCATTGTTTGAATAGAGTAGGGGTTATTTAGATATAAGACTGAAAGGGTAAATGAAACAAGAATGACACTAGCAATGACCGTTTTCTTTTCTTCATTGGTATAGCGATCTTACAAAATCTAGAATTTCTGGGCTATTTAAATCTAGGAAAGAGCATTGATGCAACTTACTGAAGGGATGATTTGAGTTTCACTATGTGAGTTACTGCTGTTATTCAATCATTTCAGCTGTGTCCAACTGATCCAATTTGAGGCTTTCTTAACAGAGATAATGGAGTGGTTTGTCATTTCCTTCTCTAGATCATTTTGTAGATGAGGATCAGAGGTAAACAAGGTTAAGTTATTTTCCCAGGGTCACATAGCTGCTAAGTGTCTGAGGTCAGATTTTAACTCAGGAAAATGAGTTTTCTTGACTTTAGGCCTGGCACTTTATCCACTGTGCCACCTGGATGCCACATGTGAGTTATTAGAATTTATCTGTCTATCCATACACATATATACATATATGCACATATACATATTTGAATATATACATATAGAATATGTAAATGCCAGAGATATTTCCTTATGAAATAAGAAAAATGAAGTTTTTGAGAAGATACTATTATTCTCCCTTTTTAATGCCTATGAAAAGTAGCAGTTAAAGTTGATATTAGCTAATATGAAAAAGAATAGTAAATAAAAGTAGCTTATTCCCTCTGAAATAGTCTTGTATATTTCACTTTTCCCCCACAGGATGATATTTATATCTATTTTGACACAAAGGAAAAAAAGTATAACAATAAAGATTTAATCTAGTGCTATGATCTTCACATTTAACTGAAATAATACGACCTGAGGAATTCTCTTTCTTTTAAATATACATATGAAATAGTCATACAGCATTCTGAAAAGACTCACAAAATTATTTATAGGTCCTTTTGTTCTATAGGAAAGAATTTATTTATAACTGTGTAAAGTTATACAGTTTTCCACCATGCCAAAATGCAAAGTCAAATACACATGAGAACCATTGGAGAAGCTACAGTTAGCTAAAAAGTAGAGAGAAGAAATTTCTCCAATGTACAGTTAAGTAGGAATATGGATAACATCATGACTCTAGGAATATCATGTGAGTCTAACTTCACCTTTTATTACATTTGCAATTTAGACAGAAAAATAAGAATGGCAATTCAGAAAATAGCTGATAAATAGCACCACCATGTTTGGTGTACCTATTCTGACACTGGAAGTGCTCAGAGGACCTGCTACAAAGGCATCATAGCTACTGTCTCAGGAGTTGGTGCTAGTACCTCTCTTGTACATGACCCAAGTCCATCTACAAGTACTCCAGGAACACCTACCATTTCCACAACTGTAAGGGAGAATCAGGATGGGTGGTTATAAATAAGATTACATTAACATCATTATTATTTCCAGAAAGTCATCTGGGTAGATGAAAATTCAACAGTAGTCTAGGTCTTCTCATCTGTCTAATTCAGATAATTCTATTTCTCTTATATGGCAATGGAATCCTTCCAAAAGATTTTTTTATTCTGAGAAGGATATCAAAAACTGAAATAAAATGACTGGAATTGCATGAATAGAAAGACCAAGGCAAAAATGAAATAGGAGACATTCCTGAGTTTCTGTTCTTGGAAGCTATACCAGTTTTTCATTCGTCTGTCTCAATATTTCTCTAAGATCCATCTTTAGGATGCCAAAGGGAGAATTTACAATGCTCTTTCAAATAAAATACTTAGTGCAGTGATATCCTATCTTCATCATCATAAATTAAAATTATTTAAAATCTCCTAGGTGCAAGGCGTTAGTCTGAGCACTATGAAAATTTAATTATTTATTATGGCCGACTCATGGGGAACAAGACAAGCACTAACAGACAAGTATAACAAGTAGATGGTCTCATCCCTACATTAGGCACTAAAATAGTCTTTTTTAAAGTATGGTACATTTTGGGGTGGATGCTTGACTGTTTGTCAAGACATGTGCTTGTCTGACCCAGGAGTGAAGATGCATTTATGTCAGACATGGTGGACATGTTAAATGGTTAGGATATATTTGGTTTTCTTTTCTATCAAGCTAAATCTGACACTTCAAAAAAATCCAGCTTGCTAATTCATTAACTAAACTTGTCTTTGAGGAATATAATAGAAATAATCTGAGGCAAGGCTATATCATCCAAACGTCCAATATGAAAAGAGCACAGTTCCAAGGAGGGCTAACTTCTCTAGAATAATATTCTCTTCTAGAGATCTGCTCCTGAGGAAAGCTCTTAAGGAATGCCTTACTTTAAAAAGAAGAGCCAAAGAAGGAAATATTAACTCAATACGGGTTGGTTTTTTTTGTAGTTGTTTTGCTTCAGAGTAATGATACTTCAGATTTATACAGTGCTTTTTAGTTTATAAAAGGCTTTTGTCATATCAACCTTGTAAGATAGGTAGTTCAAGTATCATTTTCTTTGCACATCTTACATTTGAACCAGATTGATGATGACACTCAAAAAGATTATGTGATTTGATTAAGGTCACATGGTTTTTAGGCGGCTGAGTGGTACCTGAATGCCCAGTCCTCTATTTTCAACTGCAACATTTTTTTCTGCTATGTCAGACCATCTCCCTTAACACAGTAGTGAATAGTAAAAGATGTTTGAACCCAGAGTGAGCAGAGGGACTGTAAAATATCTGTACATAGGCTATGAGATGCACTGATATATCTTTTACTTTTCATTGTATCCCCAGCACTTATACAATGCCAAGAACATAGTATGTGCTTAATACATTGTTGTTGACTGACTGTAAGGAAAAGCAGGGTTGAAATTCTGCCTCTGACCTGTTCTGGTTGAATGATTATGAGTCGGTTACAGAATCATAGATTTTTAGGTAGAAGAGGAATTAGAGGTCATTAATCTAACCACCTCTTTTTATACAGGAGGAAATTGAAAGCCAGATAGTCTGACTTTACCTGGGTCTCTTAGCTAATTGTCTGAGGAGGGATTGGAACCCACCTGAACCATGGCTATTTCTCAGGGTCTCAGTCAACCTGCTAAAAATATAAATTGCAAATAAGGTTGCTAACCTGCTTTGTTAGAGGAAGTTACTCATCTAAAGCTTCTTTTATAAATAAAATCACAGGTCCAAACAAAAACAAAAATCCTCCATGTGAAAAACAGAATGACTCAAAGTCAATGTATGAGTCATGTGGTTTCTTTTAGGAAAGACTAGTTTCACCCTAAAGGGTCATCAAAAGAGTTCTCCAAATTTTATTGGTCCAGGGATTTGAGGCTCAAACTGTTGACATAGTTTTTTGAACCCCAGTGATATAAAAAAGTCAGCCTAGGAGGACTTAGTGTTCCTTAGAAGCCCCACTGCCCTGTGAATAAACCCATTCTTTTTTCTGATCTGGCCCTGCTTCCATTACAAATAGAGAATCAGAAAGGGCATTATATTCATCTGAACCTGTATGTGTCCTTATGGAATCTCTTTTTTATATTAAATGAATTTATTTTTATTAAATATTTTTGTTCATAAGTGTTTTCCCACATTCCAGGAAAAAAAAAAACAGCTTCTTCATTTTTATTTCCCTTTCACTTTAAATTGAGCTCAAAAGTTAAAGTCCTTAAATTTGTTTCGGCAAAGAAATATTTATTTTGCTTTTGGGGAGGAAAAATAAAGAGAGAAGGAGAGGGATAGAGAGAGGAACAAGGAGAAACAAGAGGAGGAGAAAGAGGAGAAAAAGGAGAAGAAGGAGAAAAAGAAAAAGGAGAAAGAGGAGCAGGAGGACAAAGAAGAGAAGGAAAAAGAGAAAAAAGAGGAGGAGGAGAAGAAGAAGAAAGGGACATTCATGATTAATAGGGAAACTCATGGCTAATTCTAGAGTTAAAGTTTAAGCCAAGGTCTCATTTCTTTGTCTAGTATTTCCCCTTTATCCCCTCCCAAAGCATGGTACATTCATTTATAGTTACTTACTTAGAACATAATTCTTTTTAAAGTTTATCTTTGTCTGGAGATAAAATTTAATATAAAATTCTATATGGGATAAAAGTAAGATTTATAAGAGCTGGGAACTCCCAAGCATATGAGGCCACCTTGCTAGGCAGCATTGAATCTGAAGAGAGAAAGGAAGTGATAAATTCACCAGATTTCACTCTGTAGCAAATTCTGTCCAGGCAAGTCTCTACCCTTAAAAGGGTCAGTGAATCAGACAATGCTACAATAAACTCATGTTTACATTGATATAGCAGTGCCTTTGCTTTGCAATTGGCTATTGGCTTTCTTCAGAGTTGTTGATGAAGTTCCTCTATCAAGAGCATCTTCCACTCCCTGCAATTCAATACAGCTAGAACTTACTGTATTTCTCATCAGCTCACTTGTCAATAAGGAACCACATTCGTAAAAGGTACAGCAAGTCTTTGAGCTTTATTGCCATACCTTTAGACCTAATTTTTTTCAAAATTTTACTTAAAGTTTCAAGTTCCAAATTCTATCCTTTCTTCTCTCCCTCTCTCCCTCTTCCCTTCCTGAGATGGTAAAACATCAGATATAGTTTATACATGCACAATTTATGTAAAACATTTCCAAATCTGTCATTTTGTACAAGAAGACTTTGAATAAAAGAGAAAAATGAAAGAAAGTGAAAAATAGCATACTTCAGTCTGTTTTGAATGCAGAGTTCTTTTTCTGAAGGTAGATAGTGCATTTATCATTAGGTTTTTTTTTCAGATTGTTTTGGATATTTGTATTGGGAGAATAGCTAAGTCTTTCACAGTTCTTCATCAAACAACATTGCTGTTACTACGTACAATGTTCTCCTCATTCTGTTCACTTCATTATACATTAGTTCATGTATATCTTTCCAGATATTTTCTGAAATCATTCTGTTTGTCATTTTTTTTACAGCACAATAATATTCCATTAAAATCCTGTACTACAGCTTGTTTAATTATTCCCCAATTGATGGACATCCCTTCAATTTCCAATTCTTAGTCACCATTAAAAAAGCTGCCATGACTATTTTTGCACATGTGGGTCCTTTTCCCTTTGATAGGATCTCTTTGTGATATAGACTTAACAGTGGTATAGTTAGATCAAAGGATATGCACAGTTTTATAGCCCTTTTGATCTAGTTTCAAATTCCTCTCCAGAATGGCTGGGTCAGTTCACAATACCACCAACAGTACAATTTTCCCATATCCTTTCCAACAGTCAGAATTTTCCTTTTTTGTCATATTAGCTACTCTGATAGGTGTGAAGGTGTATCTCAGAGTTGCATTAATTTGCATTTCTCTGATCAATAGTGATTTGAAGCATTTTTATGTGACTATAGATAGCTTTGATTTCTTTGTCTGAAAACTGCCTGTTCATATCCTTTGATCAATTATCAGCTGGGGAATGACTTGCATTTTTTTATAAATTTGACTCAGTTGTATATATGTTTGAGAAATGAAAGAAGAAAGGAAGAGAAGGGGAAGGAAGGGAAGGGAAGAGAAGGGAAGGGAAGGGAGGGGAGGGAGGGGAAGGGAAGGGAAGGGAAGGAAAGGAAAGGGAATGGGAAGGGAAGGCAAGGGAAGGGAAGGCAAGGGAAGGAAAGGAAAGGGAATGGGAAGGGAAGGCAAGGGAAGGGAAGGCAAGGGAAGGGAAGGGGAGGGAAGGGGAGGGGAGGGAAGGGAAGGGAAGGGAAGGGAAGGGAAGGCAAGGGAAGGGAAGGGAAGGGAAGGGAAGGGAAGGGAAGGGAAGGCAAGGGAAGGAAAGGAAAGGGAATGGGAAGGGAAGGCAAGGGAAGGGAAGGCAAGGGAAGGAAAGGAAAGGGAATGGGAAGGGAAGGCAAGGGAAGGAAAGGAAAGGGAATGGGAAGGGAAGGCAAGGGAAGGGAAGGCAAGGGAAGGAAAGGAAAGGAAAGGAAAGGAAAGGAAAGGAAAGGAAAGGAAAGGAAAGGAAAGGAAAGGAAAGGAAAGGAAAGGAAAGGAAAGGAAAGGAGCCATGAAATCCAAGTCAACTGGGCATCTTTTAACCATCCAAATTTACCTTCCTTTGGAGAGGAGAAGGAAGGGGAGGGGAGGCAGACAGGAGTGGAGCAGTTGAGTTACCCAGGGAAGGGAAGGGAAGGGAAGGGAAGGGAAGGGAAGGGAAGGGAAGGGAAGGGGAGGGAGGGGAGGGAGGGGAGGGAGGGGAGGGAGGGGAAGGGAAGGGAGGGGAAGGGAAGGGAAGGGGAGGGAATGGGAAGGGAAGGCAAGGGAAGGGAAGGCCAGGGAAGGAAAGGAAAGGGAATGGGAAGGGAAGGCAAGGGAAGGGAAGGCCAGGGAAGGAAAGGAAAGGGAATGGGAAGGGAAGGCAAGGGGAGGGAAGGCCAGGGAAGGAAAGGAAAGGGAATGGGAAGGGAAGGCAAGGGAAGGGAAGGCAAGGGAAGGAAAGGGAAGGGAATGGGAAGGGAAGGCAAGGGAAGGAAAGGAAAGGGAATGGGAAGGGAAGGCAAGGGAAGGGAAGGCAAGGGAAGGAAAGGAAAGGGAATGGGAAGGGAAGGCAAGGGAAGGAAAGGAAAGGGAATGGGAAGGGAAGGCAAGGGAAGGGAAGGCAAGGGAAGGAAAGGAAAGGAAAGGAAAGGAAAGGAAAGGAAAGGAAAGGAAAGGAAAGGAAAGGAAAGGAAAGGAAAGGAAAGGAAAGGAAAGGAAAGGAAAGGAAAGGAAAGGAAAGGAAAGGAAAGGAGCCATGAAATCCAAGTCAACTGGGCATCTTTTAACCATCCAAATTTACCTTCCTTTGGAGAGGAGAAGGAAGGGGAGGGGAGGCAGACAAGAGTGGAGCAGTTGAGTTACCCAGCTGTCTGGGTCCACATTTAGCCAGCTGCATCTACTCACAAGATTGTGTTCATCCTTCATTGCTGAAGAAGACCATGCCACCAGAGAAATGATGACATGACTTGCACTTGACTTTGTTTTGAGTGAGGGAGGGCTGTGCAGGTCACCAGCCTCACTTCTCCTCCAGAGCCATCTGAAAGAGGAAAGATATGGACTCACAATGTGACCCCAAGTCTAGTGATTTTTCAACAGCCAAGCTCTCTCTCTTGGAAAACACATTTTCAAGACATTAACTGCTTTCAACAAACATAGTTCTAATGTTTAGATAAGAGGCTTTAGAAGAAGTGCTTAACAAACTGCGTTGTCAGATAGGATGAGTGAAACAATTACAATATCCTCTTCTGAATGAGATGAAGAAGTAGTTATCAAATACAACCAAAGTCACTAAGTGCAAATTATAGGATTTTGGCAAAGCACCTAGTATAATTTCTTGAACACAGATAATATCTAAGAAATACTTGCTGAATGTAATAAAAGTTACTTTAAGCTCATATGAAATTCAAAATATTGATCTATAAAAGAGTTGAAAGAATTGGGAATTTGGTATACAAAAAAACAAACCAAATCAAACCAAAAACAAAAAACCTTCTGCCTAATGTTAAATTAAGAGACAATTTAGTAGGCATCTATTCTGCAGTTTAAAGCACTAGAAATCTGCCAGTGTGCAATTAGAGATTGTATTTTGTTAGGGTCAATAATATTTCATAAGTGGTACTTTAATACCGTTCTTCCTGACTTCTCTGGTTCTCCACCATGTTTCTGCTAGGAATATAAAAATTGCTAAATTCTAGTACTATAGAAATATCAAAGAGCCTAAAAAACTGAAGAATGAGACAAGGACATTATTGTGAGGAGGGATTCTCCTATGTGGTACTCATAAAAAAGCTTTGTTATAGGACAGACAGCTTAGTTCCACTTTATGGAGGAAGAGACCAAAGCATAAACAGTTTAAATAACTTGCCTAAAATTCAACAATTAGTTTGAGAGTTGGGACTAGGACCCAGATCTCCTTAGAATCAGAAAATTCAGAATTAGAAGAGACCTTGGTATCTAGTCCAATCTGTTCATGAAAGGAATCTCCACTATAATTCACCACCATCTGCTTGAAAACTTCTGAGTAGATTCCCATTGTCTCAGGAGGCAGCTCATTCCACTTTTGGACAGCTTTAATTACTAGAATGTGTTTTTTATTTTTTTTCCTGACATTTAGCCCAAATTTGCCTCTTTGCAACATCCACTCAATTTTTCTTAACTCTCCTCTGTGGCCAAATAGAGAAAGTCTAATCACTTTTGCACATGACAATCCATAAAATACTTAAAGACACGTATTATCAAACACCATCCTTTTTCTCTTTACCCAGTTTAAGCCTATGCTATTTCCACTGCACAACTCTTTGCATATATACGCCTTCTTTCTCTGAGAAATGATTTTAGCCTTAAAGCTTCATCATCTTGCTTGCAATGTCAAAATATTTATGCTTTTTGCCCATGTCTACCATGCCACAAATACATTATCTATGGCTGTTTAAAAATCCCTGAGGAGGAGTGGCAATGGGATTCCTTTATCAAGCAATCAACCAACAAGGATTGACTCTTCAACCATCTCTGAGCTATATTAGCATTTCCTGAGATCATTGAGGAGAAGTTATTTTGATTCAACATCATTTTCATTTTTCTTTTTAAACAAGGTGTTTAAAGGATGCTTATTTAAAAGGAACAAATAGTTCTATCACTTATTTTTTTCAAAGAACTGGTTAACATTTTTCCCACTTGGTCTTGCCCTGACTGCTTAATCAGAGTCCTCCCTGAAGAGTCAGAAAGGTCCCTAATTAGTCAAAGATCATCATTAAAGAAACACATCTATTAAATATCCATTTGTCTTATGACCAGATGAGACATTGTTTAAAGAAAAGAAAATAACACAAACCATTATTCCTGTGACTTAGGAGTTTTAAAGTCAATGAGATTATCTTCTGGAAAAGATTTCAGTATGAAACTGCATAAGGTATATTTGAGTAGCAGTGTGGCATACCAGAAAGAGGACTCCAGGAAGATTTCTACCTCCAATGCAGACTTAACTACATGAACACAAACAAATCCTATAACCTCTCCAAACCTCAGTTTTCTCTTCAGTTAAATAAAGAAATGGATATGATAAAACCTATGGTAACTACCACCTCAGAAAGTTCATGTGACACTCAAATGAGATGGTATATATAAAAAGTTTGATAAACTTCAAAATGATATATAAATGATTAATCTGCTTCCTATCTTGAATTCTGAAAGGAATTCTGAAATCTATTTTGGTCCAAATTGTTTGGAAGTTGGTAAAAAATGTTTCTAGTGGGGATATGGTTGTACTTCCCACATTTTAGTCTGTTGGATTTAAAGGACAGATTTGTATGATAATTGTAGACTTTTAAACCTTCAACTAATAGCCAATATGCAATATTTTCATTTTAACACTTTTATTCAGGGGTAAGTAGTAACTAATATTTTACTGTCACATCAATAATGCAATGATTATGAAATTACTAGAAATACAAGATTTACTTTCTAACTTCTTCCATAAAAGACCTTAGGTGCCCATGTGTTTAAAAACAATCAAATGTAAGCACAATTACAAGTAGTAGCAATAACTATTGCTTTAATTATAGATTTAAGGAAGGGAATTTTGTAATGTTTTAGGAGAGCTTATTGTGTATCTTCTGTAAAATCAAGGGAATAGTAATCTTAAAATTAATTCCTACTACTCCATTAATATGGTATGTATCATTATTTTTTTTTTCATCTTTGGCATAAAGATTATTCACTAAAATCAAGTTAAGATATGTGTGATTGTAACAGTAAGCACCCCAACATACCCTAGAAGGTCTTCTATCACAGGTTCTTAGATCTGCTTTCATAAAAGGAAAGCAACTTTCAAGAGGTTAACAATCACTTTAATCAAGCACATATATCATTCCTTTAATCGAGCACATACACCATTCACCTAGTTCAGGGGAGTCAGCACCCTGAACTTCAAAGAAAATACAGAAAAATCAAAGATCAAAAGACATGACTTTCTCTGCCTGAGTGTAACAGACAGGTCTAACTGTCTGACCATAGTTACTAGAGAAGGAGACATTGGCATCTTGGTTTTTCAAGCAGGGGTGGGGGTAGAGGGGGACTCCTTTGGTGGCTTCCCAGAGTCCTCATCTGGCCAAACAAACAATTCCAGTCAGTAAGCCCCAAAGTAAAACCTCAACTCAGAGTATTTATACCTTTTTTTTATAGCCAGAAGGCATCACAACCTTTGAGAACCAGTGCCTCATTAACAAAAGACTTGGGCTTTCCCACAAATCTTTCCTAATCAAACTCCCCTTAATGGGCAGACCCATTAATGAGTGGGGAAGATCTTTAATCACATTAAAACAATTAACAATACAAATACAGATACTGTTTCGAGTTAAAGAAACTCTTGTTTTTGTACTTTACTCCTTGTAAAGACTCTTGATTGATAAATCAAGATTCAGTCAGAGGCACTTGATTATACTAAAACATAAACAGCAAAAGATACTATTTTGTTTGCCATCAAATTGATAAAATATAGGCTCAAACAATTCAAATTACTTGATTCCTTCAATTTATAGTTAATGAGTAGTAGGACTAAAATTACTATATCTCTCAATGCAATAGTTACCCAATATAAAGTGTTCATTGGTGTTTTCAGATCTGTTGACTATGTAGTTATAGCTAAAATTTTCTTCCGTATTATGCAAATTCCCTCTGGAAAAGAGTTGAGCTTAAGTAAATGACAATATGGAGAGTATTTAACCTCTCATACTTTTTTTATTTAAAAGTCTTTAACTTGACCATCAACTTTGGTTAATTACCATAACATTTATTGCAATCCTTGGAGGTATTTAAGCTATTTTTTTCTAATTATTTCCATTACTACCCAGAAGGAATTGTGGTTTTGTCACGTTAAGGAATTCCTAACATGGGAGCCTTCTTAACTAACACAGATAGTGACTGTCTATGATTTTGAACATACAGGTTAAATAACCTTCCAGAATCACTTGGATTGTGTCAGAAATGGAGTTTACATTCATATTTTTCCAATACTAAGGCCACCACCCTAGCCATTATAACATGTTTCCCATACTTGAATTCTTAACTAGAAGGAAAAGCACCGTACATTACATTTTATCAGCCTATGTGTTAATGCAGTTTGGGTATTAGCATAAAACCATTGATATCAATATCATAAAATCATCACCTCACACTGTGAAGTTAGTGATTAAGACCTTAGGAGAGGTTTATCAAAGTTTAATAGGTCTCTAATGTAAAAATAAATACAACGTAGTTGTATCCAGTTAGTTTATTATATCAATGATAAAGGAGCTCTTACAAAAATAAAAGTCAAAATATTTAATTCCAAAACAAGAAGTTAAAAATTAAAAGCAGCATAAATATAAACCCAATCTGGATATTTAGCAAATTAAGAGAATTCCCGAAGGGATCACAAATTACATGTGGAAATATTAATTTCCCAAAATAAAACAGAAGGAACAGTTGTCTGCTGACAGTTATGTTCACATGGCTCTAGTCAGCAGGAATATTATGAGCCCCTGATGCCCTTGTAAATCACAGAAGCACATTTGCATAGAGTAGAAAGTGGTCTGGGAACTATTTTTTTTTTTTTTTTGGCAAATAATGCTGGAGCTTGTTTATAGGAAGGAATCATGAGTGTTAGACATTTCTGCAAACTCCATTTTATTCAATTTTTCTGACTTTAATTTAAAGTTGTAAATATTTTTTATTTAAATATTAAAAGAAATTCTACATGAAGGATTAACTTGGCTATATACTAAATAAGTGGATTTTAAATAATATGCTTAAACAATATGAAAAGGTCTAGGAGTTGTTACAAAATAATTCCAACAAAATCATAGTCTGGTAGTAAAAGAGGGCCCAATCACGTATTAGTGATTACTAATCACTAATGCACCATGCCAGGGATATAGCTGAGATGCCTACAAAGCCTCAGGCAATTTTCTGACTTCTGGGAATTAGGTAACTGAAGTCAAATAAACTACTTCCCCTCAAAGACACGTCTCTTTTGTAGTCTTTGTATTTCTAATTTATCTCCATTTGTAGATGGTAGTAATTTATTATTATCATAGGACTATTGAGGTTAAGCAAGTTGCCCAAGGTAAAACAGGTTTTAATTATCAAAGGTGGGATTTGACTCCAGGACATTTGATTCCAGAGTCAGTGCTCTTTTCATTGTAACATGCTGCTGTTACATTGCCAAACAATTAATCAAGTCGGCAAATTTTTAACATATTGTCAGATATGGATAGAAACAGTGCCCTAAGAGTTGAAATAATGTTGATTGACTTTGTGAAGTCCTTGGTTCCCTAAAATCTCCCCTTACCACAACTTCCCTGTATTTTGGACCATAACATTCCATGTCCCCACCCCTCATCCTGTGAATGAGATTTCTCTGTCTTGTGACATTCATAGTCCTCACCCTGTGCCTTAATCTGGCAAAATTTCTTTATCTTGCAAGACTTACCCTAGATCTCCAACCCCCATAAGAAAACCCAAAAATCATCCTATGTAAGTCTGGTCTCTTTCCTATATCATTGCTTTAGCTCCTTGCTATATCTCAGGCCCATTGCTTTTGTGTCAATAAAGCTCCCAATGGCTACTGAGAAGGTCTAAGTGAATTCATTCACATTTTGAACAAGCTCTCCCATCTCTCTCTCTTCAATATTATCCAAATAGTCACTTAACTTCATTAACTTGATCAGAGAATATTTTGAGAGCCTACTGTACTTTCTTGCTTTCAAAATACCTTCAATTAATAACTATAATCTATCTAGGAAATAAAGAATCAACATACATGAAGTTAGCTAGAGAAATGGACTGAATCTATAATTTTATTGGTCAAGAGAAAATCTAGTTAAGGGCATTCCTTTTATCAACACAGATTGGTACTGTTGACCTGAAAACTTGGTTAAAGATAAGGCAACAGGCTAAATGTATACATTTTATGATTTAATTAATTAATTAATTCCCTATTAAAGAAAACAGTAATATAATGCATTATGGAGTCAGAAAAATATTCTGGCTGCCCAGTACAGAAATCTTCTGGCTTATATTCATTTTACCATGAGAAAGAAACTCTCTTAGTTGAACAAATCATAAATTTAGTAAGACAAGACAATTAACAAAGCAATGTCGGTTGGGCCTCGTGAATCCAAGCTGTGTAAACATATGTCTCTGTGACATACGACAAGAAAGGAAATCCCACCACTAGTAGCAGGCTTCCCTTCCTAAACAGGTACTCAAAATGGCTGACACAGGAAAGGGTAAACAAAGTTTCAATTGAAATTACAACTCAGGACATGTGTGTTTTTCCTTATCATTAAGATGTCAGGGGAAGGGCCTTGGTAAGGAAGTTCCATTTGCTTGCTTGACACCAAAAGGCATTCTCTGAGTTTAACAAAGGAGACTATTAAGTCCAGGCTCTTCTTAATTCAAATTCTGGCCCTTATTAAAGTCTAAAATTTATATTAAATATTATCAGTACCTTCTCTGAAACTTACAGTGTTAGATAGTTTCCTAGAGTATTGAGCATTTAAATGAATTGTCCAGGGTCACATAGCTGGTATGTGTCAGAGGCAGGACTAGAACTCTGGTCTTCTATTCACTGACCTGTTACATTTAATTAAAATGATTTATCTGTGTAAAGTTGCATAACTTCTTTTCCTTCTGCCACTTAATCTCTCAAGCCCTATTTACAATGTCAGATTGAGACCTCATGGGGTGGTTGACTACTTCTCTGCTCAGGAAGGGATTATTTGTCTAACCCTATTGCTCAGGCCCTATCCAGTATTGTCTCCAGTATCAGAAGGATGCAAAACACACAATTCTCCTACCATCTCAATGTTTGTAAAGGCTTCAGAAATACATTGTTACATAAGAATGAATACAACAAATGTTAACTCTGAAGACTTAGCCTGACTTTAAAGAAAAGACACTAGAAAACTGACTGTTCAATTACAGTTCAAAACAAAAGAGAAAAAAAATGCCAATTTTTCTTTAGTATTTTCCAGAACAATAGTCCCAGATGGAGAATTTCTTCAGTGAGTACTTGCAAATGCAAAGGACAAGCAAATTATCCTAGATAATTTCTCCACCACAATTTAATAGCCTCCTCAGGCTAATTCTTCTATTCTCATTGCCTCTAGTAGGCTAGATTTCCTCAGGGCAACTAATACTCTTCCCCTCAGATTTCTAGAGATAACCTTGAGTTCTTTGGGTTTGAGATTTTCTATTACTACTGCTCACAAATCTCCATCTGGTATGTTCTTCATTGATTATCAATTAGCCAACCAGAGTTAAACAGTTTTTAGAAAGCAATATTTCCTGAGGTAGGAGTATAAGAATGCTTGATAGAAACCCAGTCCCCTCAAAAGTCTTGAAAACACTTGCCTATATGTAAATATAGAGCCCAAATGAAAGTGGACTCAACTTGGACTCTATATTTACATATAGGCAAGTGTTTTCAAGACTTTTGAGGGGACTGGTTTCTATCAACTATTCTGTAATCATCATGACCTCATGCAGAGGTCACTTCTCTTGCTTTAAATCACTTTAGATTTGTTGCAGACCTCCCAGGCAACCTGGTTTAAAATCTTGTTTAAGTCTTTGTCTCTTCTTTGTTCTTCATCAAAATTGTGCATCGCCCTAATCAATTGTGAAATCCTATCAATATAGATAGATAGATAGATAGATAGACAGATAGATAGATAGATAGATGATAGATAGAGAGATAGATAAATAGATAGACAGATCTATATAACATTTCTTTTCTACAGTACTATGAAAACCACCTACATAGTTTCTCTGCCTCCAGCAGTCTCCTCACCAGTCCATCCTCCATTAGGGAAGTATCTGTAATTTCACAAGCTTTATGTTGGTATTCCCTTCACCAATACAAATTAGAAACCATTTATGAGGATATATAAGTTCTGAGACATTTCCTGAGGGAAATGGAAATTAAAATGACTTGCCCAGGCTTATATAGGTAGTAAGTGTCAGATCCAGAATTTTAACTCAGTTCTTTTCCCCCTGATAACAAGACCAGCAGTCTATTCACTATGATACATCATTTCATCATAGAGATACCATAATAATCTTTCTAAGGTATAAACTTGATTATGTTATCCTTTCCTAATTGATAACTTTCATTGGCTTCTTATCACTACTAAGGGAAAAATGCAGATCCTTTATGTTTGCATTTAACACCCTCTACAATTTGGCTCCAACACATCTTTCCAGCATAAGGAACTTAACTTCCTTTTAGCAACTCCAGGTTTCAGCCAAATTATTCTACTCACTGCTCCCTGAACATTTCATGCTATTTCCTGGCTCTATGTATTCTCACAGGCTGTTGCCTATGTTTAGAATGTACTCCCTTCTCACCTCTGCCTTCCAGAATCAATTTCTCTCTTTAGAATTCAGCTGAGTTTGCACCTCTTCCTTTTAGTCTTCCCTGATTATCTCAAAGTGTCTTTTCTCTCCTCCATTTTTTCTAGAATATTCTGTCTTCATTTCCCCCTTTCTTTCATGGAATCTTGGCTTTTGCATATTTGCATACATGTTGCCCTTATTCTTCTATGAATGTTGAATATAAAGCCTTTATATCACCAGGGTCTAGCACCATGACTTGCACCAAGAATGTGTGTGATAGATATATGTTGATTTGAATGAATCAGTTAATCCCTTTACTAAAGAAGTTCATATGGTCAATCAGGGTAGGTGGTTTATATGGTAGATAAAATGCTGGGCCTGAAGGCAGGAAGACATCTTCCTAAGTTCAAATCTGGCCTCAAATACTTACTCACTTTGTGACACTCAGCAAGTCACTTAACCCTGTTTGTCTCAATTTCTTCATCTGTAAAATGAGCTGGACAAGGAAATTGCAAATCACTCCAGTATGTTTGACAAGAAAACCCCAAATGAGCTCACAAAGAGTCAGACAGAAATGGACTGAACAATAACAACAGTATGGTCAATCAATCATTCAGTAAGTGCTTCTGATAAAAAACAGAACGTGAGAAGCTGTTTGAATACAGTTAATAAAGAATCTTTGACATCTTCAGTTCTAAAGTGATGATCCTGTTCTTGTCATGGATACAATCTATACAGGAGTAAATATTTCAGAAATTAAATGAGTCAACAGAGTGATGTAGCTACAAAAACAAAAAAGAAAAACTAATGTAATTTGGGCATTATTAATAGAAGCCCAGTGTACAGAATGAAAATGATTCAATAGAAGTCACATGGTAGGTGTTTCGGCTGTAATATATTATCAATGACAACTTTGATACCAAAAGTGACAAGAAAAAAATAAATTAGCTAGGCTCTGTATGACTGAACAAGGAGATGGACCAATCATATAGCAAGAATAAGAGATGACAGATGGACAGCTATAGTTGCAAAATCAATATCTATGGTATGTGAAAGCAAACGATGGTTTGAACATTTTAGTGGGCTGTGAACTCAGTATGAATCAAAAGTGTGATGAGACTGTACAAAAGGCTGATGCAAATTTAGAATGGGCTGATGAATTATAATCTGTCCATACTGAGGGAACTCATTGTGCTATTGTATGCTGTCTTGGTCAGTTCAAGTCAGAGGTACCATGTTTGATTCAGGCCACTATTGATTTAGGAAGTATATTGACAAAATATTCTGCATCCACAGGAGGGTAATGAGGATGATGATGGTATTGGGAACTGTACTATCTGATACAGGGAAAATGAGTATGTTTGCCTATAAAGAACAGTAGGGGGGTAAGTATTTGAAGGATTCTTATGAATACATTGGCATTGGATTTCTTTGCTTTACCACAGAGATTATTACTAAGATCAATGGATAGAAGGTGCTGAGAGAGAGAGAGAGAGAGAGAGAGAGTTCAGGTTGCCAAAGGAGAAACAAAATCTTCCTAACAATTACATTTTTAAAAGTAAAATAGGATTCCTCCATATATCCCTCAGTACTGGTCATCTCACAAAGGTTGGAATACATCAAGGATGTCATAGAGGACATTCCTGTTTACATACAATTTGGGTGAGATAAACCTTGGAGTAACTTCCAACTATAGTTCTTTAAAACCATGGAATTGTTGCATCTTAGAAAAAAAAAAAAAAACTTCCATACATGAGACAGATCCCATAAGGAAATTTGTTCTCAACAATGATAAGAATCATAAAAGAAAAAAAAAAGCAAAGTGTTTGAAGATAATGAAAAAAAGAAAGGCATTAGAAATAAAGGGGATCAGGAGAGGAGTCAATGACAATGCAGAGTTGGAAGATGAAATGTCTTATACGAGGCACAGCAAGGAAATCATTGGCTCTAAGAGTGTACAGGAGCTACAAAGTGTAAGAAGACAGAAAGGTAGGAAGAGAGCATGTTATAAATGACTTTGGACTCCAAAGAGTATTTTATATTTGTTCCTGGCTATGATAGGGAGTTACTGAAATTCATTTAATAGGGAGGCAGATATGTTGGAGATAAGAGCTATGAGAAAGTTAGAAAATGTGAAATCACGTCAACAAGAATTCACTGAAGATAACCAAATGCATAACCTGAAAAAGAGAAGAATCAAGGAGAATGTAATAATGTTCTTCAGATACATGAAGGGTTGTCATTTGGTAGATTGAGACTTGCCATGTTTGTCTTTAAAGAGCATAACTAAGACCAAACAAGTGAAAGTTTCCAGGGAGTTAATTCTAAATTCGCAGAATCTCAGAATACTTGAAAAGAACCTTAAGGTTATGCATTATAGTCTTACTTAAACAGGAATAATCCCTATGAAATAGCTTACAAGCATAGAAACAAAAAATTTGATAGTTGGAAGGAACTTAAGCAAAGTACGGTAAAGACAGCTCAAAATCTAACTTATTTCAATTTTCAGTGTCTACAATAATTCTATGGAAATCAGAAAATGCTATAAATTGGGACTTGATTGTCTAGAACTATGGAGAAAATATTTCAGATTAAGCTTTAAAGTGCGTCATTGTTGGAAATAAAAATCCTGAGAAACAGAATATCTAGGTATCACTTTGTGATATGATGAACAAATGATGAACAAATTGTCAGTGGTTTCTCTTGGTAACCAAAGATGCCAAATGAGATTCTGAAATTCCTTAAATCACATATGTACCATCTGACCAGAAACTCCCCTGACAAGTGGAATTCAACCCTGACTGGTGAATATTTAGCAAGGATATTGTCTAAAAGTCTACAGATCCTCTTGTTGAGACTTTGGCTTGATCATGAAGCTCAGCAACCTCAAGGCATCTGGACAAAGGAAGGCATTTCCGTCTGGCTTGTTTTCTCTTTCATGAGCTGAGTTGCCCTAAACTAATGGAAGGAATCAAGGACAAAGAGGGGGGAGAACAGAAAACTAGCTAAACCTGGTTTTTGTTCACAGAGTAGACAAAAAGTAAGTGTCCTGGCCCAAGTAGATAGATGCCTTAGGGCTGGGAGATTAGCAACCTTCCAGAACTGCCTGACCTTTGAGGAGTTGGATCTTAACAGAAATTGGGGATTGGGTTGGGAGAGAAGGATGAAAAATTAATAATTAGTTGCTAATATAATAGTATAATATTAATTTCTCAGTCAGGCATACATTTTTTGGAGACAATTGTTAAATATTTACCAGAATATCCTTAAACCTAAGTATCCCTTTAGAGTAACTCATATATGAAAGTAATCCCCACTATAACATTTCTGAGAAGAGGTCATTACAGTCCCTGCATGAAGACTTCCAAAGAAGGGAATCCATCTATTTTCAAGGCAGCCCATTCCACTTTTGAGCTGCTCTCATTGCTAGAAAATTTTCCTGACGTTGAAGCTAAATTTCTATCCTCTGAAACTAAATAGAACAAAAATAGACTTTCTTCCACAGGACAGTTGGAATATTTGAACAGTTACCATGTCCCCCATGAGTTTTCTCTTCTCCAGCTTGAACATTCCCAATTCCTTCAATCAATCCTTATAGAATATAGAATAGCAGCCCTTTATTTCCTGTTTGCTTTCTCCTGGATAGTCTCCAGTTTATCATGGCCTGTTTTAAACTGTATTACCCAGAAATGAACACAATTCTCCAGATATGACCTAAGGAGGACAGAGCACTATCATTTTATTCATAAAAGATAAGCTGTTCTTGATGAAGCTCAAGATTGCATTAGAATTTTTTGGCAATCACATTACAATTCTGACTCATATTTAACTGACAATCCTCTTAAAAAAACCTAGATCTTTTTCACACAAACTACTATCTAAACATGCCTCGCTTCTTTATACATGAATTATGAGATACTTTATCAAAAGCTTTTCTAAAATCTAGGTAAATAATATTTGTTGCATTTCCAATTCAGTAACCCTTTAAAAAAAAGGAATAGGTTTAGTCTTGTGTGACCTGCTTTGGATGAAGCTATGCTGAATCTTTAAAATCACCACTTTCCTTTCTATATGTTTGCCAATAATCTCTTTAATTATATATTCTACATTTTTTTTTCAGAAATTGTCATGGAGCTCACTAGGCCTTTAATTTGTAAACTCTGCTGTCTTTCCTTTCTGGAAAATCTGTGTATTTGTCTTTCTCCAATTTTGTGGCACCTCTCACATTTCCTGTGATGTTTCAAATATTACTGGAAAGAGCTCAGGAATCACATCTGTCATTTTTAAGTAGTGAAGGATGGGAGTTGTTTTGGTTAGGGGAACTGAATTCATCAAAAGCAACTCCTGTTAGGCATTTTTATTTTATCATTTTCAGAACAAAGATCTTTCTCCTTGGCCAGGAAAACAGAAGCAAGATAAGAATTAAGCAGTTCTACCTTCTTTTAATTATCAGTTATCATCATCCCATCCCCTCCAAGCTAAAATATTCATCCTATCATTCTTTCTTTCAAGATCTCTTGTAAGAAGGGTCATACCACCCACTCCCCTGGGCCCCTAGAACTAGAAAGCAGAGCTAGGAACTTTGGGCAGAAGTTGAAATGCAAATTTAGTCTCCATATAAGAAAAATCTTCCAAATTGAAAAAGTCCAATTCTCCCGCCCCTTTCCCAGTCATGAGAGAGTTCTTCAGATTCCTGAACATGACTATTGTGTTTATTTAAATTTTTTCTTGGGGGGAGCAGGGGACATCACTCCTTTTTCCAGGGCAGTGTGACTGAACTTAGTAAAATTGTTTCCTACATCATTTTCAACTGCTATTAGACTTCCCTCTAAGTATATCCTCCTAAGAGAATTGTCGTGATCAACCACCAACACATTTTGCTCCTGGTAGAAGGATGCTTAATTATAACTTTGCTTCAACTTTTCAATGTCTTATCTAAAATTTGGTGCCAGACTAGAAGATGCTTCTCCAGATATTATCTGAATGCAGAAGACTTACTAGTTTCCTTGTCTAGGCACTACATCTCCTTAATGTAGCCTCTGATCAAATTGATAATTTTAATAGTCATATTGGACTTCTGATTTTTACTGAGTTTGCTTTCTAAGACCTTGAACAAAAAACCTACTATTTAGACTTATTTTCCATCTCTGTACCTTGCAAAAACTGTTCCCTGTGAATTGACTATAATACTTCTCTGCCAAGCAAACTACCTCACACTTTCACATAGGTCTTTTCCTGACACTTATGGTTCCCAGTGCCCTTTCCTTCAAGTATTTTGCTTATTTTTCTATTTTCTATAGGTGTGAATTTTGCTTCTCCCAATAAAATGCAATTCTTTGAGAGGAGTTTCTTTCATTTTTTTTGTGTTTGTATCTCCAGTGCCTAGAACACAGTAGTCACTTAATAAAAGCATGTTAATTGATTTGTTTTCTCTTTCAGGCTAATATATGTCCTTAGGAAGAAGATTATTCTTTTTGGTAGTAAACAAGGAGAAAAATATTAGTTGAGTAGTTTACATTCTCTCTGTTCTGAATTCTCACAATTCTATCCATCTCACTCAATAGTTATATCCCTTTTAGGTTTTCCTCCTGAATCCTATAGAAAAATAAAACAAGAGAATAGTTTCATCACTCCAAAGCTACAAGGTTTCTATTGCTCTTCTTATAAGATCATGCAACATTTCTGATTTCATCTCAGATACTTGTCCCTGTTTATAATTTCTACATATTTTTAAAACCTGAAGTGGGCATGGAATTCCTTGGGTATTTATATTGTTCTCTTTACAATACTTCTGCTCTTCTTAATTGGAAACTTTTGTTTTATTTTGTTTTGTTTTTGCTTTTCTTGGGAGCCTCCTAAACCTCTTGGTTGTGTATTTCTTTTCTTTCTGAGTGATAAAAAAAATGATTATTAAAAACCAATAATTTGGGGAGAACCAAATATGTTTCCCCTCTTTCTAATGTCCTCATTTCAAAGCTCAGTCTCTGAAGGTTGAATTTACTTTCTCCTCAATCTTAATCAGGCCTCACGTAACCTTACAAGAGATTTAACATAAGGCTGGACAATCTCTCCAGACTGTCTTTGGAATAGGTCTACCTCTCACTGTGATATGAATTCTCTCTTATGACTTGTTAACCAATCAGAGTTGATTCTCACTCTCAGGATCACCTACTCTTCCAATGGTATGTAAACTGTGAACACACTTCCATGATTTGTCTTTTGCATTTGAGAGTGCCACTAATTCATTTAATTGGTAATAAGCTGGCATTATTAATAATATGATTAATTACACAGGAATTATGTCTCAAAGTTTTTAAATGTTACAGTGCTTTGTCTTTCCATATCATTATCACACATTCTTAGAAGACAGTGATTTCATCCCAAAGTTCCTGTCACATAATCAATAAGCATTTATTAAGCATTACTTTATGCAAGGCACTGTACTAAATGCGAGGGACATAAAAAAATATCAGAAGTTTGCTATGCTCTCATAGACCTTATGTTTTAATCTAAGATACATACATGAGTTTATATAGGATTCATAGAAAGTAGTTTCAAGAGGGGAAAGCATTAGAACCTAGAAGGGTCAGAAAAGGTCTCCTGTAGAAAGGCTTTAAAAAGCAACTCTATAAAACATCTTTAAGGAAGCAAGGAATTCTAAAAGATTAGGAAGAGGAAAAGCATTAGAGACATGGGGGATAGACGGTGCAAGATCAAAGAGATAGGAAATAAATTGTTATGTATGAGAAATAGTGAGGAGGTGATTATGCCTAGATTTTAGAGTGCATGGAGGGAAGTAATTCATAAAAATAGTACAGAGATAGGAAAAGTAAGATCATGAAGAGCTTCAAACATCAAAAAAGAAATAATTGAATTTAATTAAGTGTGTGAGTGGAGGGAGGAGGTGAGATGGTCATCTGCACGGAAATCCCATTGTTGTGGCAGTTGTTTGAAGGATGGATTAGAATGGAGAACAGACTTTAAAAGAGGAAAACGATTAAAATACCACTTATACTGCTAATTGCACCCTTGTAATTCAAATTCAAGTTCAGGTGTACAGATTAAGGCCAGAAGGAACTTTAGTAATCATCTAGTAATCATCAAAACCCTAATTTAATGTAAGAAACAAAAGTTTTCCCAATCTCACAAGTGTACCAACTTGTAACAAGACAGAGGAAGCCATGTCTGTTGATTCTGATTTCTCTGTATTTTCGCTGAAGTTCAGGGTGCTGACTTTTTCCCCTGAACTAACTGAACAATACATATGCTTGATTAAAGTGATTGTTAACCCCTCAAAAAGAAAATTAAAAAACAGAAAAAATGTGCATTACTAGAGGAAAGGAGGTTGCTGAGGAGAGGAGTAGATGGCTCACCTTTTCCTAAGACAGTAGTAACTTCTCTCCAAGTACCTGTCCAGATTGTCTTTGTTCATTTTCTTAAAAATGGTTCTCTTTTCTGCCTGTCAAAGACCTTAACCTGTGCTGTTTCCACCTCCACCACATACCTTGAGTGACTACATGGTTATGGTTAGCTGTGAGATTCCTTAGAGGATATTAGTTGCCAACATTTGAATGGCCAGTAGTGAAAATGTGAATGAGATAGCTATGTCTCTTGCCATATCATACATCTCTACTGAACTCTCATGTTAAAATTTTAAAAGTCAGTTTGGGGAAAGTTAAATATATCAAATATATATCAAACCAAAACAAGCAATGAGCAACTATCTTGTATCTACTAACCTCCTAGGCAATGTTAAGTGTTAAAGATGCCCCTGTCCTCTAGGAGTTTACAATCAAAATGAGAATATACATAAAGGAATATATACAGCATAATATAAAGAAAGAGACAGCATTAAAATCTGAGATATCAAGGACAGCTCCACAGAACAAATGCTCTTGAGCTAAACCATGAAGAAAGATCAAGATTATGAGAGGTAGCAATAAAGAGGCTGTAGAGAGCAGTTTATATGAAGGCAGAGAGTTCAGAAAATAGAATGGTATGTTCAGGGAGCAACTAGCAGTACTATTTGGCTGTGAATACTGTGTAAAAGGTAACAATATGCTGAAAGACAGGAAGCTTAAGACAGAGTCAAACTGGAGAGGTTTAAATCCCCAGAAATGGAGTTCATACATTCTTCCAGAATAAATAGGGAATTAAGGAAGGCTTTTGAGCTGGGGAGAGACATGGTAAAACTTGTTCCTTAATATTATTTTGGGAGTGACGTAGAGGATAGCTTTTGTCAGCAATATGGATAATAGGGAAGAGACTAGGAACAGAAAATCCAATTAGAAGGCTATTGTAATATTATAAATGAGCAGTGATTTGTCTGAAGTAGAATGGTGGCCATGTGAGTAGAGGGAAGGAGACAGACAAAAGATGTCTGTGGAGGTAGAATCAACAGATTTAACAACTGAATAGATATGGAGAGTGTGTAAAGGAGAGAGCACACTCAAAAGATTCAAGACTGTGAACCTGGGTAACTAGAAATATGGTTCTACCCTCACCAGAATCAGAGTTTAGATGGGCAGATTTGGAGGGGTAATTAGAGGTCCTGGATAGCAATTTAGGGGACAGATTAAGAGAAATAGAGAGTTATGACTTATTTATAAAGAGAGAAATAATTATAACAGGATTAATATAGTGCTTTAACAATTGTAAAGCCCTTCACAAATATTCTCATTTAATCCTCCCAACAACTCTGGAAAGTAGATGCTTTCATTATAACCATTTTACAGATGATGAAACACGCAGCCCAAGGTCACCTACCCAGTGAGTAATTGAAGCTTAATTTGAACTCAAGCTTTCTTGATTCCAGGTCCAGGGCTCTATCCACTGTTCCACTTAGCAAAATCCATTGGGAGCTAATAAAATCACAAAGTAAAATAAATGTAGAGTAAATAATAAAAGACTTTCTGTTCTAGTTGCCTAACTTTCTTTGTGAGATGTATACATGATATATAAGGACAAATACATAAAAAAAAAATAGGCAAGAAGATGGGAATTGAAGGGTGAGAAAAGGTGAAGTCAGTAAGGGGAAAAGGAAGATGGCAAGAAAACATGGAAAAATAAGGACATAGAAACTGGCTGAACCAAAACACTGGTTCATTTAAAGAATTGTTTTTAAGTTACATTTAAATGTTCTGTTGATGAAATTAAGCTTAATGTCTTACAATTCTAAGCTCAAGAATTAAAACTACAAAAAAGAAAGTTAGTACTTGCAATGGGAATGGTATAGATACATAAGAAAGTTTTTTTTTATTTTGTTTTGTGTTTTTTTTCCCCAAGGTAGCTGAAAAAGATTGTGATAATGTACTTAAGGAGGTTGGTTAGAGTATTCCAGAAGTCTTTCATCCTACCTCCCCTGGAGGCTGGAAAGTGATAAAAGAAAATTTGTGGAAAAGATGAAACATTCCTCAGAAATCATGCCCAAGGAGATTTAGTGTTCTCTACTTCCTTCTTTGTAGGATTCCAAAATATGTCCAAATTTAAAAGTTACTGTAAGCTAAACCTGAGGGCAGAATACATATCATATCTGTCTTTTACTCCCTATGGCCACTAGCACAGTGCATCCACATATAAGTGACCAGGGTGAATTTTGCTGAATCAATTAATAAATTAAATAACCTATGCCTTATAAGGCATTTGAATTTCAAAAGTTTTGCAAAGATTGTACAATTTAATTTAGATTTAGATTCTTTCAGATGACAATTCATATTATATATAACATAAAAATACACATGCATATAGGCTAAGATATGATTTAGATAAACTCAATGAAATAGCATTGACAATTGAAGGTCAGATGAAGATATGTTTTGACGGATAGTTGAACTCATTGCAAATTAATGAGGCAGAATGGTGTATTGAAAAAGGACATTGGCTTTAGAATAAGAAGCTTGTTTCACATTTTAGTTGTGATGCCTCTGCGGTATTTAAAAAGTATTTTAAACTCTCTTGGTCTGAGTCTCCTTCTTTATATAAAGGAAAACTAAGAATAGGTAGTCTTTAGGGTCCCTATCTGCTTTAATTTCTATGATCTTTGTGTCTTATTTGGTTTCACCCAAATGATGGTACAAAAGTAGTTTAAAGAGTATTATATATTCATTTTTTGATTTGATTAAATCTTGCTGCTATTTAAAAAAAAAATGGTTGCTTAGAAATCTCTACAAAATTCTACTCCAATGTCTCAGTTTAGCATGAAGGTAACCCTAGTTTCCAAAGCAGTGATAGAATTAGAGTAGAGGAAAAAAAGAGGCAAGAAATGCCTCTTTTAGACCATCTATAAACACTGAGAACTTTTGGTATTCTTAATGCAGATACTGTAAGGAAATGAGAGTATAAATGGCTTTTAGAACTAATAAATGTTGAACTGAATTGAAGAAATGCATCATATTAATCTGAAAAGAGAAGACAAAAAGAAGTTTTTACTAAACAGAAGGCTATCTCCTTGGAAAGATAAATAAGGGAGTTTGATATAATCATACACTTAGAGGCAACAAGAAATAGCAGTTCATATGGTACTTGGCCATTCAGTGCTTATGCTATAAAGGGGCAAAAAGACCACCAGCAAAATAATTGCAACTTACAGAGCAGCATTTATTAAAGAAGATGAAACAGTAGGTAAGTTCTCTAAGAAATTTGATAAAACACTCTAAATCAAACCTTGAAATAAGACATTGGAGATTGAGGCTTTGATAAAGTGTACTTGGGATTCAAATGGAGCTGCTTGACCAAGGCTTAAATCCAAATTACTCTGGCCCTCACTGATTATCAGCCCAATCCAAACCTCACTTGGTCATCATTTGGGTTTTGATGGCTCAGAGTAAGTTCCAACAGCAATTGCCTCTATTTTGAGCAGAAACCCTGAGGGTCTTCCCCTTCCAGATTGTTGTTTTTTTTTTTTACTAGGTAAAAAAGATCTTTTTTTTTTTCCTCATTTCTTACCTTACCTTACCTTAATCACTAAATGGGCATTCCCTCAGACAAACTTAGACCTGGGAAGGACCTCAGCTTTAAAAGGCCAACATCTCCCATTGACTCTGGGGTCACCCCCAGTTGTTTTGATCTATGTCTTGCCACTGGACCAGATAGCTCTGGAGGAGAAAATGAGGCTGATAACTCAGCATAGTCCTGCCTCACTTAAATTCTATTCACTTGCAAGTCAAGACATCACCTTCCTGATGTCACTGGTCTTCTTCTGATCTTTGAGAACAAACTTCTCAGAGACTTCAGTGTAAAAGTTGATATATTCAAAGTTTTTTGGGGGGAATATGTTGGAAAATATGGAATGAGAGAAGCCAATGGTTTGCAAACTATTTAGGAACTTCACACATACTCATATACTGAGTTCATTATTTTTTAAAAAGTACATAAAATTGCATCCCACATACATTTTTTCAGAGAGCTAGTATTTAGGTATTTACTGGAACACTTTTGTTCCAAACCAAAAGGATGACTGAGAAAGATTTTGTGAAAATAGAAACAATGAAACTTGAAGAAAGTTTATATTTGGAAAAAGGGTAATTTAGTGAAGAATCAAGGATGACACTATTATAGCAAGCCTGCATGAATAGTGGGATAGTACCCTTAAGAGTAACAGAGAAGTTTGGAAGAACCAATGGTTTGAGGAAAAAGAAAATTTGTAGTGCTTTGGATGTGCTGAATTTGAGGTGTTTATAAGACATGAAATTTGCGGTGTCCAATAGATATTTGGTAACATAAAATTAGAGGTTCATAAAAAATAGAGCTGAGAATCACATTCATGGAGATGATAATTGAATCCATGGAACAATGAGATCACCAAAACAAGAATATATGGAGGCAAAAGAGAAGATGGTCTAGGAAAAGCTCTTGGGGAACACTCATGGTTAATAGGCATGACCTAAAGGAATATCGAGTAAAGGAGTCTGAGAATGAATGTTAAGACAAGTAATAGGAGGAGCAGGACAGAACAGTGTCATAAAAACATAGAGAGGAGAGGGTATGCAGGAGAAGAACGTAATTGACAGTGTCAGAGGCTGCAGAGAGGTCAAGAAGGATGATGGTTGAGAAAAAGGCATTCGATTTGTCAATTAAGGAATCATTGGTAATTTTGGAAAGAGTAGTTTCAGTTGCATGATGAAATCAGAGGGATTAGAAGAGACTTGTAGGAGAGGAAGTATAAGCATCAGTTCCAGATGTGTTTTCCAACTGGACTACTTTCCTAGACTTCTTGTTTTCCGTGGTTACCATAAAATCGTGATCCTACAAGATCATAGTAACTCTAAAAATCACACTTCCTCAGTACTCCGTCTGGGGTACCCACACTTCTTTCTCCTTTTTGGAGAGAATTTGAGGTGGGCATTAGAGAGCTTCTCCCAGATCTTCCATTTAAGAGGATACCTGTGGCAGCCATTTCATCATTTCCTACCTCCAGAGTAGGCATCTTATCATTTCTAACCTGCTTCGCCCCTCTTCCCTTCCTCTACTTCAGCTTCTTTTCTACATTTTATTTCCCACATTACATTGTAATCTCCTTGGGGGAAGGGACTAGCTTTTGCCTATCTTTGTATCCCTAACTTAGAAAAGTATTTGACATTAAGAGGTATTTAATTTATTTTTTTTAACCTATAGCTGTCTTTATTGAGGAGTTGAGTCATGAAAGGTAAGGGACAATAGATAGTGGGGATTCTGTGAATGCTTTGAACAAGTAAGAATTAAAATGAATGTAGGAGACAGATTTGTTTGCTAGCTGCAGCAAAGCAGCTAGTAAGTGGAGAGAAAATGAAGATAAGTGAGAAATGAGGTTGATAGAAGGGATGATCTGCTTGAGAGGTCAGGATGGAATGGGAGCTAGGTGCATACAGAGAGGTTTGTCTTGGCAAGGCAACTCTCAGGATTGAACGAGATCTCACAGATCATCTAGTTCAGTCTATCTGAAGAAGGAGCTTCTGTCTTCTAATCAGTTTGGATATTCACTCCACTTCTACCCCTGGAGGTTCATAATTCAACAATATATATTTAAAATGGCCGTCCAAAATTGGCTTGAAGAACTCCTGTAAGGTTGAACACATTACTTCCCCAAGTACTTCTTTTTAATTTGAGATAATTCTAGTATTAACAGTTTTGCTTTATGCCAAGTCTAGAATCTACCTCTCTGCAACTTCTTCTTGGGTCTATTTTCTTGAATCCAGGAGGAAAAAGCATATTTCCTCTTCAGAATACTAGTCATTCAGATAATAGAACACATCTAGGGTACCTTGTCGAAGTCAGTTCTTCCCTGGGTTAAACTTCCCAATGCTTGCCCTCATTTGTTGAAGGGAATTCAAAGGTACTTTAGCTGGAACTGTTTTACAGCAATATGGCATCCATTAGGTTTTATTTTGAGCCAATATAAAAATTCTTTAAATTAAATTGCTCATGAAGAAGAAAAGCTATGCCAAGAATGACATTTAATTATCTTATAAAGTGAAATTGGATTTGGTGCATAGGACATTTCATTTTAACATTAGGTGCATTTCATTCAGTTTCTACTGATACATATAAAATCCATTTCTGTTCACTTTCATTAGCCAAAAGAGGTTCTACCTATCCTGTGCATTCATATATGTGTGTGTATGCAGGCATATATTTGGATATACACACATAAATATTGCAATGACATCCCAAGTAATATAGATTAAAAAAAATTAGGCAAACTAATGGGCAAATTAATGGCTAGTCCCACACAGGTACTGAAAGCTAAACCACATTCTTTATATCAGTCTAATGTTTAATGTCACCTTTCACCCTCACCTTAAACTATGAATTATGTAATCATGTTAACAGCAAAGAATAAGAAAAAAAAAACCTATCAAGCTTAATGGACAATGATAATACTATAAGGGGCGGTGCAAATCACATTGGCCAAAGAAATTCAACTTGACAATTCATCTTTTCCCTGTAGATTAGGACAGTATGATTCATGGCAGAAAAACTGACAAAACTGGTCCTTAACTTATATTTGTATGGCTAATATATCTTTATTATACACATTATTGCCAATAAATACCATTTGGGATTTCAAATAAATGATGCTGTTAAGTTGTAGAGACTAAGTAAGAATCTATAGTGTACTGATATGACCTGTTATTCTAAATGTCAATATATTTTGAAGGTAATTTATGTTTTAATGTAAAATACCATTTTTGAAGAAACATTTATTTTAAAACAGCATATTATATGCAGTGCACTGGATTATATTCTACATTTAAAGCTTGATGAGGTGATTCCTTTTTAATGTGAAAATTAACTACCTAGATAGTTTACTGATTAATGCCCTTTAATTCCACATATATATATTGAGCTATTTTTTTTTCTTTTGAGGAAATCTCCCTTATAACACTTACAGTGGAATTTTTCTCTTGACTTAGAATGTAGCACATTGAAATTAGGGTTTTGAAATCAACTTGATCAGATAAATATAAATACTTTATGCAAGGAAATGATGCTCGTCTTTAAATATCTGAAGGGCTATCATTTGGAAGCCTTCTATTAGCCTTAGCCAGAGGGTAGAACTAGAAACAAAGGGTGGAGAGATGGATTTAGAATTAATGTAATGAAAACAAACAAACAAACCACCTCTCCAATAATTGGTGCTGTCCAAAAGTGGAATCAGCTATATAATTTACTGTATAGTGGATTCATTCCTCTTCCCTTGAGTTCTCCAAAGTAGTGGCTGGATGACCATGTGTCAAGTAATTTTAAGGGAATTGCTGTAGGTTCTCAGAGGGAAAATCTCCCAGGTCCCTTCCAACTCTAAGATTCTAGAATTCTGTGATGTTTATAAGATTTAGAATTAATTGTATTTGCACCAATGCCTCATGTATTAATTATGATGTTTGCAAATCAAGGTTTTGTTTCAATTATCTGTGAAGCTTTTTGGAAAGCAAGGCAAACAAAAGTCCATGCCACATCACATTGTGCTCTTGCATATTGCTACATGAAGTACTATTTTTAAATGCATTTTTAAAGACTCTTTCAAATTTAATTTTGTAGTATAAATTATTCCAGCAGACAGAGAGTCTTTGGGCCCAAGAGGTTAAACTAGAACTAGGGTGATAAGAAAAAAAGCCAAAGGTTGTGTTTGATGATTTTCAAATTCACAATAAAAAAGAAAATTAGAAACCAAAAGAAGCAAGCATGATTTAAAAGAAATGCTGAACTGTGCATGTGGAGAGAGATGATATTCTTCTACTGGGGGCTGCTTGGATAAAACTGAAAGGTTCAGGCTATTTATGGTTCCTAGTGGAAAATCTCCATTTTGTTTCCATGGCCATTACATTAAGATATAAGTCAAGAGTTGGGTTCACCTGTACAAGGAACAGTCTCATGATCCTGTCTGCCTAGGGCTGTGTTGCTGCCTCAAACCACACCAACATCAAGCCAGAGTGTTCACCACAAATGACACTTACTCCTCCCTGCCACCCCCAAAATCAAAAGATAATTTGATTTTTTTTTCATTTTGGTGATTGCATTTAGTGCAATAGCACCATGATGGCTTATTTCTCCCTAGGAATAACTGGGCAACAGATCAGGCTTCTTGGATTTTAGATTTTCTGGGTAAAAGCTATGCTACCTACTTAGTAATGGGGAGGATTTGAGGCTTGGGCCTGTGTTGAGCTCATTGGCATATTTGACTTCCTTCTTTTTAGCATGGCATAGTGGATATGGAGTGAGATTTGAAGCTAGGAAAATCTGGGTTCAAATCATGCTTCTCTCCTCCTCCTCCTACTTCTCCTCCTCATCCATTTTCTCCAGTGTTCCACCCAGGGGATGGTACACCTCATGCCTCAAAGCTGCCTTTTTTTTCCTCTGGGTTTACTGGCTACATCTCTTGCTCAAAGATCAAGCCTCAAACCCAATTCACTGTAGAGTTCATAGACTGGACAACAAATCCCCACCAACCTAGCACAGAGTGGATTTAAATACTACATCCTAATTGTTTCTCTTTTACTCAGGAACCCAAGGGTCTTCTCCTCCTGGTTTGATTTTTGTCGTTGTTGTTGCTGTTTAATTAAAGGGGCCATCCTTGAGCAACTACTTAAAGAAGCCTATTCATTGCATGGGTATATCTCACTCGAAGTGAGAAGGTGATAAAACCTTAGCCTGAAAGGACCAGGGTCTCACATTGAATCCGGGGCCATCTCCAGCCATAATGATGCATTTCAGTCCACTGAACCCAGGTGGCTCAGGAGAAGAAACTGAGGTTAGTGACCTTGCACAGCTCTCACTCACTCAAATTGAAGTCAACTGCAAGTCATGTCATCATCTTGATGTCGTTGTGGTCCTCTTCAAGAATGAAGGACAAACACAACCAGCTGTGTGACTGTATATTAACTATTCTTAGAGGTTTCTTCCAAATAAAAATAGATTCCATGATTAAAAAGCTGTGTATGTTTCTGATTCTGAAAGTAACCTCTACATGTAGTAAGGTCAGGACATGGGGCAGGGTTTTCCCATACAGATGAAAGCTATGATTAAATAAACCACAATATCTTAGACTATCAGAAAAATATATCCCACCACTCACAAGGACTGAAGTGAAAGATCTGAGTGATAGTAGTGACCATAGCATCTAAGCGCAGCCCCAAGAGCTTTGGCTGATACTGCTAAACTCATTTTCATGTAAGATAGTGCACGTGACAGCTCTAGATGAATGTTGGGTTAACAGCCCTTATTCCTTTCTTCTAAATAGGAACAGGTGGTGCCATAGCATCCATTGGAGTATCAATAGTAACTTATTATAACCATAGAGCTTGTACAAAGTTTCATGTTTTTGAATTTTAATCACAGTTCAAGGATAGACTAAATGACCCCTGAGGTCCCTTCCTACTTGGAGACTGTAATGTTAATAACATTCTTAGTCCATCATAAATGTTAGAATAATACGTTCATCTCAAATGAGAGATATGAGCAAAACTCTGATAATCTCCTGAATTTTAAAATTTCACCTAAGTTGCCTCTGCAGATAATGCTTTCAATAGTTATAATTATTCAGAGAATGATTTCAGAGGCAGCGTGACAGGATGGATAGATTTTGCACTTAGAGTTAGGTAAGGTTCAAATTATACCTTAGAGAATTGTGAACCATGAACCTGAGGTAACTCATTTAACCCCTTAGTTTCTTCACTTGTAAAATGAAGACTTGTAATTTAATTTTGGTATAGAACCCCTAGTTTGGAAACTCCCTACACTGATGAAGATGAACAATAGAGCTGATAATGATGATGATGATGATGATGATGATGATGATAAAGATGACAATTAAATGGTTTTCATTGACTGATATTATAGGAAAGGTCACATTTTCATTTCCTTAAAAAATATCTTTTTAAAGATTATATTCAATTATTCAATCTCTGATAAAAATATATAGATGACCTCTGGAGGCTCTTCTTCAAAATCTGTGATCCTGTGAACTACTCTCATTCTCAAACTGATTTCTGATTCTGACACAAGATGTATCACCTCAGGCAGGTCACTTAAATATTCTGAATCCTAAATTGTCTTTAAAATGGGAAAGGAAAATATACTTTTACTACATTCCTCACAGGGTTGCTGTGAGAAAAGCAAAGTGATGGATAATGAAAATAATGAGTATTATAGAAGTCACAGTGCTGATTGTTCTAGATCTTTATTTCCATTCATATACGGAACTTTTAGTATGGAAACACTCCATATTGTGCAGACCAGCAACTTACCTAAAACTTAATCTTGGGAAAACACTTCTAGAAAATTAATATTAAATGGTTATCTATGATCCAATGTAGTGTCTTTAAAGTATTGCCTTTTTACATTAAGCAATTAGTTACTAAAGGAACAAAAAATTTGCTTAAAAATAAACTGGTTCATGATGTAAATCCTGCCTTTTTATAATTCAACAATTTATTGACTGAAAAAAACTAGAAAAATAAATTTGGGTTAATTTTTAAAACATTTCTAAAATATGGTAATCATTAAATGGTATCTGAGCAGTTTGAGATAGAAAATGACATAAATATGAAGGCTAAAATCACTTTTAAAGGGGGAAGGAAAGAGAGCAAGCATATACAGAATGCCTTCTAGTTGCCAGGTACTGTACAGAGTGCTATTACAATTAACTCATTTGAATGTGAAGGATGTAGGATGATGCCTTATTTGTATTCAAAGTTAGATAGTTTTAAAGGGAGCAGATTTTTTTATTAAGACTGACAGAATATAAGTATAAAAACATAATTTTTATGGACAAAGATTGGGGTGGAGGATAATTTTGAGAACAGACATCTTGGTCCTTCATTTTCATGAAATTGTAATAAGATTTAAGAGGAAAAAAATCAGAAAATTAGAAATCATATAATGGTTTATAGTCTAAAGAATGACTATATAGTGACTGTCTTTCCTAGATAAAATTTAGTGAGTTTTTATATCATAAGGCAAAAGTGAGTCACCAGAGTACCAGAAGGTCACTCAAGGTCTGGTGAAGAGACTGAAGAACCAGGGAAAAGACGGAGGAGCAGGAAGGGGTTAAAAAGCAATATAAATAATTTGCTGACAAAAAAAAGGCTTCAGATGACAGTCCCTTATTATCTGAAAAAAAGTGTGGAGACTGTTAGAGTAGAGTTTCACTCCTACTATTAGTCTTCGATTGCAATTAGAGATTGAGTGCTAAAATTTATCAACAGCACCTGATTGTACTTTGTTGCCCTTGATTATTGCAAAGGAGAAAAGCAAAAAGAGAAATTTTCTATGCCTTCTTCACTGTATAGGAAGAGACTGAAATTTTATTGAATGATGCAAAATCTTTGTGAATGCACAATTATGGGAGAGAGAAGGAATCTGATGGGCTTGGAAGTCGTCTTTCTTAATGGGAAATGCTAGGTAAATTAAGAGTATAACATTTTCCCAAAGGCCTTTTAAATGTGGCTACAAGTTAAAGAGAGCTTGCAATTTGCTCACCGATTCTAGAATAAGTGAAAAGAATACTTACCCAGCTGGAGAGTACAGATGACCAGTAGAAAAGCAGTTAGCAGAGAGATAGGTTTGGGTGGTGCTGATGTTCCTTAATGGACCAATTAGCTTCCCTGCCACATGACTCTAACTGTAAGTAGTCTTTTCTATAGCTACAGAGTGCTGTGTTGGATTATGTGCAGTTTGTAATATATTTGTTATTCTGCACTTCCTTTTTTCTGTTTTTTATAAGTACCTGTGATATTATATCTTTTTTCATGCAGCTTGGTGGCACTGTGGTTACAGCACTGGGCTTTGAGTCAGGTAAATTTATCCTGACAGTCAGTTCAAGTTTATGCTCAGATACTTTCTAGCTATATGCCCCTGAGTAAGTCATCTGACCCTTTCCTCCATTTCCTCAACTGTAAAAATGCATTTAAAATAAGCACCTACGTAGCCGAGTGGCTGTGACAATCAAACGAAAAAACATTTGTATAGAGTTTGACAGAGTACCTGGTACATAGTAGATGTTTTATAAATGTTAGCTATTATCATTGCTGTTATTATTTTAACTCATTACTATGTAAATTATCAAAAAATGAGTAGTGGGTTTTATGAATAAAAGTATACCCTGGAGGTTTAAGAGCTAAAGAGGTGAATATAGGGATATCATATTCTCTTACCTCAGGGTTACTTTAGTACCTTGAGAAAGTTTTGAGTGTGAATACATGATGATGATCTTTCTCTGTGAAACTTTACTCATTGGAGCAAAATAACACTCTCTAAAGCATAAGTAGGTGTCTGAGATAAGTGTGAAAGAGTGTGAGTGCCTATCACATTCACCTGGTACATATTATATCAAAAGTAATATTTTAATTTCTGTGAGAAAAGTCTCTTTAAAGTTCATATTCAGTCACCAATATAAAATTTAAGCTAAAATTCCATTTTTAAGTTGTTACAACAATTACATACTCCTTATGCCTATAATAATCCACATTTGTTCTAATGGTGAAAAAGGAAATGTAGTGTTTGATTTTTATTTTGCTTTCAATATAATTGATGAGCCATATAAAATAATGAAATTCACTTCTCATCCAATGTTTGTTAATAAAAGTTGTGGTGGTTTTAAACTTACACTGTAGATTTCAGCTGCGTAACAATAATTCTATTTCTCATTTCTGTTACATGATCAGATTTCTTCTTTTTCTAGTCATGCATATGATTTTATTCCATGTGTGCTAAACCCAAAGTAATAAATTGCATGATTTAAATAAAAAACTTACATATTTGACAAAAATTTCAGGGGAAATTACAAAGTAGTGTGGCAAGAATTAGATTTAGAACATCATCTAACATCATATATCACAACAAACTCAAAATGGGTATGTTATGAAATAAGAAAATGAATTCCATACATAAAATAGAAATGTACCTTTCAAATTTATGTCTGTAGGGGAAATCCTTAACAAAAGAATGGATAGTCATGATTACATAAGATAAAAAGTAACTTTATTGCATGAAATTTAAAAGTCTCTTCAAAGTAAAAAACTAATGAATCTAGGAAAAGAAAGGATGCATATAGAAAAAAGATAATTTTTTTTTCAAGTATCTCTCATGGAAGTTGATATACAAAATACTAATAAATTGGAAAATAGATACATGAGTTGCATTACATGGATGTAATGAAATAATATTGTGGTGTAAGAGATGATGAATACCAAGATGAGAAGAATGATATGAACTCTTACAAAGTGAAGTATGTTACATGTATATGTATATACAGTATATATATGTATATGCATATATATATAGTATATGTATATATGTATACACACACACACAGATAGCAATAGTAGATTCCAAATTTGCTGAATTCAGTGTTCTTTCCAGTTAGAAGTTGCATAGTGTGGGGAGAAAAAGCCCAAGATATGTATTTAGAAGAGCCCTGAACTTAAACTCTGGCTTTATCACTGACAAGTTGTACAATTTTGGGAAAGTCATTGAAACCATCAAAATCTTGGCATCCTCGTCTGTAAAATGAACACAATAATGCATATATTACCTCCCTCACAAATTTTTTTTTATGAGAAAAGTTCTTTGTAAACTTTGATGAAGTATCACTTATAAATCATGGAATCTTTTGAGTCCTTAACATTGTGACCAACATTCTAGGCCTCTAAAATATGCCTTTCCCCTACATTTTCAGGTTGACTTTATATTACGCTTGTTCATCATTATCAACTTCATGCCATTTATATTGCATTTCAAGGTTGGTAAAACACTTTACAATTATCATCTCATTTTATCTTCACAATAACCCTGAGAAGAAAGAACTATGATTCTCATTTTGCAGGTGAGGCACACATATGTTAAGTGACTTGCCAGTCTTGTTCTGAGGCCGGAGGGCAACTAGATAGTGGATAGATTGCTGACCTAGAGTCAGAAAGACTCATCTTTCTGAATTCAAATCTGGCCTCAGACACTTACTAGCTGTGTGACACTGGGCAAGTCACTTCACCCTGGTTGCCTCAGTTTTCTCACCTATAAAATAAGCTGGAGAAGGAAATGACAAACAACTCCAGTATCTTTGCCAAGAAAATCCCAAATGGGGTCACAAAGAGTGAAACAAGACTGAAAAATCAATAATACCAATTCCTGAATCTGGGCCCAACACCTTCTGCCCCCCTGAGCTGCATGTTCATGTTCTCTATATTCTGTAAGCCCTTACATCCATGTTTCATTCATTGCTTTTCTCTACTACTTCTCTTTGAAAGTTTGAGTCATAAGCTAACATAGTGATTTAGACTTTCAAAAGTATATCTATAGCACTTTTTGTTCCTCGAGATTCAACTCAGTCACAAAAACAAGGAAGGCTATATTCTCATAACAAAACTCAGCTTTTCAATGGCCACACAAGAACTCCTACTTTCCCTCCCCATAATTCATCTCATTTCACCCATTCTTTCTCTCTGTCATACCTCACAAACAACCTATGCCATATTATAAAGGAAAGACCCCACCACATGTATAGACTAATCATTAAGGTCATTATAGTACATTTTGCTCTCATATTGTTCCTTTATTCTGAAGAAGTCAACTTATTTTTATGTCTTAGTGGTAACTATAATTCTTAATTATTGTGTCTGTCCTCCTCTGCTTTAACAGAGTTCCCACATAGCTAGGAATGAACCCTTAGAATGTTGCTATATCCCCTACTAAGAATGGATCAAGGAGGAAGAAGACCCGTTCTCAAAGTTTCTGTCTAGTCAATAGGTCTGTCTTTACATCCTTGTACTTGTTCAAGTTCTTGTCCAGACCTTCTTTTCTCTGCATTTTAACCTCTTGACTGCCATAAAATTCATTCTAATCAAAGTGGAGTTCTTTCCTTCCTAGCTGTCATCCATCTTTTCTCATCCAATTTCCATGCCTTTGCCTACTATCTCTCTACGGAATGAATTCCCTTCACCACCACTTCATCTCTGTCTGTTAAGTAAAGTTTTTTTTTTTTCTTCTCTACTTCCACAATAAGACATGTAGTGTAGTAGGGGCACAGGAAAGGGGTTGCATGCAGTCTAGGAAGTCATAAAGAAGGTGAAAAGAATATGGAAGTCAATTGACATACCCTTTCCAGTGACATGAGGGCAAGAAATATAGCGCTTGGGGTCATGGTAATTAAGTCTATGTTTTTGGATGAGGTAACCAAGTGAAGAATACAGAGAAAGGACAGGAAAGAACCTTATAGATGGCAATAATATGAATGATGATAAGAGAAGGAGAATGAGAAGGAATAATCATTCAATAAGAAGAGAACCTGGAGAAATAGGTCATTAAACAAATCACCACAACATTAAAAATGTCATAAAAAAACAGAGAGAGACTATCCAGGAGGAGGGGATAGTCAATATTATAAAAATATACAGAAATGTCAATAAGGATAAGAAGTGAGAAGAGGCCATTAGATTTGGCAACAAGATCAATGGTAATTTTGCAGAGTGGAGTTTAACTCAAATATTAGAAGTTAATGACACAGAATTTAAAAGAGAATGAAAGAGAAAGGAGAGGAAGCAGAAGTACCAGACTTTTCAGGGTGTTTGGCTGAGAAAAGGAGAGACATAAGATGACAGAGATATTAAGATCTAATTCAGATTTTTGAAGAATGTACAATTTGGATATGTTTGTAAGCATCAGGGGTCAGAGAAGGAGCCAGGAAATGTGGAGCTGTCAAGGACCTTATAATCTGGGAGGGGAAATAATTGATGTATGTGTATGCATGCACAGAATATATGCAAAATAAATACATTCTAATTATCATATTTTTGATAATAACAGCAAAAAGAGATGCATTATAGGATAGTAGAAAGACCAGTGACTCCAAAGTAAGGACCTGTGTTCAAATTCTGCTTCTGTCACTATGTTAATGACCTTTCAGAAACTGTTTAAGGACTCAATTGTATGACCTACAAATTTCCTTCAGTTTCTAAAACTATAATCCCATGGATGCATTGAAGTATACAGTTGAGAGTTTTTTTGAAAATATAGAACTACTAATACATAATCTTTCTAGTGACTAGAAGAAAGATCGTTTTTCTAGCCTAGGAGGGCTAACTATGAGTAGATAATAATTAAATTCCTTTCTTTGCTAGACAAGGAGTCAAACTGAAAAGAACTAATAGAAATATGTTTGCTTTGTGCTCATGTTCAGAGTAATTAATTTATTTAGTTGATAAATTCACTAGGAAGATTTTTCCCCTAAGTTAAATGTCTTATAGACAGCACCTCACACATTTTTTAGTACTCACCATATTAATGCTATAAATAATGCTAGGAATTATTAAATTTAGTGAATAATGAAAATATATTCTCCCATGTAATCAATTAAACACCTTTCACACTTTGTAAATGCATTTAGGAAATAGATCTAATTAAACAAATACAAATTTATAATCTGACAAGCAGTTAGTTAAATATTGCCTGATGATTTAAAGAACAGTTATAATCAAAGAAATTACTATAAAAAATGACAGGGTGACAAAAATATTTATCACATTTCCATGGCTTCCATGTCAAAGATTCTAAATATTGTAAATCAAAATATATTTTTTCTGTCAAGTTGGTAGATTTAATGTGAACATAAAAATCAAGTTAGCATTGTGCCTCTTTTGTTTTCACTTAAAAAAAACCTTTTTAATTCAGAATTTCCTTTAATGCCTTTTCTGAGTCATCATTCCTCCAAAATTTTCTACAGGTTTTGACATAATTTTGTAACACCTTTGTTTTTACTCTCTCCTCCGTTGATCTTGTGGCTACTTGCAAGGTTAGAGAACCTGCAACCATGAGGTCACAAGTGGCCCACTAGGTCCTCAAACTTCACAGAACAAATCCCTTTAATAAAAGGATTTGTTCTGTGAAACTTAGACTCAGTCAAAAGGCTGCACCCAAAGACCTAGAAGGTAGCATGTGGCCTTGAGGCTGCAGGTTCCTCACTTCTGTGACTATACTGTCCTAAGTCTCTTTCTTCCTCAAATGGGTCCTTCTTATTCCTTCTCCTTTGCCATTTCCACATACCTATTTAATACTCTTAAACTTCACAAGATTCTGTCCTTTATTTCTACCTGCTTGGTGAATGTTTTTGTCTGAAGATCCCATTGACCTAATTCAATATGCCTAACCTATAACTTATTATTACCTACCCCAGACCAGATCCTCCTCCTTATATCTCTATTTACATTTATTAGGCTACCCTTCTTTCATTTATTCAGTTCAATATATTGGAGTAATCTGTGATTTGTTTCTATCCAATTGCCTTCAAATTTTATTAATTATTCAGTGGATCCCACTTCCATATTGTCCCATGCATGCTTCTTCCTCCTCATTGTCCCTACAACCAACTTAGCTCATGTATTTGAATCATTGTCATGGACTATTACAATAGATTATCACCTTTTCACTTGGCCTCTAGTCTTTCCCTTCTCTACTGCATCATGTACAGAGTTACCAGATTAATTTTCCATGATCCAACTGTATAATTTCTGTTAAAAAATAACCAAAACAAGACAAATGCTTTCCACCTCTTTCTACAAAAATGACAAAATTTTCAGTCTGGCATTTATGACCCTTTATACTGTGGCCTCAATATTTAAGTAACTTTTCTATCAATATCACTGAATTATAATCCATGCTACAGCCAAATTAGAATACTCACAGTTCCCCAAATATTTTCTAGTAAATTGTGCTTTCAAGCAAATACTAATGTCTACTGTTGTGTCATTTCAATTTAGTAACCACTTATTAAGTGTTTACTAAGTGCTTACAGGGATATGCTAAGTGTTAAGAATACAAAATTGAAAAAAAAAAACAACTGGAGTCCCTACCCTTAAGGAGTTTACGTGGTATTAAGAGGAATATTTACATAGATAATTGAATATATGTATGTATATTCCCACCAAAAACTGGGGGAATGAAGGGAATAACTGATTATGTGATAATAATCTTACCTCGTATAGGCATTAGAGTTTACAAATTGTTTGAAATCCATTATTTCTTTCAATTCCCATAACCATGAAAGTATTTCAGTACTGATTTGTTTATTCCTTTTATTAGCTCTGTGACCATGGTCAACTAATAACCTCTTTGTGCTTCCTTTACCTGTAAAATGAAGATAATACTTGCACTGTGCACCTTGCAGAGCTGATATTAGCTAAGTACCTATTTAGAATGTCTTCCTCCTGCATTTCTTCCTCTCTGAATTCTACCTATTTTGAAAAAAAAATAGCTTAAGTATGACCTCTTTCAAGGACAGCTAGGGGATACATTGGATATACTTTGGGCCTGGAGTCAGGAAGACTTATTTTCCTGAGTTCAAATTTGCTCTCAGACATTAACTAACTGTGTGACCCTTGGCAAGTCACTTAACCCTGTTTGTCTCAATTTCCTTAACTGTAAAAGGAATTGGAGAAGGAAATGGCAAACAACTCCAGTATCTTTGCCAAGGAAATCCCAATGGGGGTCACAAAGAGTTGGCCAAGACTGAAAAACAACTGAAACAACAATGATCACCTTCATTAAAACATTCATTATTCTAAAACATGAATGTGATCTCAATCTCTTTTTCACTTTTCTCTGCCAGACTACTTGATATCTCTCTTAAGACAATTTCCTATGTGTATGTAATGTTTTATCTCCCTACCTCATTTTTATGGACTATATGCTCAGTGCATATCAGCTATGTGATGTGGAAGCCAGATTGTTTAAAGATCTTGGGTTTCATTAACAAGGCATAGTTTCAAAGAGTGATGGAGATAATACTGTTGTTGGGTTCTTCCTTGGTCAGAGCATATTTAGTTATTTTGTGTGGTGCTGGTAGCCACATTTTAGGAGGAACATTGACAACTGAGACCATGATAATATGTGGGATGGCTCAGATTCCTATTTAATTAATTACTCAGAGGCCTCTCAAAGTGATGACAGAAAGTTTATTTATTCAGTTCTCGAGAAGTGGGGCAGTTCCTGTATCAGTTCACCTGGAACAGAAAAAAGCTGAAGACAAAGAAAAGGCAGTGATTTATATAGACCCTAATGCAAGTCCCTCCCCCACCACTGACCATTATTCTCATTAGCTAAGAATATAATCTTACATTCTAGATGTGAAATTTAACCAATCCCTTTTGAAATGAAGACATTGGGGGTGGAGCCAAGATGGCGGAGTGAAAGCAACGACTCACCTCAGCTCCTGGAAAAACTCCTCTGGATATCTCTGGGGGGAGAGTCTGACCAGACTTTGGAGGTGTAGAATCCAGTGGGTGACAGACTTTGATGGATTTGGAGCCCAGGCTGGACCGGAGGGTCCACGGGAGGGATCTGTTCCGCGGGGGTAAGACCCCGGCGCACAGCGCAGCGCGGTCAGCGCGGCAGGGCGGAGGGGACCAGAGGGAGCCCGAGAGTGGCCGGCGAGACCAGCGGAGCAGGAGATAAGCCAGGCCGAGCCGGTGAGAGCCGCTGAGTGCCAGACATCAGCGCAGCAGCCCCTGAAATCTTCAGCCTGAAGACGGACTTCGGTGGGTCACTACTTGAACTTCCAGGAACTGGGATGGCAGAGTGATCAGTAAGTGCTCTCTCCTCCCCCCTGATGACCCTGAGGGAACCATAAAATTCTTCCCCAGATTAATCCTGGATCAGTGGGAACAGCAGAAGGGGGCGGGTGGTCTCATAACACCAGAGGCTGGAAAAGTGGCAAAGGGGGATTCTTCCTACTGTGGTGGAGGTGATCTGGAGGGACAGACGACCCAGGGCAGAGAAAATTCGCACTGAGACCCAGGCAAGCCTCAGAGCCGGGAGACGAGCCCCAGGAGGGGCGGGAACACGCGTTAGCTTCTAGACGTGCCCCAGCCCTCCAGGGGAAAAGGGAAGACAATAGGGAAGCTGGGATCACCATCCCCTGACCTTGCCTTTGCCTCAAGTCAGCTGAGGAGATATCCTGAGACCAGACCACACCTCCCACACACCTAACAAGCTAACCCCAGGGTTGATCGGGGAAACAAAAAACAAAAGCCTGCTTTTAGCCTAGACACACATCAGCTCAACTTAAAGATCTGTACCTTCTGACTGAAAGAACCAAAAGCTACAACACTCAGCCAACATCATGAATCGGAAAAAGCAGACGAAAAGTGAAAAAACCATAGAATCTTTCTATGGGGATAAGGACCAAAACACAAACACCAAAGAGGTTAGAGCTGAGACTGTACTTCCATCTGAAACCTCAGATGGGACTATGAATTTCTCGCAAGCACAACTAGATTACCTGGAACGTCTGAAGAAGGATATAAAAGAAAAACTGGCCAATGATTTTAAAACTATAAAAAAAGAATTCACTGATGAGAACATCACCCTGAAAAAGAAAATTGAAGAAATGGAAAAGGAAGTTCAAAAATTAACTGGAGAGAATAATTCCCTAAAAGGAAGAGCTAATCAAATGGAAAAGGAAACCCAAAACCTAATTGGGAAAATTGATCAGATGGAAAAGGAAACCCAAAACCTAACTGGGAAAATTGGTCGAATGGAAAAAGAAGTACAAAAATTAAATGGAGAAAATAGCTCCTTAAAAGGGAAAAATTGGTCAGATGGAAAAGGAGATGGAAAAGCTAACTGAAGAAAACACTACAATGAAGATTAGATTTGGGCAAGTAGAAACTAATGACTCAATGAGGCAACAAGAATCAGTCAAACAAAATCTAAAGAATGAAAAGATAGAAGAAAATGTAAAATATTTAATTGGAAAAACAACTGACCTGGAAAATAGATCCAGGAGAGAAAATCTAAGAATTATTGGCCTGCCAGAAACCCATGATGAAGAAAAGAGTCTGGACAATATCTTCCAGGAAATCATCAAGGAAAACTGTCCAGAAGTACTAGACTCAGAGGGCAAAATAGTCATCGAAAGAATCCACTGTTCCCCTCCCGAAAGGGATCCCAAACTCAAAACCCCAAGAAATATAGTTGCCAAATTCCAAAGCTATCAAGTGAAGGAGAAAATACTACAAGCAGCCAGAAAGAAACAATTCAAATATCAAGGACACACAGTCAGGATCACACAGGACCTTGCAGCTTCTACATTAAAAGATCGAAAGAATTGGAACCCAATATTCCGTAAGGCAAAGAAGTTGGGACTTCAACCAAGGATCAACTACCCAGCAAAGTTCAGCATAACATTTCAGGCAAGGAGAAAGTCATTCAACGAAATAAGGGATTTCCAGAGCTTCCTGACCAAAACACCAGAACTCAATAGACAATTTGATCTTCAAATGCAGGTCTCCAGAGAATCATAAAAAGGTAAACAGAGGGGAAAAATCAAAAACAAAAACTTGCTACTCAATTAGGGCAAACTGTTTACCTCCCTATAAGGGAAGATGATACCTGTTAATCTTGAGAACTGTGCAGCTATTATGATAAAAGGGATATATGTACAGGGAACGGGCATAAAGTAAATGATGTCATGTCAAAAATATGATTTAAGTATGAGAAGGGAATGTAATAGGAGGTGTGGAAAGGGGGAAGCAGAAAATGGCAAATTATATCACAGGAAGAAGTACAAAACTATAGTAGAGGGAAGGAGGAGAGGGAGATGAGCATTGTTTGAGAGGTACTCTCATCTGATTTGTTTAAAGGAGGGAACAATAATCTTAAGTAGATAAGCCTAACTAGCTCTATAGGTAGTAGGAGGGGAAGGGGGAAGAAAGGGGAGGGTGACTAAAAAGGAGGAAAGAAGCAATAAGAGTAAAGGGGACTAAAAGGGAGGGGGGTCAAAAGAAGGAGGGGAAGGCTGCAAGAGGAGGGGGAGAAAAGTGAATACTATTGAGGAGGGGAAGGGAGATGGGAGAGCTAAAAGCACAAATGGTGGGAAAGAGGTTGGAGGGAAATACACAGATTGTAATCATAACTGTGAATGTGAATGGAATGAACTCTCCCATAAAACGGAGACGGATAGCAGAATGGATTAAAAGCCATAATCCAACAATATGCTGCTTACAAGAAACACATTTGAAATGAGGGGATACACATAGGATAAAGGTCAAAGGATGGAGCAGAATATATTGTGCTTCAGCTCATGTAAGAAAGGCAGGAGTAGCAATCCTAATCTCAGACAAAGCAAAAGCAGAAATAGATCTAATGAAAAGGGATAAGGATGGAAACTATATCCTGCTAAAAGGCACCATAGACAATGAAGCAATATCATTACTAAACATGTATGCTCCAAGTGGTATAGCATCCAGATTCTTAGAGGAGAGGTTGGGGGAGTTGAAGGAAGAAATTGACAGCAAAACTATACTAGTGGGGGACCTCAACCTCCCCCTCTCTGAACTCGATAAATCCAACCTCAAAATAAACAAGAAAGAGGTTAAGGAGGTAAATAAAACTCTGGATAAGGTAGATATGATAGATCTTTGGAGAAAATTAAATGGGAATAGAAAGGAATATACTTTTTTCTCAGCGGTACATGGAACATTTACAAAAATTGACCATGTACTAGGACATAAAAATCTCACAATCCAGTGCAGAAAGGTAGAGATAATCAATGCATCCTTTTCAGATCATAATGCATTAAAAATTACATGTAATAAAAGGCCATGGAAAGAGAAACCAAAAATCAATTGGAAACTAAATAATCTAATTCTAAAGAAGGGTTGGGTTAAAGAAGAAATCATAGAAACAACCAACAATTTCATTCGAGAGAATGACAATAGTGAGACAACATACCAAAACTTATGGGATACTGCAAAAGCAGTTATTAGGGGAAGTTTTATATCTCTGAATGCTTACATAAATAAAATAGAGAAAGAGGAGATCAATGACTTAGGCTTGCAGTTGAAAAAGCTAGAAAAAGAACAAATTGAAAATCCCCAAGTAAATACCAAATTAGAAATACTGAAAACCAAAGGAGAGATTAATAAAATTGAAATTAAGAAAACTATTGAATTAATAAATACAACCAATAGTTGGTTTTATGAAAAAACTAATAAAATTGATAAACCTTTGGTCAATCTGATTAAAAAAAAGAAAGAAGAAAATCCAATTACTAATATTAAAAATGAAAGGGGTGAACTCACCTCCAATGAGGAGGAAATTAAAACAATAATTAGAAACTACTTTGCCCAACTTTATGCCCACAAATTCGATAATCTAAACGAGATGGATGAATATTTTAAAAAATACAAATTGCCCAGATTAACAGAAGAGGAAGTTGAATACTTAAACAACCCCATCTCAGAAAAAGAAATTGAACAAGCCATCAACGAACTCCCTAGGAAAAAATCTCCAGGGCCAGATGGATTCACAAGTGAATTCTATCAAACATTTAAAGAACAGTTAATTCCAATACTACATACACTATTCTTGAAAATTGGGGAAGAAGGAGTCCTCCCAAATTCTTTCTATGATACAAATATGATTTTGATACCCAAACCAGGAAGAGACAAAACAGAGAAAGAAAATTATAGACCAATTTCCCTAATGAATATAGATGCAAAAATTTTAAATAAGATTCTAGCAAAACGAATACAGCACCTTATCATGAGATTAATACATTATGATCAGGTATGATTCATACCAGGACTACAGGGCTGGTTCAATATTAGGAAAACTATTAGCATTATCGATCACATCAACAACAAAGCTAACAAAAACCACATGATTATCTCAATAGATGCAGAAAAAGCTTTTGACAAAATACAACATCCATTCCTACTAAAAACATTGGAGAATGTAGGAATAAAGGGAACTTTCCATAAAATAATAAGCAGTATCTATCTAAAACCCTCAGCAAGCATTATATGCAATGGGGATAAGCTAGATGCATTCCCAATAAGATCAGGGGTGAAACAAGGTTGTCCATTATCACCACTATTATTTAATATGGTACTAGAAATGTTAGCTGTAGCAATTAGACAAGATAAAGATATCCAAGGAATTAAAATAGCCAAAGAAGAAACTAAGTTATCACTCTTTGCAGATGATATGATGATTTACCTAGAGAATCCCAGAGATTCAAGTAAAAAATTACTAGAATTAATAAACAACTTTGGCAAAGTTGCAGGGTACAAAATAAACCCACACAAATCTTCTGCATTCCTATATATTAGCAACAAAGTCCAACAGCAAGAGATAGAAAGAGAAATCCCATTTAAAGTTAGGGTAGACAGTATAAAATACTTAGGAGTCTACCTGCCAAAACAAACCCAGGGATTATATGAACACAATTACAAGACACTTTTTGCACAAATAAAGTCAGATTTAAGTAAGTGGAAAAACATTAGTTGCTCATGGGTAGGCCGTGCTAATATAATAAAAATGACAATTCTACCCAAATTAATATACTTATTTAGTGCCATACCAATTAAACTATCAGACAATTACTTTCTAGAGCTGGACAAAATAATATCAAAATTCATTTGGAAAAACAAAAGGTCCAGAATATCAAAGGGACTAATGAAAAGAAATGCTTGGGAAGGTGGCCTAGCGCTACCAGACCTCAAACTGTACTATAAAGCAGCAATTATCAAAACCACTTGGTATTGGCTAAGAAACAGAGAGGTAGACAAGTGGAATAGACTTGGCACTCAAGATGCAGTAGGCAAGGAATATAGCAACCTTCTGTTTGATAAACCCAAGGACCCCAGCTTCTGGGATAAGAACTCATTGTTTGACAAAAATTGCTGGGAAAACTGGATAACAGTGTGGCGGAAATTAGGCATAGACCCATACCTGACACTGTACACAAGAATAAAGTCCAAATGGGTACATGATTTAGGTATAAAGATTGATACCATGAATAAACTGGAGAAGCAAGGAATAGTGTATTTATCAGATCTATGGAGAAGGGAAGAATTCTTTACTAAAGGAGAGATAGAATGCATTATGAAATGCAAAATGGATAACTTTGATTACATTAAACTGAGAAGTTTTTGCACAACCAAACCCAATGCAATCAAAATCCGGAGGGATGTAGTAAATTGGGAAAGAATTTTTACAGCTAAGCTTGGGGATAAAGGCCTCATTTCTAGAATATATAGAGAACTGACCCAAATGTATAATCATACAAGTCATTCCCCAATTGATAAATGGTCAAAGGATATGAACAGGCTATTTTCAGAGGAAGAAGTTAAAGCTATCTATAATCATATAAAAAAATGCTCTAAATCACTATTGGTTAGAGAGATGCAAATGAAAACAACTCTGAGGTACCACATCACATCTATAAGATTGGCAAACATGACAGAACAAGAAAATGATAAATGCTGGAGAGGATGTGGGAAAGTTGGAACACTAATTCATTGTTGGTGGAGCTGCGAGTGCATCCAACCATTCTGGAGAGCAATTTGGAACTATGCCCAAAGAGCTACAAAAATGTGCATACCCTTTGACCCAGCAGTATCGCTACTAAGACTATATCCCCAAGAGATCATAAAAATGGGAAAGGGTCCCACATGTACAAAAATATTTATAGCAGCACTCTATGTAGTTGCCAAAAACTGGAAGTCAAGGGGATGTCCATCAATTGGGGAATGGCTGAATAAATTATGGTATATGAATGTAATGGAGTACTATTGTGCCATAAGAAATGATGAACAAGAAGACTTCAGAGAGGCCTGGAAGGACTTATATGACCTGATGCTGAGTGAAAGGAGCAGAACCAGGAGAACTTTATGCACAGCAACAACCACAGTGTGTGAGAGTTTTTTCTGGTAGACTTAGATTTTTGTAATAACACAAGAACTTCTTACCAAAAAAAAAAAAAAATCCCAATGGAGGATCTCAAGGCAAAATGCCTGCCACACTCAGAGAGAGAAATATGGAAGTCACTCACATATTGTAGCAGATCATGTTTGTGTATGTGTATGTGTTTGTGTATCATGTTCTGATTTGTTCAATGATTTCTTTCATTTATCTTAGTCTGACTACATAGCATGACTATAGTGAAAATATACTCAGTAGCAAAGTATATGTAGAATCTATACAGAATTGTATGCAGTCATGGGGAGGGAGGGGGGTAGTGGGGAATAGGTGGGGAGGGATAAAATCGCAATTGTATGGCAGTGATTGTTAAACATTACAAAATAAAAATATAAAAAAAAAAAGAAATGAAGACATTGAAGAATTATGTAAGTTTTATCCAATCATTGAGATCCTAATGTACTACACAGTTTTACATGTTTATATGGAATTATTCCACTCTAAAAATATTGTAATCTTGAGCCTCTTGGTCTTACTTCACCCCTGGGAGAAGAATTACAATCTGAGAAGTCTTCACTAAACCTATTCCACTCAATATGATAAATGTAACTCTGTTTGCAGTTGTCTAAGGAGTTGTCAGGTGTAAGAAGGATTATGTTTGACTCTAGAAGCAAGACAGACAGATTGTGACTCAACATAAGAAAGGAACTTTCTGAGAAATGGAGCTATCACCAAGTAGGCAATGCCAACAGGCAGTGAATTTCCTAGCAAAGACAGGATGAAAACTTGTGAGTATTTAAGAGAGAAGGCAGGGATAAGATCTATATATGGACCCCACCCCATCTTCTAGCAGTTCTGATTGTTTTCTATGGAACATCATGCCTTCTCACAGGTAACTGAACAACTGATCAACTGAAATCTCATCATTAGGGAGATTGACTCAGTTTTTCATACCTAATACCAACAGTTGTCTTTACCCTCTGATTGGAGAGATGAAGAGAGTGAAGCAAAAAAAAAAAAAAATTCTTGTGAAAGTCTTCCTTTACAGAAGGCTTGAAATTTTACAGATTACTCTTCATTTTCCCTCAGTGGCTTTGCTGGGTTTCACCTCCACAGAACATCATACTCCTATGCTGGATACCCCTTGGCATTCCCTACTCTCTTTTCAGCTTTGGTTTGTGTGTGATTGTAAGTTCCTTGAGAGTAGTAATTTTACCTATGTCCCCAGTGCTCAGCACAGTACCTGGCATATAGTAAGTACTTAAGTAAACATTTATTGAATTGAATTGATTATTGAAATTTAATGAACAAGGATGGGATGAGATAAGTTTTAATGATCCTTCCAAGTCTAGGATTTTAAGATGTTGTGTCTCTAAAACCATTTTAGGATCAGAGAAGTATATCTATAAAGTATCTGAGCACATAATAGGTATTGAATAATTTGTTTTGAGATATCAGACTAATATAAACTGGCTTCTTTGAATTATATCTGTAATTTGCATATATTTAACAATGTACTGTTTGAACAGTTGTAACTTATGTCATACCTCACAAATTTAAAATAATGTGTAAAAATCTGAATTATTAAATGTCAGAGGGCTTATATTTATATTCTTTCAAAAACATATTGCATGCACATTTGACTAACAGAGTAACACTAAATACTCTGCCAACACTGTTCTGGTAACCAGATTGAAATCATATCTAATTAATTCATTGTAACATGTAGGTTCACTTCAAGCATTTGACAAGTTTGTTAATTCAAAAGTAGGCTGTGCCCCTCCTATAATGGCATTTAACTTATTAATTTTCTTAGCATCTTTATTTTTAAACTCTGTCAAGGTGATCTTCAGTCAAACATTGTCCAAATTACTAGACTTTCTGCAATAGCATGCTCTAAATTATTGATGCTTTATGGTAGTTATTCTTATCATGGTCAATGGATATATTTCAAAGTAAAAGCCAAAAACTGAAGTATTATCCTTATAGTTAATAATAAGAGTTTAAAAGTCCAGTCTTTAAGGAGTACAAAAGAGAGGGGTCATTACTGAAACAGTAGCTTCAATTTTTAGAGGCAGATTATTGAAATTTGAGAAAGGCTTCAAGATTTGGGAACTGAATATCTTAGGATGATAGGTCTAGACATGGAAGAGACCTTAGAGGTCATCTAGTTCAACCCCCTTCATTTTACAAATGAGGAAACTGAGATCCACCTGAGAAGAGTAAATGATTTTCCGAAGAACACACAGATATTAAGCATGAGAGGAAGGATTTGGACCCAGGGTTTCTGATTCCAGAATCAATGATATTTTCACTGTACCATGCTGTCAGTTGTCTAGTGTTCTTTCAAAGTGGTTCTTCTAATGCCCTCTTAATACTACATCATATTATCAAATGGCAGGATAGGACTATTACAAAGACCAAGGAACATTAAATTGTAATACCCAAGTACTTAGTTTAATCTGCTACCTCATTAAGGTGTGCAATTTCTTTCTTAGCAAGGGAGTTGATGGGAAGTGTAGTTTTGCCCAGTTTGAAGGAAGGATTGAAGCATCACGGGAGGTGGAAGCCACATAGCACACGAGAAATCTACAATTTTGTTCCTAGTGGAGAAGAGAGAGGGTCAGGGTGGGCACATACCAGAAATAAGCACACTGCAATGAATGTTTATAATATCTTGAACTAAATATAGTAATGAGAAATTGAAGCTCTAATCTGGTTCAGTAACCCACTTGGGGAGTGATCTGCCTCATAGAATTTGATGTTTACTTACATGTATCTGTTTGCCATGCAGTGGGACATATTTTAGTTACTCCCTGCCTACTCTTTTTCCCCTGTCTCTTCACTGCCTGACCAAATGGTATCACTATTGTCATGAGTTCCCCCATTCAATTTGTACATTGCTTACTTCCTATTTGTACTTTCATAAATGTTCTTGTCTCAAGAGAACATAAGCTAATTTTCATCATATCCTATGTGTTGGTCCTAAAGGAATATAGCACACAGGAGAAGTAAATTCAAAAGGCAAAATGGATTAAATATTTTTTTTGGTGCAGAACATTGTTTTAGGTCCAAAGAGATGCAAAGATTAGAGGAAACATGGCTGCCCTTATTAAAGTTATAATCCAGTAGTATAATAAGAAACAAACCAAAGAACTAATGCTAATATAAATAACACAAGTAATATACTCAGAGAGTGAAAAGGGGTCTTAGCAAAGCTTTTTGTCCAGAAGGCAAATGACTTAATGACTACTGAGGATCAAGAAAAGTTTCATGAAAAAGATGGCATTTGAGGTAGGTTATAAAAGGTGTAAGAATTCAGTAGTCAAATGTATGTATGTTGGGAGTGGGGGGTGAGGGTTAGTAGAGATATAGGAAAAAAATGTATAGACATGATATATACTGTACATTTGTATACTCTGGAAACATCAAGGAGGATTGGAGATTTTGGATTTAGAAAAGACTTTAGTGATATGTCATGTAGTCTAACTTCCCCTTCCCTTCCCTTCCCTTCCCATCCCTTCCCTTCCCTTCCCTTCCCTTCCCTTCCCTTCCCTTCCCTTCTCTTCCCTTCCCTTCCTTTCCCTTCCCTGATTGGCTCAGAGTGAATGGAAACAGCAATTGTTTCTGTTTTGGTCAGAAGCCTTCCCCTTCCAAACTGAATTCTGACAAAGTCAAAAAGGCCATTCTCTGCCTCAATTTTTTACCTAACCTTAGTCGCTGACTGGGCAGTGTCTCACTCAAATTGATACCTGTTAAAGACCTTATATTAAAAAGACCAAAGACTCCTACTGCATCTAGGGTCAATTCCAGTCATCCAGATCTTTATTTGCCACTGGACCCAGATGGCTCTGGAAGAGGAAGTGAGGCTGGTGGCTTTGCACATCCAATCCACTTGCATGTCATGGTATCATCTCTCTGATGTCATGGTCCTCTTCGAGAATGAAGGATAAACAACAGCCACTACCTAATTTAACAAAGGACAAAATTTTAACACAAAGAAGTTAAATGACTTCAATAAATTAACAGAAGTGGCAGAGTCAATGTAGTCCAGTTTGACTATAGAGTACTTAGAAGAGAGAAAACTGGAAGTTTGGTCAAATTGTTTAGAGCTTTGACTGCCAAGTTGATTATTCTTAATTGTACTACATGGTGAATGAGGAAAAATTCAAAAATTTTGAACAGAGCAAGAATATGTTCAGGTCAGTATTTGAGGGACATTATTCCAGCAGAAGTATAAAAGATAGATTAAGGAGGGGGGAAGGGAAAGAGAGAAAACAAGAATACATCTTGATTCAGCTATCAAAGGAATATTCCTATTATTCCTGGATATGATCACATTGATCACCTGCTCAAAAATCTCCAATAATCCTCTATTCTCTCTATCATAAGGTAAAAATTCCTCAGCCAACTATTAAAAAGTTTACACAATCAGGACCCTGGCTTATTTTTACAAGTTTTTTTCATGTTATTCCCTATTATGTACTCTACAATTCCACCAAATTGGATAACTAGATATTCTTTTGACTCAGTATTATGTCTTCCAACTCTATACCTTTGCAAAGGTTATTGATCCATTCATAGACTGCACTACATTGTCACATCGACTTTGGAGCATTCTTCAAAGTTCAGCTTAAGTACTACATTTTATTTGAAGTATTTATGGTTCCTCTCCCCTCATTGATAGTATTATCTCCACCTACAAATTATCTTCTTATTAAATTTATTTGTAGACATGCTATAAGCACCCTAGTAGAATATAATTTACTGCAGAGACTGACTTTGTTTTTCTTTTCACATTATCTAGTACAGTTACTTACATATAGTAGAATATAGCCTCATTGAGGGCAGGGACTAGTTCACTTTTATATTTTAATTAATTTATGTTTTAATTGATATTAATGCTAAACACCTAGTATAGTGTTTATACAATCATGATCTAAAGATTTAAAAGCTCTCAAAGTTCATCTAGCTGAATGCCTTTATTTGGCAGATAGGGAGACTGAGACCCAGAGAGCTTAAGTGACTTGCCAAAGGTCATACAGAACTGAGATTCAAACTGAGTTCCTGTGATTCCTAATTCAGTGATCTCTCCATTGTATCTCTTTGTCTTCACTATGTATTATAGAAGTTATTCAATAAATGCTTGTTGATTAATTGGTTGATAATGTTTAATAAATATTTATTTAATTGCTTAAGATTACCTATTCAGAGACAATTGAAAGACTCCAGGAAGTGGTAACAGATGTTATAGTGGAAGAAAGAAAGAAAAAATGGTGAATGTAAATGATATTTTAGAGGTAGAATTGACAAGATTGGGTAGCTGATTGGAAATAAACAATGAGAGGTAGAAGTAAAAAAAAAATGCCAAGGTTTTGAATATGAAAATAAAGCTAAAGTAACAAAATCAATAAATATAATGAAGAGCTAGTTTGGGGAAAATATAATAAGCTTAGTTTTTCAATATAAGGTATAGATAGATTCAATTCAATTCAATAAACATTTATTGTCTACTACATATCAAACACCATACAAAACACTGGAAATACAAATAAGAAAAACAAAGATAATCCTTGCCTCTAAGAAGTTTAGAAATTGTTGTGTTTGTCCTTCATTTTCAAAGAAGTCCATGACATCAGAAAAATGATGACATGACTTGCACTTGACTTTATTTTGAGTGGGGGAGGGCTGTGCAAAATCACCAGCCTCACTTTCTCCTTCTGAGCCATTTGGGTTCAATGGCCAGATATTCATCAATAGAGAAGACAATACACAAAAGGCAGCTGAAAATGACAGGAGAGGGAGAGTAGGGAATGGAGCACAGGTTGTCCAGTGTAGGGGGATATTGTTCCATGTAGTGAAAATCAGGCAGAGCTGCTGATGGAAAATAGAGAGTTACTTAGAAATAGAGGGACTTCAGTCTCCAACAGTTCATATAAATATTCCCAGGTTTCTCTAAAAGAGTTATCTTTATTATTTCTTAGGGTGCAATTGTATTCCACTACATTAATATACCATAGTTGGCCAATAGTTTGGCACCCCTCTAATTACCACCTCCCCCAAATGAGTTGTTATGAATATGAAAGTTCCTTTTCCTCTTTTCTTCAGATTCTTTGAAGTATAGTCCTAGTAATTGTAGTACTAGATGAAAAACCATGACCAAAGAAATGTACTAGACTCTTATCAGATGCAGAAATAAATCAGAAGCAATTTGAGACTTTTTTAGATAAAATACTGATGACAGTTGAAATGATGGTAGTAATAGGAGTTTGCTAAGGGAGAGTGTAAAGGGTCAACCTGAAAGAGAGAAGAAGAAAAGGGAGCAAAGAACATATAGTAAGAGCACAGAGAGGCATTTGAATCCAGTGTCTTGTAACCACTAGAATAGATTACATCCAAAAGCAGATGGTTAACTGTGCTACATGATCAAAGAGTCTAAGGAAGATGGTGATAGGGGAAAAGAAGATTAGATTTCTTATTGGTAATTCATAGAAGAGCAGCTGCCATAAAGTGAAAAGCAAAAGTCAGATCAGAAGAAACTGAGGAAAGAGTGAGTAGTAAGGAAAGTAGAGGCACCATGTATAGACATTTTTGCTTTGTTTTCATTCCTATCTCAAGAATTGAGGTAAAGAATTATTCCCTTGCCAGAAGAAGAATAGAATTAAAGAAACAATATGCCATGTTGCTTGAATAGCGGAGAACTTCTAACAGAGCTGACAAAGAAAAATTGGTGACCTGGGGGCCAACAAGCATTGGAATATTGGGAAGCTGAAAGAGTGTTAAGACAAAGTTAATTCACTTTCAAAAGGTCCTTAACTTAGTTCCAGGATAAAATTTACAGAGAGAACCTGGATAATCTGTAGTAAAATGAATTATGGTAATATCTGATTATTTGGAATGATTCCATATGCTTCCTGGGAAACAAAAATGTCTAATTATCACTCATGCAAAAGCAAATGCATGCTAAAAAGGAAAACTGCTGAGAAGACATACAATTAAAGCCACAAAAAGAAGGCCGCCTATGTACAGCAAAGCAAAATTCATTTATATGTATGCTGTAAATTATGATAATTCCAAACAATTTCATCTCCACCAGAGAGAACACAAAAATACAAATACAAAGTCAAAAAGCTCTTAGGAAAGAGAACGTTTTCATGCTGACACAGTTACAAGTTCCTTAAGAGAAATGGAGTAACTTTCTGAATACACAGAGTATATTTTTTTGAAGTGACTTTAATTTAGCTAGACACATAGGAAAGCATTGGTCTAACCACAAATTGTAGGGATATATAATTGAGTGGTATGATCACTAGAATATTACTTCAGTATCTTTAAGACCTGAATCGGGAAACATTTCCCCTACAAATAAATATATGTTTATGTACTTATTCTTATAAAAACAGACATTACACCAGTACCATTGTAGCTCCATTTTATTGGTCAGTTGTTTCAATCATGTATGACTCTTTCTGATGTCATTTGGGATTGTTCTGGCAGAGGTATTGGAATGATTTGTCATTTCTTTCTTCAGGTTATTTTATGGATAAGGAACTGAGGGAAACAGGATTAAGTGACTTGCCCAGGATCAAAGGGCTATAAGTATCTAAGGCCAGATTTGAACTCCAACTGACTCATCTTCCTGGTCTTCCTGCCTTCAGGCCTGGCATTCAATCCACTTCTGTTTCCCTATCTATAACATAGGGATGATATCTATAGTACATTCCTCAAAGAACTATTATAATTTTCAAATGAAACAACATATGTACAATGCTTTGCAAACTATAAAGCACTACAAATGTCATATTACTAAATACCATAGGGTTTTTTTTTTATCAGAACTCTGATTTCTTAGGATTAAAATTCTCCCAGTGAAGAACTTCACTTACCAATGTGCATTGGCAACTTAGCAGGAATTTATAATCCTGGAGAATTGTCTCTGCCAATTAAAGGTTTAGTGATTTATCGATTTACATTAGCGATTTGCATAGCCAGTACATATTTGTCAGAATTTGAACTCAAACCTTCCTGACCCCCAAAGAGAAGCCTCTATTCACTACACCATGTTTTCTCTCTATAAAGAACAATTGTATATTTAATCTCATAATAGACTGATTATGGATAGCAATTAGAAGACTGAGCAAGTGCAATGTCATTCACAAACAGAAGAACCTAGAGGACATCTTTATCTCTTGGAAAAATCTCTCCTTCTGGCATTGTCTTAAACCTCCTCCTTGGGAAATAAACATCTTTGTCAAGGAAAAGGCAAGAGAAAGTTTCTAGTACATTGTATGGATGCCCTATGGCAGATTTATAAGGGAAAAGTGGACAAGACTCATATAGGCTGAGAAAGTACGAAAAGAGGACATCCGCTTCAACGGAGGATATTCCCACAAATCCAGTGATGAATTAGAGTATCTGGATTGAGTCTTAATTTTTCAGTTTATTCAAGTCAAGTAAAAAAAAATCATTTTCTTTTCTTCAAAAAAGGTTCTGAGGTTCTAATCTTATATTTGATTTCTTCTATCTCTATAAAGTTTTGACATTTGCTTGCACATTTCCTAACAATGGTATTTATAATAAAAGAAAAACAACCTAATGAAGACATACTATATCATTTTATTTTCAAATATGGAAAAATAGAGAGAGCTATCATGGTCTCAGAGGCAAAAAAGCAAAGCAAACAAAAAAACCTAATTCAAGCCTCCCCTCTCACACATCATGGTTGTTTGACTCTAGCTAGTGATTTAACCTCTCATGGTCCCAGGTAACTCTACAAAACTATGTATTACAAAACATACGCCAATCTGAATTGGCAAAATGAATTTTATCATTGGGAGTTACAGTCGCAATGAGATCAAAGGTCAAAAGCAAAAATATAATGAAACACTCAATGAGGAAGCACTTTAACAATGCTGATCTCAAATGTCTTTGATGCTTGTATTTATATGGTATTAATTAGGAACATTGAGAGATCAAATGAGTTGTGGTAGATTACACAGCAAGTATGTCTCAAAGAAGATATTTGAACCCAGGTTTACTTCACTAAGGCTGACTGTATTTATTATGCCACCCTGTCTCACTTTAAAAAAATATTTTGGATAAAGGACAATTCCCTTGGAAATTAGTGTGTGAACTTTTGTTTTAAATGCAATCGCTTTCCATAGAGATATGGATAACAAAATTATATATTGTATAATTTTTTAAAAATTGAAGTTGTTTTAGGGAAGGCAATTCTGTTAGGTGGGGAATCAAAAAATGTTTTACGAAAGTAGTAATTAAGCTCAGCCATCAAGGAAACCAGTGTATAGCAAGAGTCAGAGATGGGGAGGGAGTACCGTCTAGGCATGGGGAACAGCCAGTGTAAAGGCACAGACAAAGAAATGGAGTATTGTTTATACAGCAAGGAGTTTAGGATGGCTGGATCATTAAACACCTGGAGGGGAGTCAGGTGTAAGAAGATTGGAAATGTGGGAAGAGGGCAATTTTAAATGTCAAATTTTAAATGTTAAACTTAGGAGTTTATTGAGCAGAGGAGTAGTACAGTTAGACCTGCACTTTAGGAAAATCCGTTTGACAGTTTTACGGAGAATGGTTAGGAGCAGGGGTTCTAGTAGAGAGAAAAGCCAAGGAAACATCAATTATCGAGTAAATAAACTTTACTTGAGTACTATTTACTATGTTCCAGGCACTGAGCCACCATGCTAAGTTATAGGAATACAAAGAAAGGGAGGGGGGAGATATCCTCTAAAATAACTCATATTCTAATGGAGGAGACAAACATAGAAATATATAAGTGCAGGCAAGAAATGTACAGAGTTGATGGAAAATAATCCAAGAGGGGAAGGTACTAGAAGGTGGAAGATCAAAATAAACCTCCTGGTATTTGAGTTGAATCTTTAAAAAAGTATGGGAAACTAAGAGGCAGAGGTGAAGAGTGAGAGAAGTGGGTAAACCAGTTCATTGGGAAGTGGAGTGTCATATGAAAAGATAAGCAAGTAGGCTGAAAATCCTGCAATTTAATGCATAAGAGTAGTAAGTACAAGTAAAGTAAAAAGTAGGAAGGGGCTGAGGTTATAAAGAGCTTTAAATGCCAAAAAGAGGCTTATATTTTATCCTGGTTGAAACAAGACACTTCTGGAGTTTGTTAACTAGGAATGACATTGTCAGACCTAAGGTTAAAAAAATGACTTTGACAGAGAGACAAATTAAAAGTCTATTTCAACAGTCTAAAAGACAGGTGGTGAAGGCCTGCATTAGAGTGATGGCTTTGTAAATTGAGAGAAGGGGACACATAATAGAGATATTGTGAAAGTAGTAACAAGATTTGGTAACTATATGGGGAGGAGTGAGAGTGAAAATTCAAGTGTGATACCAAGTTTGTAAACTTGGGTGACTAGGAGTATGGTAGCACATTTAATTGTAACAATGAAGTTGAAAGAGAGTTTCTGGGGAAGAGACAATGAGTTCCATTTTGAATATGTTGAGTTTAACATACCTAATGGACTTCAAGTTTGAGATTCCCAAACCTTAGTTGGTGACATGGGAATGGAGCCCAGGATAAAGAGGGGTACATATACAAATCTGTGAATCATGAGCATAGAAAAAATAACTGAGTCCATGGAACCTGATGAGATCACTAAGTATGCTGTGTGTGTTCCTTCCTTGCCCAAGAAGGCCATGCCATCAGAGAAATAATGACATGACTTGCATTTGACTTTGTTTGGAGTGAGGGATGGCTGTGTAGGTCAATAGCCTCACTTCTTGTGCAGAGCCATTTGAATCCAGTGACCAGATATTTATCAGGAAGACTGGAGATGACCCAGGATGAGGCAATTGGGGTTAAGTGACTTGCCCAAGGTCACACAGCTAGTGAATGTCAAGTGTCTTGAGGTGAGATTTGAACTCAGGTCCTCCTGACTCCTGAACTGGTGCTCTATCCACTGCACCATCTAGCTGCCCCTAGGTATGCTAGCATACTAAGTATGCTAGTATAAACAGGAAAGTGAAAAGGACCCAGACTAGATCCTTGAGGGACACTCTTGTTTAATGAGCATATCATGGATGATGATCATGCAAAGAAAAAAAAGCAATCAGACAAGTGAAGGAAAAAATAGGAGAGAACAATATCATGAAAACTTAGAGAGGAGAAAATATTCAGAAAGGGAAAATGATCAAAGATGCGAAAAGCTGTGAAGAAGTCCAGAAAGCTGAGGAGTGAGAAAAGGGTATTGGATTTGACAATTAAGAGATCATGGAAACTCTGGAGAGTTAGTTGACTGATGAGGTCAGACATCATATTTCAGAAGATTAATAAGTGATTGAGAAAAGAAATGGAGGCACCTACTGTACAGAGTTTTCTCAAATTGATTAGCCAAGAAAGCAAAGAGAGATATAGGGCAGTATTTAGCAGAAATAATCCAAGAAAAAATTGGTTGTTTTCTTGTTTTTGTAAAGAGAGGGTCTGGAAATGTCAGTAAGGAGTAATAAAGGAGCCAGAAGATAGAGAGAGATCAAAAAACGAGGAAGTAAAATAAAATGTTAATGGTGCAGGTGGGGGAAGTTGGTGAGATCAAGGGTACACATAGAGAGATTTTCTTTTACTAGAAGGAGTATTTCATCAATGGCTGAAGTAAAGTGAGAAATATTTTGGGATAATTTCAAGGGGTTGCGAGAGGAGGTGGGGGAGGAACAAAGGGAGATCTGAGATAATAATTTAGATATTTTAAAAAATTTATTTGCTTTTAGTTTTAAACATTCATTTCCACAGGATTTTGAGTTCCAAATTTTCTCCTGCATCTCTTCCCTCCCCCGACACCAAAACATCATGCATTCTGATTATCTCTTCCCCCAATCTGCCCTCCCATCTATCACACCTCACTTCTGTACCCCATTGTCTGTATATCTTATTTCCCAGTTGCATAGAAAAACAATTTTTCACATTAGTTTTTACAACTTTGAGTTCCAACTTCTCTCCCTTCCTCCCTCCCCACCCATTCCCACTAAGAAGGCAAGCAACTCAATATAGGTTATACATGTGTAGTTATGCAAAAGACTTCCATAAAAGTCATGTTTTGAAAGACTAACCATACTTCCCTCCATCCTATCCTGCCTCCCATTTATTCTATTCTCTCTTTAGAGCTTATCCCTCCCAAAAGTGTTTACTTCTAATTACTCCCTCCCCCCACTTGCCCTCCCTCTATCACCCCCCCACATCCCACTTATCCCCTTCTCCCCTATTTTCCTGTAGTGTAAGATAGATTTTCATACCAGATTGAGTGTGAATGTTATTCCCTCCTTAAGCCAAATGTGAAGAGAGTAAGCTTTACCTTTTCCCTTCTCATCTACCCCCTTTTCCCCTCCATTAAAAAAGCTTTTTCTTGCCTCTTTTATGAGAGATAATTTGCCCCATTCTATTTCTCCTTTTCTCCTCCCAATATATTCCTTTCTCACCCCTTAATTTTACTTTTAAATATGATCCCTATTTAACTCACTCTGTGCCCTCTGTCTATATGTACATAATCCCTCCGACTACCCAAATACTGAGAAAAGTCTCAAGAGTTACAAATTTTATCTTTCCATGTAGGAATGTAAACAGTTCAACTTTAGTAAGTCCCTTATGATTTCATTTTCTGTTTACCTTCTCATGAGTCTCTTGATTTTTGTGTTTGGAAATCAAATTTTCTATTCAGCTATGGTTTTTCATCAAGGATGCTTGAAAATCCTCTATTTCATTGAATGACCATTTTGCTCCCTGAAGTATTATGCTGAGTTTTGCTGGGTGGGTGATTCTTGGTTTTAATTATAGTTCTTTGACTTCTGGAATATCATATTCCAAGCCCTTTGATCCTTCAGTGGAGAAGCTGCTTGGTCTTGTGTTATCCTGATTGTATTTCCACAACACTCCAATGTTTTTTTTTTCTGGCTGCTTACAATATTTTTTCCCTGACCTGGGAATTCTGGAATTTGACTGGAATATTCGTAAGAGTATTCTTTTTGGGATCTCTTTCAGGAGGTGATTGTATATCCTTCCAATATCTATTTTACCCTCCAGTTCTAGAATATCAGGGTGGTTTTCCTTGATAATTTCATGAAAGTTGATGTCTAGGTTCTTTTTTTGATCATGGTTTTCATAATTTTAAAACTGTCTCTCCTGGATCTATTTTCCAGGTCAGTTGTTTTTCCAATGAGATATGTCACATTACCTGCTATTTTTTTCTTTCCTTTGGTTGTGTTTTATATTTTCTTGATTTTTCATAAAGTCATTAGTTTCCATCTGCTCCATTCTAATTTTTAAATAATTATTTTCTTCAGTGAGGTTTTGGACCTCCTTTTCCATCTAACCAATTCTGCTTTTTAGGGCATTCTTCTCCTTATTGGCTTTTTGGATCTCTTTTGTCATTTGGGCTAGTCTATTTTTTAAAGTGTTATTTTCTTCAGCATTTTTTTGGGTCTCCTTTAGTAAGAAGTTGACTCATTTTTCATGATTTTCTTGCATCACTCTCATTTTTCTTCCCAACTTTTTCTCTATTTCTCTTACTCGATTTTCAAAATCCTTTTTGAGGTCTTCCATGGCCTTCATATTTTTCTTGGACGCTTTGGATGGAGAAACTTTGACTGTTTTCTTCTGTTTGCAAATTTTGATATTCCTTGTCCCAAAGTAAGATTCTATAGTCTCATTCTTTTTCTTGTTTTTGCTCATTTCCCCAGCCATTTACTTGACTTTCGAGCTCTTTGTCAAGGTAGTTCTCTGCTTCCAACGAGGGTGGGAATATACTGTCAGCTGCATGATCCCCCCCTAATCTCTAGGCTTAGAAGCTGACTGCCATGGGTTCCTCTGCCTCTTCCCTGCCTCTGCTGCCCTGGGTCTGGGACCAGACCACTCTACTCTCTCGAACTGGTTGGACAGGCTTTTTCCATGACCTTCCAACTCGTCCTCAGCATTTTGGGTTCATGAAGCCTGGGCACCACCACAGGTATGAGAGATTCAGTCTCCCTAAGGTCTGCTCAGGTATCCTCTTTGCACACACAACCCACACTGGACTGCATTCTGTTCCACGCATGCATTAATAAATACTTCCCAGTGACCTTCTAGACTGTCTTGAGCTGGAGATTTGCTTCATTCTATTACTTTGTGAGTTCCAGAATTTGTTTAGAGCCATTTTTTTTACAGATATTTGACTGAACTTAGTGGGAGTGCTCTAGAAAGTGTGTGCTGTTACTCCACAGTCTTGGTTCTGCTCCCCAATTTTTTAAATTAAAATATGAGGTAAGGTGGATAAAGTATGAGGTAAGGTGGGAATAAACACATTATAGGAGACTTAAGCTGGTCACCCCCTAAGTAGTGAATCTGAGTGTCCCCAAAAATGTTTTTATGCTTGAGTACTAGAGAACTTCTGAAGAAGGGTGATGTTAGGAGAAAAAGGCTGAATTCTTATATATATTATATATATATATATATATATTATATATATATAATATATATATATATAATATTGAGTTTGAGATATCTTAAGATATATCCACTTGTAAATGTACAACAGATGGTTAGTTATGTGTCTGTTCTTGGAGCGTAGAAGAAGAGGATAGAGAAAAGCCCAAGAGAGAGGCCAAGATACCCCATCAAAAATAGGGGGTATTAGAAAGATGATGGTCTTGCTATAGAAACTGAGGATTGGTTTGATAGGTAGGAAGAGAACTATAAAAAAAAAACAATGTCACTAAAATCCAGGGAGGGAAAAACTATCCAAAATGGGAGACTTGGAAAGGGGAAGGGTGATCAGCAATGTCAAACATTAAGAATCAAAGAAACATTAATTTATTTTATAAATTGGTTTAAACAGATTATTGTTGAACTTTTTACAGTAGGTTTCCTTGAATAAGGGGTACAGAAGCCAGATTAAGGAATATTAAAAAGAGTAAGATTAATTTTCAGATTGAGAAATTAAGCAGTGAATGGGACATAAAAAAGTAGAGGAAACCACTTTTTTCCCCCAAGGACTTTAGCTGTGAAAAGAAGGTGAGATATGGCAAGATACCTTGAGGGTCATTTAAGCCTGGGGGAGATCTGGGCACATTTGGAAGAAGAAATAGGATCATGTACAAAAGAGAGGTTGAAAATTACGAAGAAAGAGAGGCAGATCAGGGGAGCATCTTAATGCATTATCATCAAGTGCAGAATTTTTCACACTTAACTCATTTGTAAAGTTACATATTAAGAACCAGACTGTATTTTTCCTTTTTTACACAGATTCTTTTGTATAGTGTCTTCACATACATTTTACTCCATGTAACAGCAAGGACCCCAATATACACAAAAGAGTCTGTTGTAATGGTTCTTAGATCTGCTATTCTAAAAGGAAAGCAACTTTTGAAGGGTCAACAATTTACTTTAATCAAGAACATATAACTTTCACTTAGTTCATGAGAAAAAGTCAGCAGCCTGAACTTCACAGAAATTATAAACAGAAATTATAAGCAGAAATTATGAACAGAAAGACCAACAGACACGGCTTCCAACTGTCTGACCATAGACAATACATACATCATTACCAGAGAAAGAAGCAATAGCATCTAGGTTTTCAAAACTAGGAACTCCTTAATGGCTAGACAGAGTCTCCTCTGGCACACAAACCTTCTTCCAAAAAATAAGCCCCAAACTCCTCGTGAGGATGTAGCAGAGCATAAAAACTCCACCCAAGAGATCCCAGATCTACCTAAAGTCCAACCAGCTCTCTGCTCTGTCAGTGCCTGGTACACCGTCTTTGAATATGTCTATAATTCAAGAATTTTTGTGCACACTTAATTCAGAGGGTGATCATTCTACACCTGCAAGTGTATATGCCTCCATCAAGTCTTACTGCAATTTTGATGTCATGAGGGATGCTATAAACATTGAGGCGGCCATCAAGACCAAATGGATGGATGAAGTCACCATCATCAACAGTTTGACAAATCACAGCAATGAACAGAGGCAGGACGTTTGCTTCACTTGTCAGAGAAAGACTACAAAGGAACTTTCATCAGCACTGAAATCTGCCTTATCTGGCCACCTGGAGACACTCATTTTGGGCCTTTTGAAGACTCCTGCTCAGTATGATGCTTCAGACATGAAAGCCTCCATGAAAGGCCTGAGTACTGATGAAGATTCCCTCATTGAGATCATCTGCTCATGGATAAACCAGGAGCTCTATGAAATTAACAAAGTGTACATAGAAATGTATAAGGCAGAGTTGGAGAAGGACATTATTTCAGACACATCTGGTGACTTCTGCAAATTGATGGTTGCCCTGGCAAAGGAAAGGCAAGCAGAAGATGGCTGTGTGATTGATCATGAGCTAAGACGACAAAGATGCTCAGGAACTCTATGATGTAGAAGTAAAGAGTAAGGGAACTGATGTCCCTAAATGAATCAGTATTATGACTGAAAGAAATGTGTGTCACCTCCACAAAGTTTTTGAAAGGTACAAGAGTTGCAGTCCTTATGACGTTGTAAAGTATCAAGAATGAGGTCAAAGGAGATCTTGAAAATGTCTTCCTCAATCTGGTCCAAAGCATTCAGAACGAGCCCCTATATTTTGCTGATTGACTTTATGATTTCATGAAGGGCAAGGCACCCGTGACAAGGTCACAATCTCCCACAGTGAGGTAGACATGCTGAAATTTAGACCTGAATTAAAGAAGAAGTATGAGAAATCTCTGTATTACTTCATCCAGCAAGACACAAAAGGAGACTACCAGAAAGCACTCCTATATTTGTGTAGGAGATGACTAAAAGTCATGAGGAAAGAAATAACCAAAGCAGTTCTAATTGCCAGAAACAATGTTTTCTGCTCTTGTCCTCATAATTTTAGAAAATCAACTTGTGGTAACTTGCAACTAACAGTAACTTGTATTGGTACTTATTAGGGTGATGTTATTTACTTTCTTGTACTTTTTTAGTCATGTATGTATTCCTTGTCTATCTTCAAGTTTTCTCCTTAGCCAAAGGAATTAACATTCCAAGGGAATGGAAGTGAAATCTCTGATGTGAAACACTTCACTTCTTGTGTCCTATGTTGTCCAAAGACAAATACACTAAATTTTTACTTAAAAAAAGCCCTGAAGTAAAACCTCACCTCAAAGTATACATACACTTTTTAGGGTCCAATTCTGACCCTCTATTCACTGAAGCACTTAGCTGCCCAATGCTAGAACGTTGGTTTCAATCAAATAGGATAAAAATGCAACAGTGCCCTAAATAAAATAAGAATATAATGGCAATGAATAAAGAAAATTAATGCTCATGGCACATACACATGCACACACACACATACACACACACAACTTCTTTACTGTCTGTATTTAATTTCATTTTGTCATTTTGTCATATTTTTCTCCCTTATTAGTTCATTTCCTATTCATTCTACCCTATTCTAAATACCCTCTACTTCCAATAATCTTTAAATACTAACAGAATCAGTCTTTGCCTGAAGAGAATCATGGCACACTATTTGATTTGAATACTACAATATTTCATATTTTGATGGACCTGTGATTTTATCATTACGGATACTCCTTATTGGCAATTTATATTATAACTCAACGGTGCTATAAAATTATGTGTGGCTCTTTTCTGTGCCCTTCAAGAGAAACTTCAGAAAAGCCCTGCAATATTCTGCAGGTCTTCTGTTAGATCTCTTGACATTGCCCATAATGTAACCATTCAGTGTCTAAACCACTTTGATTAATTGCTTTCTGTCTTCCTAAAATTTCCTTCAAAATCCAAGTAGCATGGAAACTAATTTTTTTATTTCAACATTTTATGAAAGGTCACTAATAATAAGTAATTAAATGTTTCATTTTTTTCCATATTGAAAAATGAACAAATGCTGTCAGAATGTTTTCATTTAATATTAGAGAAATTTAAAAAGGCACAATAAGCCAACACATTTCATACTTTATTTTTAAAATCCACAAACATAGAAATTAGTTCCCTAAGTAGATCTTACCTTTACAGGTGTATAACAAGCTTCTTGAGGTCAGGGGCCATTCATGCCTTGCAAACATGCTTTTTGTTTCCTGCTGGGTATATCCATATGTCATAACCAGAGTTTAAGAGACAACAGGATAGACTAGATAGGAAAAAAGTAGGGATTGGAACATCAGCTAAGCCTAGGGATGTCAGTTAGAGAAAATAAGACACATGCCTGTAATTCTAGCACAGGAACAATATTATGAGAATTCAAAAGAAACAACAAAATTAATAAAGAACTCCACTGAAAGAAAAGCAACCAAAACATGGGTACCATCAGACAAATATCCAAACTTGGTCAAAGAGCCAAGAAGGATTGAAGTCATAATGGTAAGAAATTCACAGAAGTAATGAGGGCTAAAGTATTCCAAATGGCTTAGAAGCCCTTATCAAGACCCAAATAATGAGAAATTGGTTGGGGGGCCTAAAGTAGTATATCTACAAAGTCACTTGTAACACTGGGCAAATAGGAATAAAGGGAAAAGGTTTTAGAGCTAGGATATGAGACAAGAACTGAATTATATGGGAATGGGTGTGGGATGCAGAAGGAAGGAGAGAGAAGGAGGCCAAAAAATAACATAGAAAGCAGTTACTGAGAAACTCAAAAGTTCATCAGGATTTTAGTCATTTAGGAATTATAGGACAATGATAAGACTCAGTGATTTGGGAAAAGGAATATAGAAACAGAATTCAGTCATAAAAACTGAGCTACCTCCATCAGAGCAAGAAAGTTTACAAGACATCCTTGGTGCTAGGCCCTTGAGAAAGTTCTATCAAGCTCTTTGTGTCCTTTATCTAGAGACAGGATTCATAATAGAGTGAGAAAGATCTAAAGAGTGAGATTTAAACTGAGGGATGTAAGAATGAGGAGTGAGCAAATATTTTCCAGGGCACAGAGTAAAAATTCAATATTTGTTAATACAATTTATAAGCACATACATATATTTGTGAAACGTCCCTTCAAACAATTCTGAAAGTTGTATTTCTTTCCAGCTTGGAAACAGGGGATCTAACTGGATGTTAACTTAAGATCAAGGTGGAAGGACAAGACTTCTACCAATACAAAGAGAGTTTTAAAGATCTCTTGAGAGAAAGGGAAGAGAGAGGACAGGACAAGGAGAGGTGAAAAGAGAGGTGTTGGAGACTCATAAAACATGCGTGTGCACACATATACACACACACACACACACACACACACACACACACACATACACACACTTATAGCAGGAGAACTGCCAGAACTTGTTACATTGATTTCCATATTCTCTTTCTTTTAACCCAAAGCCTACACTGGAGATCATGAGAGGTTTGGTTTGGTTTGGTTTTTATCATCAGTGTTCCCTTTGATACCTGGAACAAATAAGAAAAAAAAAATAGGCAGGAGGAACTCTCAGTCACTGTCTCTTGCCTAATTCTGTTTCTAATTCTGCTTTTTCTTTAATATGCTAAAGACTATTTATAGATTTAAAATTATTTCTGTCAGTACTTTTGGTTGGTCATATGTTTGGTTTGTTTCCTGGAGGTATCAGAAGCTTGAAGGTATGGTACAACTTTTGGAGACCCATGAGGGTTATCTTTCCTAGCTTAGAGCTTAGATCTCAATCCCGTTTTTCTGCACTTTTACTCAATAACTCAGGGCAACATCATGAGCCATTTGGTAGTTATATTTCTAATGGCATAATTACTATAAACGTGGACCACTTTTTAAAAAAACTCTGCATAGGCATACTCACCAAGAGTTACATTTATTATCATGCATTTTCATATTATATCTTTATCTCTTTTATCTTCTCTTTTTTTAGAGAAAAGTTTGCTCAACTTTTCCTTTGTACTGACCCTTATATTTTTGTCATCCTTCCTATTTCTTTTTTTATTACTTAATTTTTCCCCAATTACATGTAAAAATAATTTAAACTTTTTTCATAGTTTTGAATTTCAAATTCTTTCCTTCCATTCCCTTCTCCTCCCCATCTAATTGAGAAGGCAAGCAATTTGACATAGATTATATATGTGTAGCCACATAAAACACATTTCCATGTAAGTTATTCTGTGAATGAAATCAGACAGAGAAAAACCAAGAAAAACAAGAAAGTAAAAATAAAATATCTTAGATCTGTATTCAGGCATTCCCCAATTGATGGACATCTCCTCTATTTCCAATTCTTTGCCACCACTGAAAGAGATGCTACAAATATTTTTGCACATATAGGTTCTTTTCTTTGTTGTTTTTTACCTCATTGGCATACAATCCTAGTAGTGGTATTGCTTATTCAAAGAATATGCATGGTTTTATAGCCCTTTGGGCATATTTCCAAAATGTTCTCCAGAATGGTTGGATCAGTATACAACTTCACCAACAGTATATTAGTATTATAATTTTCCCACATGCTTCTAAGATTTGTCAGTCTGACAGATGTGAGATAGTAGCTCAGAGTTGTTTCATTTAGCATTTCTCTCACCAAGATTTATTTAGAGTATTTTTCATATGGCTATAGATAGCTTTGTTTATTTTATCTGAAAACTGCCTGTTCATATCCTTTGACCATTTATCAAATGAGGAATGGTTCTTTTTTCTATAAACTTGATTCAGTTTTTGTTTTTTTTTATAAATTTGAGAAATGAAGCCTTTGACAGTGTAACACCAATTCAACATTCACAGTGCCTATGGTCAGTACAGTTCTGAACTACAAAATATAACAGACTATTCACATGGAAAACAGAACCAAAACATTTATTCAAACACCAGAAAGCCAAATCTCAACATCGAAAAACCAAATCCATCATAGCAACAAAGAAATCTATACACAATAACAATCCAGGGGTCACTATCATCCCCAAGCCTTCCCCTCTGTTAGGCTTCTCATAAACCAACTTCTTTAAATCACAAACAGGCTCCCTTAAGCAAAATCACAAACAAGCTCTCCCACTTATGCTAATTGCTGCCTGTTCTCGCTTTCCAGCTCTGACTGCTCTGATTCACTTCATGTTCTACCTGTTCAGCAAACTACTCCCACCATAGGCTCTGTCTGACTCAGACTTCCATGTGACCCAGGTAGGTCACATGAGTCTATGAACAGATAGGAAAAATCTTCCCATTTAAATTACCATTACAATCAGAGAAACTCACTGCAACTTTTTTCACATTAATGATTAGCATCTATGTATTTCCCTCCATCCTATTTCTTCCTTTTTATCTTACTCTCCCTCTCGTTTTACTGTGTTCATTTTCAAAAGTGTTTTGTTTCTGACTATTACCTCCCCCAAATTTCCGTCCCTTCTGTCCCCTTTATCTTATGCTCTTCCCTTCCTATTTTCCTGTATGAAAAGATGGATTTCTACACCCAGCTTAGTATTTATATTATTCTGTCTTCGAGAAAATTCTTATGAGAATAAGATTCATGTGCTCCCCTCCCTGCTTCTCTTATTTTCCTCTCCTGTATAAAATCACTTTCAAGTTTCTATGTCAGATAATTTATACCATTCTACCTTTTCCTTCTCCCTTCTCCCAATGCATTCTTCTTTCTCATCCCTTAATTTTGTTATATTTTAGAAAATCATACCATCACATTCAACTCATTCATCTGCTTTCTGTCTATGTATACTCTTTCTAACTACCCTAATAATGAGACAGCTTTTAGGAGTTATAAACATCATTGACCTATGTAGGGATATACATAGTTTAACCTTACTGATGCTCTTATGACTTCTTTCCTGTTTACCTTTTAAGTTTCTTTTGCATCTTACATTTGAAAGTTTGAAAGTCCTCTATTTCACTGAATATACAATTTCTCCCAGAATGATTATAGTCAGTTTTGCAGGGTAGGTGATTCTTGGTTGTAATCCTAATTCCTGTGCCCTCTGGAATATCATATTCCAAATCCTCCAATCTTTTAAAGTAGATGCTGCTAAATCTTGTGTTATTCTGACTTTGGCTCCACATTATTTGAATTGTTTGTTTTTGACTGCTTATAGTATTTTCTCCTTGACCTGGGAGACCTAGAATTTGGCTATAATATTCCTGGGAGATTTTATTTTGGGATCTCTTTCAAGAGGTGGTCAGTGGATTCTTTCCATTTCTATTTTTCACTCTGTTCTAGAATATCAGGGCTTGATATATATCAATATTGATAATCAGTATTGATAATTTCTTAAAAAATGATGTCTAAGCTTTTTTGTTTTTTTATCGTGGCTTTTAGATAGTCCAATAATTCTTAAATTATCTCTCTTGGATCTATTTTTGAGGTCACCTGTTTTCTCCAATGAGATATTTTACATTTTCTTCTTTTTTTTCATTCTTTTGATTTTGTTTGATTGTTTCTTGATGTCCCATAGTCATTGGCTTTCACTTGCCCAGTTCTAACTTTTAAGGAATTATTTTCTTCAGTGAGTTTTTGAACCTTCTTTTCCATTTGGCCATTTTCATTTTTTAAGTTCTTTTCAGTGAATTTTTGCATGTATTTTTCCATTTGGCCAATCCTGCTTTTCAAGGCATTCTTCACCTCATTAGCTTTTTGTGGTTCTTTTACCATGTGGCCTAATTTGATTTTTAAGGTGTTTTTTTTCTTCAGTATTTTTCCTGTCCTATTTACAAAGATGTTAACTCTTTCTTTTTTCATGATTTTCTCACAACATTCACATTTTTCTTCCCAATTCTTCCTCTACCTCTCTTATATTTGACTTTTAAAATCCTTTTTGAACTTTCCGTTGGTCTGAGACCAATTCATATTTTTCTTGGAGGCTTCAATTGCAGGAATTTTGTCTTTGTTTTCTTCTGTGTGTTTTGATCTTCCTTGTCACCACAGTAACTTTCTCTTCTCAGAATTTTTTCTATTGTTTCTCATTTTCCAGCCTATTTTGTGACTTTTAATTCTATGCTTGTGGGACTTTACTTCCCAAGTGGAAGGGGCATTATGCCAACATTTATATTTTTTGTGCAGTTGTTTTCAGAGGTTATTCTGGGAACCTGTAAGTTTTTGGCTGTTCCAAGGGTAGGATCCAAAGTAAGGTATGTTTACTACTCTACAGTGGTTTGTGATAACCACTCTTTTCAACCCTGTAACTCTGTCCAGGTTCCCTACTCTCCTGCAGCTGCAAGTTCTGTTGTGCTAGTGTTCCTCTTCACACTTGGACTAAGATTTTGACTCAGATTCATGAATAGATGATGCAACAGAATCCTGCTCCTATTTCCAGCATAAAGACCCCTGTAAATCTTACTCTCACCTCTTACCTGACCCCTTATCATCTATGGGCAGAGAGGTCTGGAAAATACCACTGCTGCCAGTGATTCAGTTGCCCCTAACCTGACCCTGGTTTACTGGGGCCCAATATGCATTGGACTGCTCACCCCTCTCAGCCTGATGCAATGGACCTTTCCTGCTGAAATTCTAAATAGTCTTAAGCCATAAAATTATTTCACTTCATCTTCTTGTGGGTTCTGTCCTCCTACAATTTGTTTAGAGTCTTTATTTAAAGGTATTTGGAGAAGTATAGGGGAGAGCTCAGGTGTGTCCCTGCCTTTATTCCACCATATTTGCTGTCTCCACTCATTCTTCCCATTTCTATTGCTTACTACTCTCACTCAGGTCTTTATGACTTCTCATCTGAATTCTAACAAAGATGTAATCAATCATTTTGGTTGTATTCTCTGTTTTCCCTCCAATCCATTTTATAACCTGCTATAGCATTGATCTTTTAGATGATAAACCTGATCAATTTAGTCCCTGCTCCAAAATTTTCAATGGCTTCTTATTGTTTAAAGAATAGTCTACAATCCCTAGCTTGATATTCAAGACCCTCCTCAGGCTCACTCCATCCCTACTTTATATCCTCATCTCATAATACTACCCTTCACATAATCTATATTCCTATAAAACTATAATACTCTTGTAATAGGAGACTGCTCAATGAGTCCAGTCCTCATGAGCATGTAGAAAATGATCAGGTAATACAATCCCTCCATGGACTTTGGAGTATGTTATACTGTAGATGTACTATTGATATACTGTAACTGCTTTTAGTCCACTAGTAACTTCATTTGACTGCAGAGAAGGAATTAGGATACATTCAAAAGCACTAGTCAATTAAAGTCCATCTCTTTTTCATTTTTCCAATTATAATTTTCCTTTCTCTAGGTCAAACATCCCCTGACTTCAACTGAAGCTCCTGTGGCAAGATCTCAAAAGTCTTCATCATGCACATTGCCATCCTCTATACACTCTCTAGATTCTGAATAACTAGTCTAAAATGTAGTGCTGAGAACTGAACACAATAATTCACATATAGCTGGAGAAGAAGAAGAGGAAGGAAGAAAATAAACATTTACATTGTGCTTACTGTATGAGAAGCAAGCACCATGGTATTTGATCTGGCACAGAACAATGATGCTGCCATCTACCTAGCCATATATACATCTCTCCATTCAGCCTAAGATTGAATTAACATGATTACTGCTAATATTATTATTATTATTATTATTATTTGTAGTAGTAGTAGTAGTAGTAGTAGTAGTAGTAGTAGTAGTAGTAGTAGTAGTAGTAGTAATTTTATTCTGGAACAATGGTGGTGCTTAAATTAGTCAGAAAGACTACCAGTTATTTGACTTTCAATTCCAAACCTTGGACTCATTACCTTTCTTTCCTTATCAGAACGTGATCACAACTAGAATATATGCCCTCTCCTGGCCTCTGTAGGTTTTGCAGTGGGGTTTGCAGTAGGAATTAGTTCACTTGCTCATGATCTGGAAAAATATGACCAGGGAGTTTTTCTATGGAAACTGAGTAGTACTGCCCCTGATGGCAATTCTATCAGCCCCTCCAGGGTTTAAACCAAGGACTTTCTAGTAAGCCCATCACTTTCTTCTTTCCTATTTGAGGGCTAATGTTTTTATTTAAAAGTATTATTAACTATAAATAAATATTTCCAAGATCAGCTTTTTACATGAAGATTTTCTTGATCCCTCTGAAACTGATACTTGTCTTCCCTCATCAAATTACCTTATATTTATCTTGTGTATATTTGTATATGGCTATTTATGCTATAAAATGAACTGGAGAAGGAAATGGCAAACCACTCCAATATCTTTGCAAAATACCAAATCAGGTCATGAAGAGTTGGACAAAATTGAAAATAACTGAACAACAACAACAAAGTTTGTCCTTTTCTTTCTCCTGCATAAAATTTCCCATTTCATCTCCCATAGAATGTAAACACCCTAAGAGTGAGAATTGTTTCATTTTCATCATTGTATCTCCAGATTCTAGCACAGTGCCTGGAACACTGTAGGTGCTATATGAATGGCAATTGTTATTATAATATTCTCTGTCCAAGAGCTCTTTTGGTATAGTGTTGAAGAAACAGCATCACCTCTGCATCTCAATAAAGCATCAGAGAGGATTCTGGGAAGATGAAGGAGGTCAGAAAATTCCAAGCTCTCAAGACTTGCCCCCCAAAAAGTTAAAATAGCACCTTAAGGCAAACAAATTGGGTGGCGATAAATAAGAATAGTGGCACAAGAGGGGTCTTTCTGGGACAATTCAAGATCAGAAGAAAATGTTAGAATGTGGTTTGGCTCAGTGAAGAGCAAATACCTTCAGGCTAGGTTCTGTTTTGATAACAAGTTGCAAGCAGTTTTAACAACACAAGCATCAAGCCCTAGGGTTTTTTGGTTTGGGGAGCTGCATTGACCCCAGCAATAGGAACTTTTACTCCAATAATGGGGGAAGTTGGGCATTTGAGCCTAGGAAGAGTAAGCGAACCTCTGCTGATAAGAACGCCATACTCAGCTGTGCTGGGAAGAGTGTGGCCAGGCAAGAAGGAACCAGCGCACACCCAGTGAGTGCAGAAGCCATGGGGCAGAAAACCCCTGGCTGAGGGCACTTACAGGAGGTTGGAAGTCTGGCTTTGGTTCCAAACTAGAGGGGAAAACTGAAGGTCTGGGTCCAGAGGCACCATTTCCCATACCCCAAGGCTAGGGGTGATTACAAAAATTAAACTACTACCACAAAAAAAAAAAATGTGCAGGCAAAGGAGAAGGAATCCAACCATAGAAAGCTGTTATGGAAATAGAGATAACCTGGGAACATCTTCAGAAGAGGATATTGAAGCAAAGAAACCCCCAAGAGTAACATCAAATGATCACTTGCCCAAAAAGAATTTATAGAAGATCTTAAAAAAGACTTAAAAATCAAATGACAGAGATGGAGGAAAAACTAAAATAAAGTAAGAATAATTCAAGAAAAACAAGAAGGTTCTGAGAGGAAAGTCCACCAATTAGAAAAGGAGATCCAGAATCTTAAGGAAGAAAATGATACCCTGAACATTAGAATTGCGGGGCTCCTCTCTAGCCCGGCTCTGCGTAAGCATCATGGACTTCCAAGTGAAGAAACCGAGGGTTGGGCACTTTCCTCAGCCGCAGGTGCAGTTAACCGAAGAAAAGCTTAATCACGCACAGAAGACTGAATTGGACTCTCACTTAGAGAACTTTCTTAGCAAAGCTGAATGCACCAAATAACTTGGGAGTTTTCCATCTGCCATCATATCTAACAGCCATCAGGTTTCCACAGCTTCCGTGTCAAACACTTCTACTTTGTCATCATCCCCAGTTACCTCTTCTCTGTTGCCTTCAACAAGTAACACCATTGTTATGCCCTCCCTCAGTGACTTGAAGGAATCTAGTGGAAGTAGGAAAGCCAGAGTTCTCTATGATTATGATGCTGCAAACAGTAGTGAATTATCACTTTTCACAGATGAGGTGATCACAATATACAGTATCTGTGCTGTGGTTTCAGACTGGCTGATCGGTGAAAGGAGAAATCCAAAAGGCAAAGTACCAGTTGCTTACTTTGAACTGCTCAGCTCAGTGGAAACCTCTATCCAGACTCCCAGTTATGAGGTAATATTTATAAATCATTAACTATGTAAAGCAAGTTTAAGTGTCTTACATGTTAATGCCTTAAAAGAGATTCAGAAACCACTAGCCATCGGAACTAGACTTTTTTGCCAATAATGTTGCATGGTAAATTTTTAATTGTTTCAGATTTGGTGATAAGAGCTTTTTACTTCGTGCCAAGGATGTTTTCTTTTCTTTTCTTTTTAACTTAAATTTATTTATTTCAGTTTTCAAAATTCATTTCCACAAAATTTTGGGTTCCAAATTTTCTCCCCATTTCTCCCCTCCCCCCACCCCTAAACACTGAGCATTCTAATTACCCCTATCATCCATCTGTCCTCCCTTCTAACATCCCTCCCTTCCCTTATCCTCATTTTCACTTTTGTCTTGTAAGGCAAGATAAATTTCTATACCCCATTGCTTGTGTTTCTTATTTCCTAGTTGCAAGAACAGTTGTTCCTAAAACTTTTGAGTTCCAACTTCTCTTCATCCCTCCCTCCTCACCCATTCCCTTTGGGAAGGCAAGCAAGTCAATATAGGCCATATCTGTGTAGTTTTGCGAATGACTCCCATAATAGTTGTGTTGTGTAAGACTAACTATATTTCCCTCCATCTTATCCTGCCCCCCCCCGTTTCTTCTATTCTATCTTTTGATCCTATCCCTCTCCAAGAGTGCTCCCTCCTCCCACTGCCTTCCCTTCCATTATCCCCCCCACCCTGCTTCTCCCTTTCTCCCCCACTATCCTGTATACTAAGATAGGTTTTCATACCAAAATGAGTGTGCATTTTATTCCTTCCTTTAGTCGAATGTGATGAGAGTAAGCTTCATGTTTTTTCTCTCACCTCCCCACTTTTTCCCTCCATTGAAAAGTCTTTTACTTGCCTCTTTTATGAGAGATAATTTGCCCCATTCCATTTCTCCCTTTCTCCTCCCAATATATTTTTCTCTCACTGCTTAATTTCATTATTTGAAGATATGATCCCTTCCTATTCAATTCACCCTGTGCTCTCTGTCTGTCTGTCTCTCTCTCTCTCTCTCTCTCTCTGGATGTGTGTGTGTGTATGTGTGTGTGTGTGTGTGTGTAATCCCACCAACTACCCAGAAACTGAAAAAAGTTTCAAGACTTACAAATATTGCCTTTCCCTGTAGGAAAGTCAATAGTTCAACTTTAGTAAATCCCTTATGACTTCTCTTTGCTGTTCACCTTTTCATGCTTCTCTTCATTCCTGTTTTTGAAAGTCATATTTTCTATTCAGGTCTGGTCTTTTCATCAAGAATGCTTGAAAGTCCTCAATTTCATTGAAAGACCATTTTTTCCCCTGAAATATTATACTCAGCTTTGCTGGGTAGGTGATTCTTGGTTTTAGTCCTAGTTCCTTTCACTTCTGGAATATCATATTCCACGCCCTTCAATCCCTTTATGTAAAAGCTGCTAGATCTTGTATTGTATTTCCATAATACTTGAGTTGTTTCCTTTTAGTTGCTTGCAATATTTTCCCCTTGACCTGGGAACTCTGGAATTTGGCCACAATGTTCCTAGGAGTTTCTCTTTTTGAATCTCTTTCAGAAGGTGATCAGTGGATCCTTTCAATATTTATTTTGCCCCCTGGTTCTAGAATATCAGGGCAGTTTTCCTTGATCATTTCATGAAAGATGATGTCTAGGCTCTTGTTTTGGTCAAGGCTTTCAGGTAGTCCCATAATTTTTAAATTGTCTCTCCTGGATGTATTTTCCAGGTCAGTTGTTTTTCCAATGAGATATTTCACATTATCTTCCATTTTTTCATTCTTTTGGTTTTGTTTTGTGAGTTCTTGGTTTCTCATAAAGTCATTAGCCTCCATCTGTTCCATTCTAATTTTTGAAGAACTATTTTCTTCAGTGAGTTTTTGACACTCCTTTTCCATTTGGCTAGTTCTGCTTTTTAAAGCATTCTTCTCCTCATTGGCTTTTTGAACCTCTTTTGCCAATTGAGTTAGCCTATTTTTCAAGGTGTTATTTTCTTTAGCATTTTTTGGGGTCTCCTTTAGCAAGGTGTTGACCTGCTTTTCATGCTTTTCTTGCATCTCTCTCATTTCTCTTCCCAATTTTTCCTCCACCTCTCTAACTTGATTTTCAAAATCCTTTTTGAGCTCTTCCATGGCCTGAGCCCATTGAATATTTATTTTGGATGTTTGGGATCCAGAAGCCTTGATTTTTTGTGTCTTTCCCTAATGGCAAGCATTGTTCTTCCTCATCTCAAAGGATGGGAGAGGGTATCTGTTCACCAAGAAAGTAGCCTTCTATGGTCTTTCCCTTTTTTAGGCATTTTCCCAACCAGTTACTTGACTTTTGGGTCCTTTGTCAAGACTAGGGTATTCTCTGGGAATCTGTAAGGTCTCAGTTCCTCCAAGGTTGCACAATCAAGCGTGTACTGGTCTGAGTGCAGAGAGGAATTTTAGTGCCCAGAATCTTAGCAGAGTTTTACCTCTACATCCACCTGGCCTCCAGTTGCACTAAGTCAGCACTAGGGGCTGATTTTCAGATAAGCTGGATGGGCAGGGCCGCCATTGAGTGCAAGACAAAGACCAGCTGCCTCAGGGCCTCTACTCAGGGCTGAGGTAAGACTCAGCTGTTCAGTGCCCCCAGGGGTTTTTACACTCCAAAATGAACCAGTCTGTACAAGCTGCTGTGCAGTCTCTGTGGCAGTTGCTTGCTGCCGGAGTTATGGGAAGGCCCTTCTCCCTTGCTGGCCAGTTGAAAAAACCCTGTCACTGAACTTTGGCGCCTGTGGTTTGAGGGATCTGGGAACTGCTGCTGCTGGGACTGGGGATTCCAGGACTGAAGATTCCACCCCCTAGGGCTGTTCTCTAGCCATGCCTCTCAGCCAAGGCTGGGCTGGGCTCCGCTCCGAGTCCCATGTAAGAGACATTTCCTGTGGGCCTTTCAGGTCACCCTGGGCTGGAAATCTCCTCCACTCTGTTGTTCTCCACTTCTGCTGCTCCACAATTTGTTGAGAGTCCCTCTCTACAAGTTTTTATGGGCTGTGTGGGGAGACCCTCCATATCTATGTCTTTCTACTCCACCATTTTGGCTCTGCCCTCTGCAAGGATGTTTTCTTACAAGATTCTCTGTTTTTACTGCAGTTTTCACTAACAAGCGGATTCTACTTTTGAGTAAACAAGATCAAAAGCAGGAGATCTGTTTTCTACTGAATTTTTTCCTAATGGTAAGCTCCTTCCTTTATGTAAAATGAAGTTATTGTGAATTGAAAAAAAAATTACAATTGGGCAAAGTGAAGCCAGTGAAATTATAAGAGATCAAGAAACAATTAAACAAAATATGAATAATGGATCAATAAAGCATCAAAGTAGAAACTGAGTAGAGTATGAGTGGATACTGCAATAAGATAAATCCAAGGATAAGACATTAGGGTAATGGTATGACATGATTCATATAACCAACCTAATAACTCAGTCAATGAGCACTTATTAAACACCTATTATGTGCCAGACTGCTAAGTGTTGGAGATAAAAGAAAAGAAAAAGACAGTCCTTGCTCTCATGGATCTCACAGACTAAAAGGGTGGAGGGAGTGATTTTATACAAAGTACTATTACAAACAAGGTATATATGATGTCTTAAAAAGTCTTAATAAGCTTTTAGTTTAATACTGAACTAAGACATTTTTGGCTTTTCTGTATATAGGGCTAAAATGGAAATAATGAACAGAAGGAAGGCACTAGCATTAATTGGTAGTGGAAAAAGCTTACTATAGAAGATGGGATTTTAGCAGGGACTTGAAGGAAGCTAGGATACAAGGATGAGAGGGGAGAGTCTTCTAGGCATAGGAGACAATCAGAAAAATATCTAGTGTAGGGGAATAGACTGTCTTGATGTAGATCATAAAGGAGGTCTATGTTACTGGATCGCAGAGTATACAGGAGAAGAGAATGATTTAACAAGGCTGGAAAGATAGGAGGGGGGCAGGTTATAATGGTCTTTGAATGCCAAATCAAGGATTTCATATTTGATCTTGGATAAAATACATATAGGCAGTTAGGTGGTGCAGTGGATAAAATGCAGGGTCTGGAGTCAGGAAGACTTCCCTTTGTGAGTTCAAAACCAGCCTCAGATATTTAATATCTGTGTGACCCTGGGCAAGTCACTTAACTCTGTTTGCTTTGTTTCCTTATCTAGAAAATGAGCTGGAGAAGGAAATGGCAAACTACTCCATATTTTTGCAAAGAAAACCCCAAATATGGTCACAAAGAATTGGACACTACAGAAAAACAACTTAGAATAGTAATATGGATTCATTAGAGTTTATTGAATAAGAAGATGACATGGTTCAAATTTCACTTAGGAAGATCAATTTGATAACTAAGTAGAGGATAGATTGGAGTAGGGCAAGATTTGAGACAGGAAAAAAATGTTACTGCAATGGTTTATATGTAAGGTGATAAAATCCTTAACTAAGGTACTGAGAGGGTCAAAGGAGAAAAGAGGGGAGACAATATGAGAGATGTTAGGAAGACAAAATTGATAGGACTTAGAAATCTTTTGGATATGGGAATCGAGAGAGAATTAGAAGGTTGCAAACTTGGGTAATTCACAGTAATAGGGAAGGTGGAAAGAGGAGAGTTTGTGAGTAAACATGAATGAGTTCAGTTAAGGGAATGTTGAATTTGAGCGGTCCAATAGGCAGTTAAATGGTGATTTTAGATATAGGAGGGAGGTTAGGGCTAGATAAGCAGAACTGAGAATCATAAGTATAAATACACTAATTGAATTCATGGGAGTTTATCAGATCATCAAGTGAAATAGTATTGATAAAAATAGAAAAGGGCCCAAGAGGCATCCCAAGAAGAATGAGGAGAGGACAGGTAGGAGGAGAATCAGGAGAGTCATACAGCACAAAATCCTAGAGAGAGGAGAATATTAAGGAGAAAAGGATAATTGACCATGTCAAAGCTGCAGATAGGTCAGGAAGGATGAAGATTGAGAAAAGGTCATTTTATTTGGCAAATAAAAGATCACTGATAACTTTGGAAAGAATAGTTTTAGTTGAATAATGAGGTCATTTGAAACCAGATTGTAGAGAGGTGAGAAGAAATTAAGAGGAAAGGAAATAGAAGTATCACAAAAGGCATGTGATTACATGAGACCAGGAGGATGGAAGAAGAGGGAACTCAAAAAAAAAAAAAAGAAACCTTCAGTTTTTTGTTATTTTTTCTGTGGCCAGGTTCTCACTTGAGAGGAAGGGTGGGGGAAATAATAGGAATTTTGAAGGATGAAAAGGTTTAAAAAAGTCACTGTTGTGATTGGATAGAGTTGATTAGGGAGGTGTAAAAAAAAATTACCTTGTGCCTGGTTAAATTTCATATGAGCACATGTTTTAAGTACATTACTTGAAGTGAGGCAGGACTTTGTTTATTTTATTTTCATACCGTGCTATACAAAATGCAATTTTGCATATTTATTTTGGATGAATGCAATTTGTAAAATATTAAGAAATAATTACTTATTTGGAGGTTGTTTTTATTTTAGTCAGAGGAACTAAGAAAGAGTTTTGGGTGATGAGCACAAGACTTTTAATTAACTACATAAAGGACTTACATCTTAGCACTGCTAATTAATTTATTTTATGAAGTAGGGAATAATTATAATCATTGCAAAATCATTTCTGTAGGTAAAGCTAAGATATTGTCAGGATTTCAATTAGCCACATTTTTTTTAAAAAGACTACAATTTTGGAATAGTATAATTTGACTAAGTGTTGCTTCTCTATATGAGGCTTTTAGGAAACATGATTGTTTGAAAACAGATTTTGGTTTTGCATTCTATTTACCACTGGAAAATAATGTACAACATTATTTGAAGAAAATATTAGAAGGTTTTTGGAAGAAAAGAGTACTTTCAATAAACTGAAAAAAGAACAAGACAATTTCATTTGAAAGAACACTGTCAGGTTTTAGAGTACTGAATTATCGAAAAAATTCAGTTATTTTAAAAATACAGATTCCCTTGGCAACTACAATTCTTCATTTTACTTTGATCATTTATAGTCAATGTGAGAAGCAATTCACATTACCTATAACAAAAATCATTTCAAAGATTTTTAGCTAAGAACATAACTTTTAAGAGTTCTATACTTTTATACCTTAAAATATAAAGAAAATGGTGATGAAGTAGTATATTTTCATTTTTTTCAATTGACAATCATCAGTATAAATATGCTAAGTGAATTCATGGGAACTGATCTGATCATCAAGACAAATAAGTGCATGCAAGAGTCTTTATAAGCTTTGTTTTATTTAAATTTCATATCAACTCTGTGAGAAAGGTAGATATTATCATCATCTCTAATATATAGATGGGATAACTGAGGTTTGGAAGAAGGTTACACCATGGCTAGAGCATTGCACTTGAAATCAGGAAGACTCACATTCTGCCTCAGTCACTTACTGTGTCGTTTCGCATCACAACCTCTCTGTGCCACAGTTTTCCTTATTTGAGAAATGAGAACATTGAATTTGATGCTAAGGAGATTTCTAGCTCTAAGTCTAGGAGCTTTTAACTTCTGAGAAGTGACTTGCAAAGAATCACATAGCTGGTAAAGTAATACAAAATATGGGGAGGTGAAGAAAGGAGTTTTCAGCCCTCTCCTTCCATGAGCAATAACATCTTTCAGTAGAAGTACATGATCAAAAGATTGCCATACTACTTGAACCCTAACTTTCTGTGAAAGGGAACCAGTGGTAAAGTTATCAATTTGGTGATAGGAGTCAATAGTCTAGAACCTGGACTCTGAATGCTGATCAAGAAGTAGAGGACCCTTGAAGACTCCCATTGGCCCTAGGATATGAGTTCCATTTCTTTTCCTCAAAAGAAGCTCAGAAGTATCTTCACTCAGGATTTCTACTGAAATCCAAAGCTAGAGATAGAGTTTACCATAGCCAGGTTGGAAAGATACATATATTTTCATCAAGAAGCCATCCCAGGGTGCCCAATGGAGCAACTTGCCTAACAGAGATACCTTGTCCCAAGAACAGCAGCGTGAGGATATCACAACTGGACCCTGGGAGGTCCCAACAAGCCACAGGTTTCAGTAAATTTGTCCACCTATGTTTTTTAAGTGCATGTCTCCCCACTGGTCAACTCTATAGATATTCAATTTCCTAATGAAGGTTGGGACTATTTATGGAAAAGTCTAACTGAGTTTTATGGAAAACTTATCTTGCTATTTTTTTTTAGTATATCATTTCAATAAATGATTTTACTGTGAGTTAACTGAGTCCCCTGATTGACTATAAAAAGATAAAAAACATCAGTGGCAACTTATGAATGGAGTTTTAGAAGTGTAGATGTACAGAGCTCCTTAAATCTAGAGTATTCATTACCCAGAGAACACAACCTGTATGAATTGGTGATATGCTAAATATGTGCATAAACTTGGGCAAGTCAATTCTGGGCTTAATTTCCCTCATCTATAAATTAAGGAGTTGGACTAGATTGTCTTAAGGTAAATTTTAACTATGACCTTTACAAATACCTTCTTATGAAGTCAGATTTGAGCAGAATCTATTTTTAAGTACTTATTTATCGAAGGAGGACTCATTTATTTTTATCATAAGATCACATAAGATTAAAGCTTAAGCACTAGGTTGTGACTACGGGAAGAAAAACAGGAATTACAGAGTATTATCCTAACTAGATTGGGGCAATTCAGAGGATAATCCCACATACAGAGTTTCCAAATGGAAACTTGGGTTGCATTTTGTACTAACACAATAATTTACATTTTTCTATACTCTCAATTTTTTGGGGAGGAGGGGCAGAAAAGTCTTTAATGCACTTTTATTGTGCATTGAAGAATTACTCTTAGATAACTCACAGATGACCTCCTAGTTTACATAATTTGTAGTTTTTTGGAAGGACAAAATTTGCACCATTATGAGCCCACTGACATGTGTGAATTCATTTCCAAGCTAATCCCTATTTAAAGAAAGCAATGTAACATTTATCTACAGCTTTGTTATCAGCTTACTATTTTTCAACGGATCCATCTCATTTTGTGATCCCATGGTGAACTTTGAAATACTCCTTCAGAAGATGAGTATTTCTTAATTATATTTTCTCTTGAAACCTATGGCCTAGTCAATGACCATTGGGCCAGAAATAGAGGCACTTCTTAGTTCATTTTACTGAAATGTTTAAAACTACCTACCTGCTTTAATTCAAATATACTTATGGGGAACCATTATGTACTGTGATGCCACTTTAATAATCTATCTATTAATCTTAGAATTTAACTTGTCAGCCTCTAATGCTGTATAGCTCCAACAACACCTTGGTTTAGGACCCCAAAACACAACTCAGACTTCAAAATAGAACATTTTCACAGCTTTTACTCCTTGAAAATATCATGCAACTAGGGATTTTGCTTATTTTTTATGCATTGACAAGTCTTGTTTTGACAGAACAATTATTTCCTAACAAACACCCAGTCTCCTTTAAATTCATGAAAAAAAAAATGTTAATTTGTTTCCTCTTAATAGGAAAGGATGGTTCTTTTAACTTTGACAGGATGACACTAATATTGACCAGAGAGAGTACTTGTCCAAAGTATTGCTGCCTCTAAATACTTACCTGATGCACTTTGCTTGAGACATTGCATACATACTTTTGGCACTATATCACATCATAGAAGTCTTTTTTTCTTCCTCTGAATTCTTAATAGATGATACTTTTTTCAGCCTTTTTCTAACTTTTGGTCACATGTGTTTCCAGTTTTTTATGATCACAGGTAACATGTTTTAGCAGCTTTGCTAGGTTTTATATGTGTGAGATTAAAGCCCCATAGTAGCTTTTATCTTATTACTTTGTTATTAAGGATTCACAATTTTTTTTCCAGATAGTTATTTCTATTTCTTCTTTTAAAAACCAATGAATCATCTGCATTGGTCATGCTTCATTTTGAAATAGATCCTTATCTAACTTGGTTCTTCAAATTCCGAATGGATTTTAGATGTCAGATTTTTAATAATAATAATGATAGTATTTTTATAGCACTCTAAAGTTGGAAAAATGCTTCACAAATAATAACTTATGTTCTTCTCACAACAGATCTGGGATGTAAGTGCTATTGTTTTCTCTGCTTTATAAATTAGGAAACTAAGGTAGGCATCATTTAAGTGATTTGCCTAGAGTCACACAACTAATAAATATCTCTGAATAGAATTGAATCCAGGTCTGTCTGACTCCAGGTCCAGTGCTCTATCCACTCTGAAATCTGTGTCTTTTGTTCTGACTCAGGCTAAATTAAAATTAAACTTGAATAATCAAAATGGTCTATTTTGTCTTTTCAGATTTCTTCTGTTCTATCTCTACTTTTACATTTCCCTCTAGCAATACTTGTGAAAAATAAAACTTTTAATAATCCTCTCATTTTTATGGTTTCTTTTTCAAATACTTAGATCATTTACATACTTGGAATTTATAATAAGTTATAAGATACTGATCTAAGACTGCTTTTAGAAGATTGATTTCCAGTTTTTCAACAGTTCTTATTGAATAAAAGCCCTTATACAATAATTTATATTCTTAGTTTTAGCAAACGTGGGAATGCTGTACTCATTCTGTATAATTCTAGAAAAAAATCTCTTCTCTCTTCCTCTTAGATTTTTTAAATAAAATATAAAAAATTTGATTATGTTTATTCATTTATTTTCCGTACTACTACTTTATTAATGATACAAATTTCTTCCATTTTTTTCTAGTTTTCCGGGGTTCTCAATTGTCATCTTAACTGCAAGTAGAGATATGCCTGTTAATTATTCTATCAATGTATTCATGTCTTATCTCTTTTAGCTAGTAATTCTAGCACCCTGTCAATACAAAAGGCAGAGGTTATTCTAGCATCGCTCCTGTTCATACTGGGGAAACTTGCAGTATTATTCCATTACAAACTATTCTATTTTGTGGATTTTAATGGATTCTTTTGACCACATTGGGTACTTTTTCAAAGGTAATTTGTTATATTCCAGGTGAAATAAAGAAAAATAAAAACTGTGATTTGCTGAAATTGATGATATTACTGATCTACACAAATTTTCCTCATAATTTTTCAAATATTGAGTCTTCCTTATATATCTGCTATAAATTCAACCTCCCTAAGTATAATAAATATTCAAAATATGTTGCTTTCGCTTTTATTTTAACATTTTTTAATATTTCATCAATATTCATAGTAATATTAGTCTATATTTCTTTTTATATTTTTCTTTTTTCATATAATTATTAGAAGGATAGTTGTTGCTGTTTGCCTTTCATTCCAGAAAAGGACCATGATTCTCATATGTAAATCTTGGTTTTCTTAAGCTAACGTCTTTCCTAGTTCTCACTTTGACTGAGGTAAGTCCCATTCAGGGTTTAAGACTAGGGAAAGAAAAATCAATTTAGGAAGGGAAAGACCCTTAGAATTTTTGGGCAAAACAGAAGCAGTTCCTACTTACAATCACTCTGAGTCATTTGGGCCCAAACAATGACTACTAAAAGGGATTGGACTGGGACCTATTATTGGCCAACCAACCAATCAACCATTGTTGCTCAATCAACGAGGGCCAGACTGAATGGAGTTTAAAGCATGGTCTTTAAGAAAGAAATCTAGTTTGTAAACTCCAAAATGTTTTGCTAGGTTTCAGCTAGGTCCAGTGGCCAGATGTAGAGTAGAAATGGCCCCACTATTAGAAGAATATTTTTCTTCTAGAAAGAGTTTGCTAGGTTGCTTCTCCTCCTGCTCTTCTTCCTTCTTTTCCTCCTTGTGCAGTAGAAGCTCAGTTTACAAGTAACATGGTTGAGGCATGCTTTGCTGGAGGAGGAAAAATTTTTTGCAAAATTTGTCTTGTGGTACCAACAAAAATTCACAGTATGAACATCATGTTTGGACTTGAATGGCTCACAAAGGAATGATGCTTAATTAGGGCAATGTTTATTTTTTTGAACCCATATAAGATTGCATGCCATTTCAGGGAGGGAGGCAGGATGGGGAAGAAAATTTTAAACTTGTGCAAGTTATTGTTGAAAACTGAAAATTAGTTTTAAAAAACCCCATCAAAACAGGTGTCTTTAAACAGATAGCCAGAAGTAAATGTATAGACAAAAAAATCAATGAGTCAAAACATGAAAGTGATTCTAAAAAACAAAAATTAGTGCAAGCAGTAGTGTTAGTCTTATTTTTAGTGAAAGTAGCATAAAAGAGAACATTCCTGACATTGAAATCCCCGATATTCTCATAGGAGATTCTTCCAAGTAATAACCCTTCCTCCTCCTCCTTCCTCTCACCTCCCTCATGTCAGCCATGACTCTTCTTAAAGGTAAAGTGTAGGTTAATTTATTGTATTTTCAGTTTGCATTGTGTACTAATCACTGTTATTGTATTTCAGGTGCATTAGGGACAAAAAAACATTTAAAATTATAAATAATTATTTTATATGAATATTTTTGGATATGTGGTACTGATCATCTGACTTTACACTATTTTCTATGGGAAAATTCACTTTGCAACATGAACCAATCACATGATGAACAGAATCTTGAAACAAACTGAATTCATAAACCAAGGTTCTACCGTATTTTATTTTAGAAAATGTTACTGCAAAAGGACTAAGGCTTATACCATTGCATCAGATTGTAAACTCCTTGAGGACAGGTACCGTCTTTTGCTTCTTTTTTTAATCCCCAGTTTACTACAGTGCCTAGAATATAGTGGCACTTAATAAATATTTATTGACTGATTGGACTACCTTTGGTGAACTTTTCTGGAGAGCATGGCACCTATTGACTTGACGAGACAGAACTGCGTAGGATTGGTAGGCAAGGATGGAGTATAATCTGTTTTACTGTAGGAGACTTCACACTCCATAAGATCACTTAATTCACTTGAATATACGTATATGTATGAAGATTTATTTTCTTTAATTTCATTTTGGGAATATAATTGTGGTAGTTTCTGATATGTGTGTATGTGTGTGTGTGTGTATATATATATATATGTGTATATTTATATACATATATGCATATATATGGATATATATTATGTATCCATTTTCTTTCAAAGACAAATTGCCTCATTTTTTATTTTGGTATTTTTTTCTTTTCTTGATAAAGTTAACAGTGGCTTAATGATATCATGACATAATATCTTTCAATGAACAATTACTTATGCCATTTTTCAGCTCAATATAGATTTTCTTTTCTGTATTTCTTCTTTGATTTTCAAAATTTTTACTTTTGTACTTGTTTTCAGATTATTCCGTTGCTGTCTTTTCTTAGTTACATACTCATTTCAATGATCTTTTCTCTTTTTAAATTTAAAATTTAAGTATAATGCTCAATAAATTTTATTTAATATTTGTTCGTAGCCTTCATATTATTTATGATGTTTTATTTCATTATCATCTGCAACTTAAACATTTAGTATTTCTAACCTTTTTCATTTATTTATTTACAAATCATATTCTGGTATCTGATGATGCAATGTTATTGTTTTTCTCAAGCTTGTTTACCTTTCCTAAGATTTTTGTGATTAACAAATTCATATTGATTTGCATTTCTCCTGGAATTGTTCTCTCTCCAATGACCAGTCTACTACAGAGAAGTGACATGGTCAAGCAATGGAAAATATGCTGTGTGCCTGGGTTCAATTCTAGACTCTACCATTAAATAAATCTATGATCTTCGGTAAATTACAACCCCTCTGGGTCCTCATCTATAAAATGAAGAGTTTAGACCAAATGATCTCTGTGCTGAGGTCCCTTTCAAGTCTAAATTTCTGATGCTCTGAGCAGCACTTTAAAAATATATATCATCTGCATAACATATAAGCATTTTTTGGTACTTCTAGAAACAACACTAAGTATTCTATATGATTATGAAATTTTCATTGTGATATTTGTGTGTGTGTCCATCCTTCATCGCCAAAGAAAACTACGCCATCAGATAAATAATGACATGACTTGCACTTGACTTTGTTTTGAGTGAGGGAGGGCTGTGTAGGTCACCAACCTCACTTCTCCTCCAGAGCCATTTGAATCTAGTGACCAGATATTCATCAGGATGACTAGAGATGATCCAAGATGAGGTAACTGGGGTTAAGTGACTTTCCCAAGGTCACACAGGTAATGAGTGTCAAGTGCCTGAGGTAAGATTTGAACTCAGGTCCTCCTGACTCCTGCATTGGTGGCTCTATCCACTACACCACTTAGCTGCTCTGTGATATATGTAGCATCATCATGAATCCCTATATTCATTTTGGTGGCTTTCTTGGTAGGTATTTCTTGTCCATATACTGATTAAACTAAACGATCTCAGAGATTTTTAGAGGTTGTCTAGTTGAAACTAGGTGGCCAATGGACGGAGTACCAGGCTTAGTTTGGAAGACCTGATTTTAAATCTAGTCTCGACACTTACTTGCTCTGTCACCCTGGGCAAGTCATTTAATCCTGTTTGCCTCAGTTTCCCCACCTCTAAAATGAGCTAGAAGAGAAAATGACAAACTACTCCATTACCTTTGCCAAAAAAACCCTAAATGGGTTCACAAAGTGTCACACATGCCAGAAATGATGAATAATAATTAAGTTGAAACTATATCTAAATAAGAATATCTTCTATTGTATAAAGTATAAGTAATTACTCAGTCTTTGTTTGAAAACCTCTGCTGAAGGTAAAACCTCACTTCTTCAATTAGTACTTTCCATTTTAGGATGACTGTAATTGTTAGGAAATTTATTCTTATATCTGTAGCAGAGGTCCTATACTTATTAAACTAACTTCCCTTGTAAAATCAAGATGGGATCCTAGGACTCAGCTGCTACTTCTTTCTCAGGATTCCAGAGGACCCTGAGGAACAGAGGTTAGTCTTCAAGTTCTGTAACATGAGCCACCACCAATGTGTTTCCATCCAATGATTATCAATTAGTAAGCCAGAATAATTTCACTATTACAATGAAACATTTAATAAGGTGGCATAATATGGTTAGTTGGTGCAAAACATTTTCTTAAAAGTTTGTGATACATTCTTGAACAAGTATACATAGAGTCCAGAGGGCTCAAACTAAGAAGTCATGGATGGCAAAGGTCTTTCCTTGATGTGTCTGGTTCCCATTGTTATCAGAGCTACCAGTCATTGTCATTCTGGATATATTACTAGGACCCCAATGAGAAGTCTGAATTATCCAATCCTCTTAAGTTCACAAGGTTTTCTTTTGGTCAAGGAGATAGAGAGGAGCTTGAGGTGTGTTTGAAGTTTCATTCCTAATGAATTTATTCTCAGGAACTTGGCTGAAATGTTTCCTTCTTCTAATCTGCTTGACACTTGAATGATAAAAGGGGAATTAGCTTGCAAATTTATATATGCTCTGCAAGGAATTACTGAGTCTCCTCGACCAATCCCAATATATATCCTGTTGCACCTAGTTGAAATGCCTTTGATTGATTTAGGAAAGGTGTACTGATATATGTTGACAAACTTATCTTGGTAACCTAAAGCAATCCAGGATATTTGATTTTATACAGATATCTAGGTCTTGTTCACACCTAATATATGTCTTTGCATGTTCAATTCTGGTTGAGAAGTCCAGAGGATTTCTACATTTACATTTCAAGCCTAAATCTACCTCTATGAAACTTCTATTCATTGTTCCTAGTTTTGTCCTCAAGAGCCAGGCAATATTCATCTATTCTTTTCATTCATATTATCTGAATAAAAATCTCTAGCGGAAAGGCGGAGCCAAGATGGCGGAGTAGAAAGACGCACATACACATAGCTCTGAACCCACAACCCATAGAATGGCTACAGGGAAGTAACTCACGGCGAATTCCGCACCCAGAGGCCACGGAACATTGGAGCGAGGGAGATTTCTGTTCCAGAGGGACCTGCAAACCTCTCGCGGGGGGTCCTTCGCGCTGCGGACTGGGCGCCGGGACTGGGAGCTGAGTGCAGCCCTGCCGCGGCCGCGGCACCGAGAGGAAAAGATCCGAGCAGGCTTCACAGACAGGATCTCCAGCGGCCACGCGGGTCCCTCCACCCACAGAGGGATCTGCAAACCTCTCGCAAAAGGTCCGTCGCGCTGCAGACACAAAGCCCAGCCCAGACCTGCTGCGGCCACGGCTGCGGCACCGAGAGAAACAGATCCGAGCAGGCTTCAGGGACGGGATCTCCAGCGGCCGCACAAGTCCCTCCACCCACAGGTGACAGGGGTGGGTGAGAGAGTCTCTTTGGCGGGTCGAGAGGGGAGTGGGGTGCCCCCATAATACAGCCCCCCCCCCCCCCCCGGGAGGTAGAAGCTGAGAGGCGGCTGCAGACAGGGGCTCCCCAAGCGGGCGGGAGCCTGAATCCATTGCAGAAGGTCTGTGCATAAACCCCCTGAGGGAACTGAGCCTGAGAGGTGGCCCTGCCCCGATCTCAGCACCAGATCATAATCTCATACTGAATAGCAGCCCTGCCCCCGCCAAAAGCCCTGAGGCTGGAAGCAGCATTTGAATCTCAGACCACAAACACTGGCTGGGAGGATCAGGAGGTGAGGTGGGTGTGAGGAAAATATTCAGAGGTCAAGTCACTGGCTGGGAAAATGCCCAGAAAAGGGAAAAGAAATAAGACTATAGAAGGTTACTTTCTTGGCGAACAGGCATTTCCTCCCTTCCTTTCTGATGAGGAAGAACAATGCTTACCATCAGGCAAAGACACAGAAATCAAGGCTTCTGTGTCCCAGCCTACCCAATGGGCTCAGGCCATGGAAGAGCTCAAAAAGAATTTTGAAAATCAAGTTAGAGAGGTGGAGGAAAAGCTGGGAAGAGAAATGAGAGACATGAAGTCAAAGCATGAACAGCAGATCAGCTCCCTGCTAAGGGAGACCCAAAAAAATGTTGAAGAAATTAACACCTTGAAAACTAGCCTAACTCAATTGGCAAAAGAGGTTCAAAAAGCCAATGAGGAGAAGAATGCTTTCAAAAGCAGAATTAGCCAAATGGAAAAGGAGATTCAAAAGCTCACTGAAGAAAATAGTTCTTTCAAAATTAGAATGGCACAGATGGAGGCTAATGACTTTATGCAAAACCAAGAAATCACAGAACAAAGAGAGAAGAATGGAAAAATGGAAGATAATGTGAAATATCTCATTGGAAAAACAACAGACCTGGAAAATAGATCCAGGAGAGACAATTTAAAAATTATGGGACTACCTGAAAGCCATGATCAAAAGAAGAGCCTAGACATCATCTTTCATGAAATTATCAAGGAAAACTGCCCTGAGATTCTAGAACCAGAGGGCAAAATAAATATTCAAGGAATCCACAGAACACCGCCTGAAAGAGATCCAAAAAGAGAAACTCCTAGGAACATTGTGGCCAAATTCCAGAGTTCCCAGGTCAAGGAGAAAATATTGCAAACAGCTAGAAAGAAACAATTCAAGTATTGTGGAAATACAATCAGGATAACACAAGATCTAGCAGCCTCTACATTAAGGGATCGAAGGGCATGGAACAGTATATTCCAGAAGTCAAAGGAACTAGGACTAAAACCAAGAATCACCTACCCAGCAAAACTGACTATAATACTTCAGGGGAAAAAATGGTCTTTCAATGAAATAGAGGATTTTCAAGTATTCTTGATGAAAAGACCAGAGCTGAAAAGAAAATTTGACTTTCAAACACAAGAATGAAGAGAACCATGAAAAGGTGAACAGCAAAGTGAAGTCATAAGGGACTTACTAAAGCTGAACTGTTTACATTCCTACATGGAAAGACAATATTTGTAACTCTTGAAACATTTCAGTATCTGGGTACTGGGTGGGATTACACATGCACACACACTCACATACATAGAGACAGAGTGCACAGAGTGAATTGAATAGGATGGGATCATATCTTTAAAACAAGATGAAATCAAGCAGTGAGAGAGAAATATATTGAGAGGAGAAAGGGAGAAATTGAATGGGGCAGGTTATCTCTCATAAAAGAGGCAATCAAAAGACTCATTAGTGGAGGGATAAAGAGGGGAGGTGAGAGAAAAACATGAAGTCTACTCTCATCACATTCCACTAAAGAAAAGAATAAAGTGCACACTCATTTTGGTAGGAAAACCTATCTCACAATACAGGAAAGTGGGGGATAAGGGGACAAGCAGGGTGGGGGGGATGATAGAAGGGAGGGCATGAGGAGGAGAGTGCAATTCGAGGTCGACACTCATGGGGAGGGATAGGATCAAAAGAGAATAGAAGTAATGGGGGACAGGATAGGATGGAGGGAAATATAGTTAGTCCTATACAACACAACTATTATGGCAGTCATTTGCAAAACTACACAGATATGGCCTATATTGAATTGCTTGCCTTCCAAAGGGAAGGGGTGGGGAGGGAGGGAGGAAGAGAAGTTGGAACTCAAAGTGTTAGGATCAACTGTCGAGTAATGTTCTTGCCACCAGGAAATAAGAAAAACAGGTAAAGGGGTATAGAAAGCTATCTGCCCCTACAGGACAAAAGAGAAGATGGAGACAAGGGCAGTGAGGGATGATAGAAGAGAGAGCAAATTGGTCATAGGGGCAATTAGAATGCTTGGTGTTTGGGGGGGGAGGGGATAAAAGGGGAGAAAATTTGTAACCCAAAATTTTGTGAAAATGAATGTTAAAAGTTAAATAAATAAATTTAATAATAATAAAAAATAAATAAATAAAAATCTCTAGCTCTGGTTCTAAGCTCTTTTTCAATAGCTAAGAGCTGCCTTAAATTGAGAGTTAATACATTGCTACCTGTCTTTAGCATAACAGGTGCAAATAGAAACTTTATACAAGTAGAAATCCAATTATTGGATTATTATTTATTACAATGGATAATATTCATTTTTTATCCATTTTTACCCTCCATATGCTTTGCGTTCACTTGGTTCCCTGTCTGGGTGATATGAAATAGTTTCTGGTCCCTATCATTTCTATTTCAGTAAATTGTTCCTTCTATTAGTCAAACTTATGTGATATGTAATAATTTTATTCTTCCTTTGGAAGAATAAGGTTATCACTAAGATAAGCCAAGATTATATCAGTACCTCTGCTTTAAAGAATGTTTTATTTCCCTTTGGTCCAGCAATACTGCTTCTAGGACTGTGTCCCCAAGAGATCATAAAAATGGGAAAGGGTCTCACATGTACAAAAATATTTATAGTAGCACTCTTTGTGGTGACCAAAAGCTGGAAATCAAGGGGATGCCTATCAATTGGGGAATGGCTGAATAAACTGTGGTATATGAATGTAATAGAATACTATTGTGCTATAAGAAATGATGAACAGGAAGACTTCAGAGAAGCCTGGAAAGACTTACATGACCTGATGCTGAGCAAAAGGAGCAGAACCAGGAAAACTTTGTACACAGCGACAACCACAGTGTGGGAGAATTTTTTCTGGTGGGCTTAGAACTTCACTACAATGCAAGGACTTAAAAAATTCCCAGTGGTTTTTAAGGCAAAATGCCTTCCCCATTCAGAGAAAGAACTAGGGAATTGAATCGCAGAATATAGCAGATTATTTTCTTTTGTATTAAGTTTTGGTTTCTTTTATGATTTCTCCCATTCATTTTAATTCTTCTATGCAACATGACTATGGTGAAAGTGTATTTAATAGGAATGTATATGTAGAACCTATATAAAAATACATGCTGTCTCAGGGAGGGAGGGGGGAAGTAAGGCGGAAAGAGGGAGAAGGAGGAAAAAAAAATCTAAGTTATATGGTAGTGATTGTAGAACACTGAAAATAAATAAAATAACAATAATAATAAAAAGAAATTGAAAAAAAGAATGTTTTATTTCAGCAAATATCTAGAGAGCTGAGGTGCCCAATCTCTGGCAAATACTTCTAGTCTGCAAGGTTTGCAGTTGGTTTCACCAGTGCATCATCTTTTATTCTCTTTTTGAGGTGAACTGTCACAACATCTTTCCATACTATCATTTGTTTTTCTCCCATCACTTACTTGTTGTCACCCAAATGTTCTCCCAATCCTGCTATACCCTCATTACATGAATTTCCTCATATAATATATATATGTATGTATGTAAAATATATAATAATAAAATACCACTTTGTACTTTTAAAATCTATTCTGTCCTTTGGAATAAAGAATAGTCCTATTTTCTTGTTATTCTGTCATTTTTAGTAACATCTGACTCTTTGTGACCTCATTTGGGGTTTTCTTGACAAAAATATAGAAATGGTTTGTGATTGCCTTCTCCAGCTCATTTTGCAGATGAGGAAACTGGGGCCAATGAGGTTGTTATTTGCCCAGGGACACACAGCTAGCAAGTGTCTCAGGCCAGATTTGAACTCTAGAAGATGTGTCTTCATGTCTCCAGAACCTGTTTTCTAGCTGCCCCCTAGTCTTCTATAGCATTATTCTAATTAGTAACATTATTTTTATTCAACCAATTCTCAGTGATACTCATGAAGCTAATTGTTTGCATTAAGATACCGAGTTTGTCTTGTCTATTACCCGTATTCTGTGGCTTTACCTACAAAAGGTAATGCTATGAGGTTAATTATGGCCCCTTTTCTTGGACATTGCTTTTTCTGAGCTACTATTGTACTATTATGATATTTTTCATCCTATATCCTAGTCACTAATCTCTTTGATATCTAGCTTGTTGGTTGCATGTAGCTAATTCTCCCTCTCCTTTCCTTATCTCTCAGCTGATGGATATAAAGAGTTCTAGCCTTGAATTATTCTCTAATTCCAGTAACTAGGGTACAGTCTTATTGCTGCTGTGACCATTCATTAATATTGTAACCCAGTTTCTGTCACAGAGTCCTATCTCATCATCTTTTGCCTATATCTCTGCTTTTGTCATGTGGCCAATGCTCAAATTTCTTCGAGACTGGCTATTTTTCCTTGCTCCCCAACCCACATCAGGCATTGTCATTCCTCAGACAGCTTTCCTGTCCCCAGACCTATGCCTATATCCCCAACATTTGTTTCCAGTTTTTCTAATACCAATTATTTTCATACCTAGACCTCTGTCACTTGCATGCTTCTGGAACCCAGCAATGCCACATTTTGTTCATCTGTGGGGCTCTCCATCTATTGTCCATTTCCAGAACTGTCAGATCCCAGAGTGATCAAAGGAAATACTATTTGTAAAGTTTTAATATTTATGTAAACTGTTTAGTGTCTATATGTATATAAGTTTGTGTGTGTATATATATGTAGTATGTATGCATGCATTCATGTATGTATATATATACCCAGACTTTGATTTCTGACCAGACTTATTAATCCATTATTTTATTTGTTTTCCCTAAGTTCTGATAGTCACTGATGGTGCCAAGGAGTTATTCTCTCTCTCCTACCCTGATTACTTTGTTTCATTACTCTAATACTTCCAAAATCCTACCTCAATAACTTTTTTTCTCCCAGTTTTGCCAGGATTCTCTGGTCCTTGACTTTGTTCTATTTTCCTCTGGCTTCCTTTTCCCCAAAACAATGATTTATTCTTGACCTAGGCTTCTACTGCCCTGTCCTGCCACTAATGAAATATATAGGCTTCTGACATCCTATTCAAATATGACTTGATTATTTATTAATACCCATTATTTCAGTGAACCCAGAATCACATGAGCATGCAAACCCTTTTTGCAAGTGCTAGTTGGAATTTATCTACAAATTCTCACCTTTTATTATCAATTATCACATGACCTATATCCTTTTTTTATCATATATACTGATGATCTTCTTGCACACAAGTTATCATTAGAAATAGATCAGTTCCTGCTAACAACTATCCAAATTAAGGAACCACTCTGATTCATAATCTAATTGCCCTGTTCCCTTTAACCTTGTTGCTTGAAACTTCTCTTCTTGTCACTTTCACTCTGAGACTTGGTCTGGTCTCAAGGTCAAAGGTATAGTTGGTCAGGCCTATCTAGCTAATAACAAAAGCTTGCTTCTGAAATCATAAGAACAATAGCAACATTTATATATCATTTTGGTATTTTAGCAATTTTGTCTCATTAGATTCTCATAGCAACCCTCTACTTTTACTCTCCCCATTTTGCAGATAAGGAAATTGATGCAGGCAGAGGTTAAATAACTTGTCCAGTTGTCATATTAGTAAGCATCTTTTTCTAATTTTAAGATTATATAATAAAATCATGTGCTTCATTTTATTATTACAGTCATATTAAAGCCATCACAGATAGGGAAATAAATCTGACTCCTAGTAATAAAGTAAGTTCAATTAGCCATAGAAATATGTAACCTTTAGAGAATTAAAAAGCCTTTTCATATAGATTACTTAATTTAAGGCTTGTTGAATATTGTTTTCATCTTGTATACACGTTTTGTTTTATTGGCCATATCATAGACATGTTTTTCATTGCCAAATGCTTACATTAGGCTGTTATGGGCATTTGGAACGGACAGTTTACTTTCTTAGACACTTTTAATTAGGTTATTATAGTTCAGTGTATACCAAAATTACATAAATATAGCATTTCTGCAAAAAACAATTTCAAAATAAATATTATTGGAATGATTTCAGATAAGCATCGTTCCACATAAAAGATACCAGTGGTACATTTCCTTTCACTATCACCATAGGCAGTTAAGTAGAGAGTTTAATAATATTCAATTAATTTAGTCGGTAGTCATTCTAGATAAGTGAATTCAAAACTTGTTTCTCACAACTTTTCTTCAATTATTTGAATAATTACTTGATTTCACATCAGGGATTTCATAGTCCCTTTGATTTCACATTGACTGCAAAGACACCAACAATATCTTAATAGCTTGTATTTTTAGCTTTGAAGTTTGCAAAGACTGTGCATTCTCAGCATAAGTATTCCTTAGCGTTCAGTCCTAGACCCACTTCCTTTTACCTTCTATATGAATTCACTTGGTACTCTCATCATTTTCTAAAGATTTAATTACCATTTCTATGCAGGTGACTCTCAAATTTGCTTATCCAGACTAATCTCTCTGCTCACCTCCAATCTTCCATCTCCAATTGCCTTTCAAACATCTCAAACTGTATATCCAGTAGAAGACATCTAAAATTCAATATATCCAAAACTAAAGTAATTGTCTTCTCCCCTAAAACTTTCCTTCCTCCTGTCTTCTCTTTTACTGTAGATGTTAACACTATCTTCCCAGATCCTCAGGCCCAAACCTTGAAGTTGTTCTTAATTTTTTACTCTCTCTCTCTCTCTGTCACCCTCCCATGTTCCATCTATTGTCAAGGCTGGTTAATTTAACCTTTGCAGCACCTCCATATACATCCCTTGTTTTCTCTGACACTGTCACCACTATAGTGTTGGCCCTCATTGCCTCGTGCCTGAATTACTGCAATAGCCTGTTATTGAATCAGCCTACTACAAGTTTCTTGCTACTCTAATTCATCCTCTATTCACCCTCTACAGTGATTATTTTTAAATACAGGTCTGATCATGTCACCTGCTTACCCTCACTCAAAAAATTCTAGTAGCTTCCTATTTATTGCCTTCAAGATCAATTACAACATAGTGTTTACCATTCAAAGTCCTTCTTAACCTAACCCCCTACTACCATTCCAATCTTCTTAAATCTTACTTCCCATCACTTACGTAGCCTTTAGTCTCAAACTCTGGACTCTTTGTTGTTATAAAGATACTCTACCTCTTGGTCCCAGTCATTTCTTCTCCATCTGTCCGTCATGCCTGGAATGGTCTCCTTCCTCCTCTTGATTACAAACCTCCCTGGCTTCCTTTAAATACCAGCTGAAATCTCATCTTTTACAAGGTGCCTTCTCTAACCTTTCTTAATTCTTGTGCTTCCTTCTGCTAATTATTTCATATTTATCCTAGCATTATGTACATAGGTCTTTTTGTATACATTTGTTTCTGTGTTATTTCCCCCCATCAAATGGTAAGCTTGAGGGAAGGGACAAATTTTGACTGTTTTTGTGTCCCCAGCACTTAGCACAGAGCCTGGTACATAGCAGGCATTTAATAAATTTTTATTGACTGACTGGCAAAGTACTTTACAAATAACGTCTCATTTTATCCATACAACTACTCTATGAAGCAGTTACTATTATTATCTTCATTTCACAGATGAGGAAAATAAGGCAGACAAAAGTTGTGATCTTTCCAGATTCAGAGAGCTAGTAAGTGTCTGAGTCACATTTGAACTCAGATCTTCCAAACAACAGGTCTAGCACTCCATCCACTGTGACTAATAGTCAACCTATAAGAAATTAAAATCATATTTCCAGCATTTCCAATTGAAAATAAATTAAAATGGGTAGCTAATGGCTCAGAAATAAGTGAGAAAAACCTATTAAAGCATTCAGTTTATGAGCAAAATAATGGAATGAAGTTGAAAAAATAGCAATTGTGAAACATCCAATTGAATAGAAAAAAATAAAGGCATATGAGATTTTTTGTTTTTATGAATTTCAGTATTTGTAGGAAAAAATAGATTACTGAGGTATATAAGCATATTTTTAAATGCCTGATAGGTAAAACTTATGTTTGTTTTCATCACAGCATAAATTACTATGATTTTAATATAACTGGTAAATTTTATGTTATTTTCCTGGTAGACAAATTTATATGGATTTCAGAAACAGTTTGGGTTCCTAACCTCTTTAATTTTTGTCAATTTATTCTCTTGACTTTCATAGTAAGAAAGATGAAACATTCAAATATTTTTCTTTGGTCAGATTAATTCATGAGGAAGCACTTTGTAGCAATAAAACATCATATAAATAAAAGTTTTATTATTGCTATCATTAGTCCCAGCTTTCACCATTCTTATGGTATAGAAGAGGGCAAGATAAAAGGGAATATGGGGCTGTGTACATAGACCTTTTATCATTGTGTTTCCTTTTGGGGGGATAATGTGTCCTTAGCTCATCTTCAACTTTCCACAACTTTTTTTATTGGTCAGGTGTCAGTGTTCCCCTGATTTAATTTTGAATTCATTTATCTTTATACATGTTGTTTTCCTGGTGAGGATTTTTTCTTTCTTTTTTTTTGTATCTTGGTGCCTAATATATGTCTGGACCATGGTAGGTGCTTACCAAATACTTGCTAATGAATTGAAGTGAATTGTTCAATCTGGAACCTGGGTGATATTTGGCAGATAACAATCTTGGACCCAAAGAAATGATGTTCCTAAGGTTTCAAAGAAACTGAAAGTAATTCTGAGGGATTAAGGAAATCTGGCCCTGGGCTGTTCAGAGCCCATCTCTGCCATCCAGGAAACTATCAGTAAGCATCCCAACATATACGGGGGACCTGCTATTAAAGGTTTTTAGAGCTGCATTTATAAAAGGAAAGGCAAATTTTGAGGGGTTAACAATCTCCTTTAATCAAGCACATGTATCATTCAATTAGTTCAGGGAACAAAGTCAGCACCCTGAACTTCAGAGAAAATACGGAGAAATATAAATCAACAGACAGTACTTCCAGATTGTCTGACATACATACATCACAGATCAACGGATAACTGTGATCATACACACATAGTCACCAGAGAGGGAAGCACCAACATCTGGGTTTTCAAAGGAGGGAGTGGTTCCTTAGAGGCTTCCCAGAGTCTCATCTAGCCACACAAAACACTTTGAGTCAGTAACTCCCAAAGTAAAACCAAATGCACCCTCAGAGTATCTATACATTTTTTAGAGCCAAAGGATTTCACAACCCTTGAGAACCAGTGCCTCATTAACAAAAGGTGTGGGCCTTCCTAGAAATCTTTCCAGGCCCATAAATGACTGGGGAAGATCTTTAATCACATTAAAATAATTAACAATACAAATATCTATACTTTTTCTAGTTAAAGAAACTCTTGTTTCTATACTTTACTCCTAGTAAAGAACTCTTGGTTGACAAAGGCAAGATTCAATCAGAGGCACTTGATTATACTAAAACAAAAAGAGCAACAGATCCTACTTTGCTTGCCATTACAGAAGCTGGGAAAACTGCTACTACCCGGTATTCCCTCTTCCTTTTGCCTTCCTCTCTCCGCCTCTGCAGAGCTGAGGCCTACCAGAACCCACCCAGAATTCCTGATTGTTCATATAATTTGGATAAGATAGGAGTCATTAGCTATTGCTTTCCTCTCTCCAGTGAGATGGAGCACCAGTCAGAGCTTTACCATCTGTCTTACCATTGTGTCCTAAGATCCTTCAAACCTTATCCACTCAGTTGCTTCCATGCCCTCCACATTTCTAGCACTGAACCAATGATACAACTTACAGACTCCTAGTCTTGTCAGCCACCCTAACACTGCCTCCTTAGGACTTCCAAGCCTTTTCATCACCTTCTAACTGAACTGTTGTGGTGGTGGTTGTGTTTGTGGTTGTTTTGTCTCCCCTAACTCCTTCAAAATTTCTTGGGAGCAGATTGTCTCACTTTTTCTGCTTATATTCCCAGCAACTAGCATAGTATCTGGCATATATTTTTTTTTTCATTCATTCAGTCAATATGTTGGGTGTGATCTGCAACATAAAACCAATGAGAAACCATGAAGGACAGGAGTAAAAGATGCCATCAGGGACTCATATAACAGGAAGAAAAAATGAGTGGGTCAAAGTAATGAGGATTTCTGATTACTATACTTATGCCTTACTGATGTCAGAAGAAAACAAGAAAAGCCACCCAATATGTTGGGTAAACACCTTGTGTTGCCCTTATAGAAGACAAAGACAATGGTCAATGAGATTGGTGACTTGGGTTGTGATATGCATCAGTGAAAAAGAAGCTTCTCAAGTTGATGAAATCACATATCCAAATGAATAATATTAATAACTAAAATTTTCATTGGCCCTTAAAGTTTAAAAATCATTTTGTATCTATCATCTCATCTACTCGTTGTAATAACTTTGTGAGGTAGGTACCATAGATATAATTATTCATATTTTCCAGATGAAGAAGTTGGTATTAGAGAAGTTAAATTATTTGGTGATGATCATGCAGCTACTAAATGTCAGAGTTGGTATTTGAATCCAGTTTTCTCTTGTGTCTAAGTTCAGTACTTCTTCCATTCTGTAACTATGGTGATCAAGAAACTTATCCTGAAGTTTCTAAGCATTTGCCTATTGCCCCCACCCAGTTGCTTTAGAACCATTTCCGTACTTTAGATCCTTACATAACTCTTGACAAGTAACAAGCTCTTCCTGCCTCAGTCTCCTCATCTGTAGAATGAAAATAACAGTAGCACCAACTACCTTCAGTAGAGTGCTGGCACTTGCTTCTATGTGGCAATTGTTAAATTTTCAATATAAACATCTAAACTTCAGAAATCTTCTTATACTACCCTAAAAATCAGCTTATTGTTCTATTGATTACATAGACTAAAGAAAGTGATCCAGAAAATGTTAATATATAAATTAAAGAGAATCAGGATCTAGTTGTTAAACATTTATCAGCACAACCCTGTCTACTTTTTAAGGTTATTGTAGAGGCAGCTAGGTGGCTCAGTGGGTCTGAAGTCTGGAAGACCTCAGTTCAAATCAGGTCCCAGATACTTACTTGTTGGACAACCCTGAGAAAATCCCTGAGCTTTTGTTTACTTCAGTTTCCTCAGTTTTAAAATAGGAATAATGTCAGTTACTACTTCACAGGGTTGTTTTGAGTCTTAAATGAGATACTAGTTTTGGGGGGTGGAGGGTAGACACTTATCACACTGCCTGCAACCTAATAGGTGATACATACATGATTGCATTTCTTTTAAGGAAAAATGAGATAATATTTATAAAGTGCTTTGCAAATCTCAAAGCAACGTATAAATGCTAGTTATCATTATTATTTTCAATCTCCTCCTTTCAGTCATCTCTGTTCCTTCTGTCATTTTTCAATATCTCTAGGGAGATGGGAGAACTGTGTTCCTGGAGAGGGGTTGTGGAGGTCTGAAACTGAAATACAAAAATATAATAAAATACAGAAGAATAATAAATTAAAAAGGTCAATTACTATAAAAAGCTCAATCTTTTTCATATTGACACAGGTATGTAATAATAAAAAAGTTATTTCATATTTTGGAGAGAATTGACGGAGTAGGGTTTATGAAGTATAATATTCATATAAGTACTAAACATAGTACCTGGAATATAGTAGATAATATATAAATGTTTATTTCTGCTATATTTTTTTCCTGCCCTAAAGAATACCATCATATCATGTTAATTTTGCAAGCTAACACTGTAGTTGAGGGATATTTCTTCAGGGAAAATAAAACAGCTGAAAATGGACACCAGAAATATGTGCCTTTAAAATACAGAACTCAGACTTTGTCAACACAACAGAAACATCTCAAACTGTCCCTCAGATTTTTTGCTAAACATGTCATAGTCTCTCCTGAGTATATGTAACATGGCCAAGACAACTCAGAGAGATGCTACTTTAGAATTGCCACTGAGACTTTTCATAAAATTGCCATTAGCAGAGTTGATCATCATAAAAATGTCAGAGAAAAACATGGAGGTGTTGTGAGGCAAAAGAAGCACAAGGATGTGGGTTGAAGTCTTCAGGATATGAGTTGATGTCTTCCCTGGGATCATCTCAGATTAATTCCCTGTAGTCTATGGACTGATATGGAGATCAAGTAGATGGGGCAAGATGTGGTCTTGTCATAGTATCACTTCCTCCAATTTTATCCCATAGCAGGGGATCTTTAGGTAGAGGGAAGAAACCAGTGTGTCATTGTTTAACGTGCAATTTAATGATAGCCAGTGGAGAAAGAAAAGAGAGAGAGGTTGAGTAAGAACAGGAAAGAGGAAATAGACCAAGAGGTTAACAGATTGAAGAAAGAAGGAACCTTATACAACTTAAATGAAACTTATACTCAGACCCAGAAAGAATCCTTATATCTTAAATATTATTCAGGATAGATAAGATTTAGCCCCTCTCCTACAGTTAGGAGGTAGCACACATAGAAAAAGCCAGAATAAGCAGTTCAAAAGTACAGGATTTTTACCAGAAAAGGTGCTTTTGATTAGTTCAATTACTCAAGAATGATGTATTTAAAATGGGCCTACTTATTTTAGATTGCTAAGTTCATAAAATCTCCAGTATTCTTTTGTCTACAACACTGTGAAACTACTAAGTCTTTACCTGCCTTAGAAAGCTCCAAATTAGTCCACGGACTGAAAAGAGTCAATTTCCTAGGGATACAAACATACTTTCATTTCCCTCAAACTAAAGCAATATTCAAGGTTGAGCTAGGCTGGAAGGATATCTCTCCTCATACACTTTTTTGCCAGAATTTGTGTGTCATTAGTAAGTGGTTTACATGTTATTAATAAATTCTGGAGTCAAACTAGAAATGCGTGTGACCATTTTTTCCATTCGTTGAGACTCAGAACCAAACTAATGTAACCCAAGAACCTAGACAACCACACTTAGGGAGAAGAGAGTCATAATAAATAAGACGTTATAAGGATCAGCACATACTATGTTCCTAAGAAAACTTTCTCTGAACCATTCCCCACAGGGTTGATGGAAAATAGACAGGAATAGTTTAAATGTTTTCAGGAATGATCATTTCCTATAGTTTAGTCTTAGCAAGGATGAGCTAATTAAACCAGTTTACTAAATAATGGTAAAATATCTCCTGACACTAAAGACCAAATTAGACATCATCTAGTGCTCAAGACTCTTTGGTACCAACCTGATTTGAATTCTGGTTGATACTTGTTCTCCTCCTAGTTTGATCTTCACCTCCTCATTGTTTTTCGCAAAGTCTTCTTTAATCCCTCACTGTGGCAGGGAAATAAGCTAGGTTTTCAAAGGCTATGATTTTGGAACATTACTTTCATAGGCTTAATAGCTTACTGCTGCTGTTGTCGTTGTTAAGTTGTTTTTAGTCATATCTGACTCTTCATGACCCTTGTAGGATTTTCTTGGTGAAGATACTGCAAGGTTTGCCATTTTCTTCTCCAGGGTCCCAATTTCATAGTTGAGGAAACTGAGGCAAACAGGGGTCACACAATTAATAAGTGTCTAAGGATGGATTTGAACTCAGGTCCTCCTGACTTCAGGCATGGTACTCCATCCACCTTGCCACCTTATTCCCTGTCTTTGTAGGCTTACCATGCCAGAAAGGCTTTGAGCATTGTAACAGAGATAGATTCTGTCTCCTTTCTGACAACCAGCCTAAATATTATGGGGAGTTTCCTCTCACCACTTGGTAATGATTTCTTTGGAAATCCATGAAACAAAGAAACAAATCTATAATAATCCTCAGTGCTGTATGATCTTTTTCCATTTCTATGGTAACTATGGCAAGGTGAGAGAAAAAGGGATAGAGGCTGATAATAATCAATAAATGATGTGATACTGGACTTCCCCTTCTCACACATAGGCTCCCCCAAAGTAGCCTTCCCAGGTTCAAAGTATTTAGTTGGAGTCTATATCAAATCAGATCCATAGTTCATGAGCTCCCACCAATGTGTTTATTTTTCCTCTACTTAGAGTTCACAATTAATTCAAAGATAAGACATTCAATGAATAACATAATAATAACATTCACAAATGTACAATCCTCCCCAAGCATAAAACTTTGGTATCCCCCAAATTTACTCACCATCAGTGAGGACAGTAAGCATACATAGTGATAATGCATGATGGGTACATAGGTAGAAGGCATTTGAAACTAGAACACTTCTATTGTTCCAGTACCACTGATGTCTTCTGGAACTGTTATCATGCTGCTCTCACCAGTTCTCATCCCCACTAACTGTGGTGTAACTTTTGGGTATGTTGTTACTGGTTCTACTGGCATGGCTACTGCTGGCTTCTTAGTACCTCAATCTTGCTAGAAATTGAAAGAGAAAACAGAAGGACATTGTAGTCAAATAGAAGGATGACTCATAAGTTGTGCTTAAGAGCCAAATAATGGAGTTAGAAAAGTTAGTTTAGTCATGCATAAAATACAATTAAAAAACATTATTTCATGGGATAGTTGGTAATTTCATATTTCAGTTCTCCTAAGTAGCATGAATAGTAGCTAATCTCCTAAGATTAATATGAAAATAATTGTAGCTTATGTGCCAATTTCTGTTTTAAAGTATTAAGAAAGTCTACTAAAAGCATGGTAAGATCTTCAAATTTGATCATAAACTTGGTTATTTGATGACTTAAATGCAGAGCAGGACATTAGAGAATATGGAGGAAAATAGTGGAAAACAGGGTCTAGGAAGAAAGAGAGAAGGAAGCTAAAGAATTATAGACTATATAGAAGATTAATGCTTATCCATTCTTTTAGAAAAATAATGGAAGGCACTGGATATAATCAACATAAAATCTAAGGAGAATGATAACACTTTAATGGACAGAAACCAACTGGTTACTAATGTAGGAATCAATCTGCCTAAATAGTCTGTGTATAGTCAGAGCATTAACTTTTTGAATAAAAAAAGCAATAGCAATAGAAAGCTAGAATGAAGATTTTAAAAGCGAGGAAAATATATGGTAAACTTTTAGACTAGTTTCAACCTGCTCTATTTAAACAAGTGATAAGTTGAAAAGATTAAAAATGAATGAAGGAAAGGACATTATCACCGACTGTAGTAATTTAATACATGCTAAGTAAACAAGTAAGTATTTATTACCCCCTAACACATACCATTTATCATGCCAAGTGTTGGACTTACAAAGAAAGTAAAAAAAAAAGTAGTCCTTACCCTTAAGGAACATGGGACCTAATGAGGGAAGACGTATTTATCTAGTTATTTACAGGACACATACAGAGTAGATGAAAGTTTAAAACTAATGTAAATCAATTAATAGAATGAAAAGCCAAAACATCTCTAGCACAAATCACGTTACCTAATTGTCAAGTCTTCTTTCCAGCTACTCATGCAATTACTGTACCCTCTAGACCACCAAGGACCATGACTGGGTGGACTTATTCCATTTGTCTTCATTTGGATCTTTTCCCCTGGGAATACACTGTCTTGATTGGTGAGAAAGTAAGAACAAACTCACCTATTGCACTATTTCTAGACATGTCACTCTACTTACAACCTCCTTCTAAGTTGGCATGGAATTCTCCAAATATTCAAGTAGTTTCAAATCCTTATTTTTCAGGTAACTAACAAGACTGTGCTTCAAATCTCATTCAGCCACCTGCCCTGGCCATCTTCTTGCTAGCTACCCTGATAAAGCATCATTCAAATGAAAGTGGACCACATAAGACCATTCCTTGGTGAATTTAACTCAATAACTCAGAGTGGTGGTGGTGGGGAGGGGGTTCAGTACAGTTATGATTGGTAGAACACCACTTGATGCCTCTTGCTCTGGGAGCCATAGTCAAGTCACTATGACTATAGGTGATAAAGTCATAATGACCTATAAAAGGTCCAACCTGTCACTTTCATATAGTTCTACTCATCATTGCTGTGAATTCTGACAAAAATGCCATTCTTTGGGCAACATTCATAAGAATTAGACAAGGTGGTGCACCTGCCCTTGAGTCAGGAGGACCTGAGTTTACATCTGATCTCAGTAGCTTATCAACTGTGTGATCCTGGCCCAAGTCATTTACTCCTGATTGTTCCCCAAAAGGAAAGAAATTAAGCTCCTTAAAGACAAGGGGTATTTCATTTTCCTATTTCTATACTTAGCACAATGCTTAGTATAGAGTCAACACTTAATAAGTGCTTTTCATTTAGCCATTGGGAGATACACAGTAGCCATCATACAATCTTTTTACAACATAATATCATTTGTAAAATAACTTATGGAGAAGAATGATGAAATATTCTGGGAAGTACTGTCTCATGCAAGAGTGAAAAGCAGGGGTGATAAAAACAAATTTAAAGAAAACCTCACAGGAGACCAAAATAAGCAAAGACATTTCAAAGGCATTTAGGGAAGAAACTGTAACAACAACCATCAGAAGAAAGATGGAAAATATCTACAAAAGTTATTGCAACAAACCTTTTAACTGTCAAAATAAATAAACAATTATTAAATGTTTACTATTTTTGAGGCATTGTGGTAAGTGCTGGGGATACCAAGAAAGGAAAAAAAAATAGTCCCTATTACCAAGGAGCATATTGAGATACTAATATCATAGTCATAGACTTTCTTGGAGATGAAATAAAAATGACACTGAAGAAAATAGAGATGTTGTAAGCAGTTGAACTAGACTAGTTACAAACAGGTGATTGTAATGGACATGACAGATTTGAAAAGACAATTTTTAATGTATCATGATGACAGAAGGACAACAAAGTCATGTCAAGGGACAGCATCATCAGGTCTTGTTATCCCCAAAAGACAACTAAGGGAATGCCAATAACTATTAACCCATATACCTAATTTACCATTCTATAAAAATAATACAGAAAGATATTGAAGGCATTTTTGATGATGGTATCAAAAGAGAATAGATAAACTTTTGCATGAACTAATCCACAACAAAGCACACCTTTATCTAAACACCAAGTGACTGAAAGATATAGAAGATATAATATACCAATGAACTTATTGAAAAGAATCCCTTTCAGTAGAAGACAATGCCACATTAAAGGCTCTCTTCAAAAAAAGGTACTCATGCATATGTCACAACTAAATAACAGATAACAGAGATAACATTGCTCTACATCTCTTGGTTGGTTAATATCTTGTGAAGCTTGCAACAGAAATACTTAGGTTAAATCAACAAATATTTTAAAATACCTACTATGCACCTGGCATAACATTCAATAAAACTGTTACCCAATCTTAACATAAATTCATTCAAAAATTCATGTTGAAGAAAAAGCTCTACAGAGTATCCTCCAGAGTCCCTGAATCCTGGGTAACATTTTGCTTGTGGCATTGAGTCCTGTAAGGCTGTAGAGTTTACTGCATCATACCCATAATCACTCTACATATTTTGACCTAACTATCTAAAGGGGGAAATGCAAAACAAAACAAAACAAAACTGATGATGAATTTTCATTTCTAGACTCTGATAAGCAGTTTGATGTACAAATTATAGAGATCTTCTATGAGTACACATGACTATATGTGAATGTGTATATATATATAGATTAGATTAAGCCTAGTGTTACAGTCAGTAAAGTTCTTTTTAAATCTTACCTTTGTCATTCACATTCCAGCTATACCACCTAACTTTGTGTCATTGGCATGTTGTATAGTATGTCATCTATTCTTTTATACAAGCAATGGATTTTACAAAAAAAAAAGAAAAAAAAAAAAAAAAAAAAGGAAAGTTGCCTAAGACCAAGTATAGATCTTTGTGACCACTCCACTGATGACTTCTTAGGCTGACATAGAATAATTGAATTTGAATTAAAATATTCAAATTCTTTGAATTAAAATATTCAGTTTTGAATCCATATTTTTAGAAACTCTGTAAACAACATGTACTCTCTGTTACCAGTTCTTTGCTACTATAAAGAGCGGTATAAATATTTACATGATATCCAACCTTTGTTTCTGCCTGGGTATATCTCCCAGGAATGAGATTGCTGAGTTACAGGATATGAACAGTTCAGTCATTTTTCTTGCATAATTCTAAACTGATATTCAAAATTTGTGAGTACTTCACAATTCCATCAATAGTGAACCAGAGTATTCTTAAAGATCCTCAATATTATTATCACTTTAAAAAAATATTTTCCCCAATGTGCACAGATAAAGGTGAAGCTGGAGCATTGCTTTAATTAGTGTTTAAGCTACTATCATTCTCCAAACACTTATTTAGCTCTTGGTGTTATAGATTTGTGTCAGTTTCCCAAAACAATGAATCCATTAACATTTAGTAAGCACCGTCTATTTCATTGGTCTCTGTATTCATAAGATCATATGTAGAGAGAGCTAGGAGATCTCCCAATCCAATCTTCTCAGTTTATGAAAGAGAGAACGGAGATCTAAAGCATTAGGTGACTTACTCCAGATCACAAAGCTTGTAACAGAAATGTGAAATTTAAACTCAGGCTCTGACTCAAAGTTCAGTGTGAAAAATCCAGGGCTCTTTCCACTGAAACAAGTATTTTTTTTTTTCTACCCAGGAAGATTATAAATCCTCAGTCTCTTGGTTGTTAGTGTTAACATGGAAAGAAAAAGTAAACCACCATTAACTGATGGCCAAGTCTCTGGTGATGAACCTCACCTTAATGAAACTCCTTAATTAAGTGATAGATAACACAGTGCATTGTGGTCCTCATACTGAAGCCCTTTGAAACTTGGTAGGTTCTCCCACGGCTCATATTTTATATTCACAACTTTTGAGAAATCTGAGACATTTCTATACCATTAATATATAACTGTCTTAGAATTTAGTGAATCCTTTCATCATAATGAACAAATATCCTATTTTATAAAGTTTTGACGCTCCAGAAAAATACCTGTGTTTACATATCTAAGCAGAAAATAATTCCAATGTTTCCTCTTAATGTTCAGATTTATCACACTTTCTCACATCAGAATATTCAAGATGATTACTTTGCCCATAGCTTCCCAAAATGGTTATACCTCTAAGTGTATTTTCTGTACCCAATATTCTTGTAGTACCTGGGAATTCAGCCAAACTTATAAGCATGCAGTAAAAAAAAAGTACATTTTCTCATGTTAGCTTCTATCATATGAGTCATAATAAGGAGAAGAGATCAATAATGAAGAAGATTTGTGAGATTTTATCAATTTCTATTATAGTACATTAGCAGAAGGATAATAGGTTGGTATCCTTCAAACTCTAAGCAAGGTTCTTATTCTCCTCTATTTTTCAGTTTTTCAGAATTCTAGGCTATTTCTAGGTCATGTCACAATAATTGAAATGAAGGAAAGGAAAATGTTGGGGTCTTTTTTGTTTGTTTATGCAATGCCAGATTAAGTCTGATTTCCCTTTTAACTCAAATAAATTGACCCATTGGTGAGAACTCACCAAAGCAAGAAGTAATTTTAAGAACATATGGACATAGCACATGTCAAGTCTCTTATGTGTGGAAAGCGCAGAGCTGAAAAGTAAGTTCCATCTAAACAATACATCGTATAATTTCTTTCTATTTATCATTATTAAACATAATCTCATTATGTGGTCTTTAAATTGTACCTACACCTGTCTTCTGCTCTCTGATATTATCCTATTAATCAATATATCAATGAGGTACGAGTAGCGGAAAGGTGAGGAGATTAAATTCTTAAAATTACTTCACTTGAATAATCTCAGTGAAAACTGTAAAAGGTTACCTCAATTGATCAATCAATTAGCATTAATAAGCAACTATATTCCAGGCACTTTGTCAGGTGCTGAGGATATAAATGCAAAGATTGAAATATTTTACTCTCAGAATGAATTTAAATTAATTGATAAATTTGATTTTTTTTGTATCCTACTACCATATAAATATGAATAATTAAGTGGATCTGGAATTTTTCACTCGAGATAATACTTTTGTTTCAAGGGATTATTGAAGACATTTATTTAGCCAATAAATTAAAATGAAGTAATATTTATAGTATCATGAGTATACTAAGCAAATTCATTTAAAAGAAAACTACATGTTTAATATTTTAAATTACACATAATATAATGAGAATAGACTTGGGATGTAAAGCTTTTAATAAATGTATAACTGTCATCTTTGAAGAAAATAAGATAATACCAAAATACCAACACAATTTAAAAAAGAGATTAGAAATCTCCATTCAATGATCCAATTATCAATTATAAATTTTCATGAAAATGGAAATAGAGAATATAATGGTTAAAGATGCCTGTAAAAAAGTATGCTCTGCATGCAATTATTCTTAAAATATAAAACAGGTTTGTATTCATTCACCTTACTGAATAATATACAAAACACAAATGATAGCACATTTCAAATATATTTCCTTTTCTATGAAACACAATAGATACCTGAGCAACAAGCAGTAAATGAAGGGAAATCCCATTTTCAGAAAAGACAAAATGTCAAAAAATATAGTAAATAAGATAAATATTTTGTAGTTCTACATTTATTTTTTATGCTGAAATGAAATTTGTACCTAAAATCTGTACTGTAGTAAGAAACACACAATACTGTTGATTGATAGATTTATGTTCAGGCTGATAAGATTCTGTCAAACGAGTTATGTTCATTTTTTATTAGTCATAGATCACCTCAAATTTAAGATTAAAGCCTAAATATTAATGAAGGAAACTATTAAAAGAAATGCATACAATTTTTGGCTAATATTTGAATATAAATATTGTTTATTTAATTAGTCCTAGTAACAGTATCTAGTTTAAATAATGACATAA